>NC_081759.1:16219750-16546852 GCF_963082965.1 Carassius carassius | reverse complement strand
GATTTTTATCCACTCTTCTTTACAGATCCTCTCTTAATCCTTAAGGTTTCTTGGCTGTCATTTGGCAACTCAAAGTTTTGGCTGCATCCACAAATTTTCTATAGGATTGAGGTCTGGAGACTGGCTAGGCCACTCCATGACCTTAATGTGCTTCTTCAGCCACTCCTTTGTTTCCTTGTTGGTCTGTTTCGGCTCATTGTAATCCTTGACCCATCTTCAGTGTTCTGGCTGAAGGAAGGAGGTTCTCGTCCAAGGTTTTACAGTGCATGGCCCCGAGATCTTGGCCGGAGCTCCAAACCAAGGGCGAAAGATGGTTGTTTTGGATGTCTTCCATTTCCGGATAATCGCATCAACAGTTGTCTCCTTCTCACCAAGCTTCTTGCTGATGGTCTTGTAGCCCATTCAAGCCTTGTGCAGATCTACAATCTTGTCTCTGACATCCTTTGACAGCTCTTTGGTCTTGCCCATGGTGGTGGGAGAGGTCGGAATGGAAGATACAGATTGTGTGGACAGGTGTCTTATACACATAACGACATTAGCTGACGTTAGAAATAACTTCTTAAAGTGACAGGACTAATCTGTGCTCCACATCGGCACATAACTGTGGGAGTCAGAATTTTTGCTGGTTGGTAGGGGATCAAATAATTATTTCACTCACTTTAATGCAAATCAATTTCCAACTTTTATATAATGTGCTTTTCTGGATTTTTTAGTTGGTATTCTGTCTCTATCCATTAAAATAAACCTTTCTTTGTAAGTGGGCAAACTTACAAAATCAGCAGGGGAGGAAATAAATATTTTCCCCATTGTAAATTTAAATTTAGATGAAATATAATTGACTGCACATTAGAGTACCTATTTACTGTCATGCTCCTGGACTCATTATCTTGTGTTTTCATTCCTCATGTTCTCTGTGTGTCCTAGTTCCTGTCTTGTGTTAATTGTGTCATTATGTTCAGGTGTGTCTTGTCAATTAACCTCTTTATGTTCCCCTTATAAGTTCAATTCTGTTGAGTGTTTGGTTGTCTGGTCTCGTCGATTTTTACACCTTCACCTTGTGGATTAACTCTATGTGGATTATTAAAGACTTTTTATCATCATCTGCCCCGTTTATGTGCTTCTCTTCTGCACCACACCATGACACTTACTGTAGACCACTATTTTTATGTAATTTCATAATGACTTCTATTGTCTTTGAAATATGGTTAAAGTGTACTGCTGAATACTGACAAGCATTCATAATTTTTTGTGGTTACACATTTGTAATTTCAGTACATTTGAATTACATGAATTTTAAATATAATATTAAAGCACATCACAATAATAATCAAGTACTTTACTGTTTACTTTACTGTTCTTTAGTTTGTTACTTAACACATCAAAAAATTACTTTTAATCTGATATTATTACCTCACACAGTATACTTTGTGTGCACTGAATTGTGCTAAAAAACAAAAAAAGTGTTCTCTCTTAAGTACAATTAAGTGGCTTTTTATTTCACTAATATTATATTATATTATATTATATTTATATACTTTTAAGATTTGAAGTATATTACTATGCTTCTTTTTTGACAATGGAATCCTATTAACCATATTAAATCAGTTGTCAGCATAAACAAAAATTTGCATTCTCTGAGTCCAAAATTAAATTAAATAATAAAAGTATTATTTATTAGTGTAATAACTTGATTAACACGTAATGCAGTGACGTATATTTGACAAAATAATATCCAATCACATGCGATTAAAAATGATTATTTCATTTATCATTTATGTACATTTATGTATATTATTTATTGATATTTTTAAGTAGATTTTTATTACATTTTCAATTCAATTCAATTCACTTTTCTTTTTTTTCTTTTCTTTTTAGCTTTTAGTAATTGTTTAATGTGCTTTTGTCAGTTATATTACAGCATTTATTCATATTTTGAATTACCTTTTATTATTATATTTTAGTTGATTTTAGTACTTTAACTTATTTTCAGTCATTTGCCAAGGCAACAAGTTTTTTAAAGCTTTTTAAAGCATTTAATCTAATATTTATATTATATCTCAGCTTTATTTCAATTTTAATAAAAAACTTTTTAATAGTATCTGTTTTAGTTAACAACAATAACAACACTGCTCCTGACTTATCAATAACCTAGAAAAAAAACTGTTATTGCAGTGTTAGTGCAGCTTTCAAAGGATGCAAATTAACCTAATTTGATTTTACTTGCTCAAAATTGGTTAAGAATAAAAAAAAATCTATTTTTGTCATGCCACAAAAGCATTTTAAAGTGAACTGAAAACAAATAATTTTTTTCTTGCCAGCTAGGTGATTACCCTAATTATTATGTCAGTAAAATATGCATGAGCATGCTTCTAAGCATGAGATATTAGCTGACTCACATTGGTGAATGACTGACTGAAGATTAATTGTTCATTGCAAATACATGAGAAAACACATTCATTTGAGCAGCTAAAAGAACTTAGCATGCAAGAGCCGGTGGACCAGTCAATTTTTCAACGCAATGCCCTCTGTCAACCAAAGTCATGTGTCAATGGAATGGACTCATTAATATGTATGGAAGAAAAGTGCTATTTACACAAGGACTTCTGACAGTATAAAGCCACCTTGAAATGTTAACACTTTAGCAAACATTTTTTTTTTTTGCATCGCAAACTAATGCTGCTGTGTCATCACATTGCTATGATCAGCTTCCCATCATTAATTCAAGAATATTTTCACTTTCCATAACTCACCTTCTCTGTCAATAAAGAAATTGCTGTGTACTTAGACAATGATGGACGGTATACAGGTATAAGAGTGACATCTATTTGGAATAATTGATTATCTGAAATTTACTCCATGTGGTTTAGTTCACATTGGCTTCGTTTAATGGAACTCTTGGCAAAACTAGTTTTAACAGACTTGATTAATGTGTGAGCATATGCACAGGAAAAATTGCAAAGCCCTTTACTTTGCAAGCGTGTGTAGGCTACACATACTCCCTCACTTCCTGTCAAAATAACAGAACGGTGGGTGTTCTTTTGTGGTCTTTACAGATAAATACCACCGGCTGCTTTCCTGTCATCAGAATGAAAGGAATGACTTCAGACGACTAACGCACCCTGGTGCGTTAGCATGTGAAAGCCTGCGCATCATATCCTCTCATATTCATGTGTAAAAGATTAGTTCAGGCCAAAAATCAACATTAATGTTCTAAAATCGGTCTGCTGTCATTTCTTTCCATAGAGAACAAAAAGAAAATTACATGAAACTATCATAATGCATGACAGTTCACAGTGAAGATGTCAAAAAGAACCATAAAAGCTGTCCATATGGCTTCTGCAAGACTTCTGAAGTCATAAATCAATGAGGATCTTTGCCCAGAAGAAAGTCATACAGGTTTAGAACAATATCAGGGTGTAAATAATTCACACTTCTCCTTGATTAAAGCACCAAACTGACTTCTGTAATGCTTCTGCATTGCAAAATTCTGTGTTAAAGTGTAAACCTCTGATGTCAAATTGGAGGGGAAAGCACACCAGCGCCCTTCTGAAGAATGCACTCATTGAGGGCTTTTGTTCGGGTTTTCCTCAGGTCAAAACAGACAATGTGAGGATGCCACACAAGCCCAAACGCAGGGATGCAGGTGCCTGAGGAGACCTTTCTGTTTAATTAAAAGGCTTGGCAGCTAGATCAGCATGTGTTTTATTCTAATTAACAGCAACGTGCTCAAAACAGACTCAACACGATTACATCTCTTTCAATAATCGTATATGGCCCTAAATGGCTCATAACACAAATTGGCACTAACAGAAAAAGCACTATGGCATTACCATGTTTTTTTGAGCCAGTATTGTGGTGGTTTGGAACAAGTAAAATTTTATATATTTTTTAAGGTTTATATACACTACACTACAGTTCAAAAGTTTGGGATCAGCTATTTCTGCTTGTCAAGCCTGCATCTATTTGATCAAAAATACAGTAAAAACTGTTATATTGTTAAACATAATTACAAAAAAAAAAAAAAAAAAAAAAAGATTTCTATTCTTATGATAGCACAGCTGAATTTTCAGCAGCCATTACTCCAGGTTTCAGTGTCTCGTGATCCTTCAGAAATCATTCTAATATGCTGATTTATTATCAATGTTGGGAACATTGGAATTATTTTTTGGAACCATTTTTTGGGGGGGATTTTCTTTGATGAATAAAATTCAAAATAGAAATCTTTTGTAACAATATATACCATTTAATTTTAGGGTCCGTATATTTTTTCTTTCTTTTTTGATAGAAATTTATATTTTTATACAGGGATTTGTAAAAAATTTTTTAAATGATAGTAGTGATAGTAAAGGCTTTTTACCATTTCAAAAGATTTCTACTGTGAATAAATGTTGTTTCATGATTGCCACAAAAAATATTAAGCAGCACATAATGCCATCAAAAGGAATACATAAAAATACATTAAAATAGAAAAGTAACTTTCCAACTATACCACGCTGAAACCAATGCAATAACAGTTCTATAAAATATATAATTGAGAAGCAGATCGATCCTATATTATAATACTTATATCATAGTACTGCGAATGAACTTGAGCACAATCTACCATATTACAGAAAATTCATGCTTATTAGTGGGATTTGTTATGGAAATGTTTCTAATATTCAGCAAAGCATTAAGTTTATCCTCCCTTTCAATGTCACTGAGCTTAGGCCAATGTGAAAGAGTCAAACAAAGAAATGTCAACATAATGTATCAAGTGTATTTTTTCTAAGGGCTTTTGGCGTGGAGTTCCCAGTTTGGGTTTCTCAGGAGATTGATTTCAAAAGCTTGTGAGAGGCCCCTTTTTCCCACTGAGTGACTAAGGCCTCGTGTGTGGTAGCTCAATGGCCCTAATCCAGCTTTGATAACTGCCCCCTGCATTCAAACACTGAGAGAGGGCCAGAGCGACTTCACATCCTGTTAATTACCAACTCCTCCATCAGTGCGCTCTCACAAAGTTCCCCGGCCTCTTCGGCTGCCCCAGCATGCCTCTTAGCCTTGAGATTTACAGGCACTTTGAGACAAAGATGCCCTTTCCACACTCGCAATGACGGCTGACCCCCCTCCGGAGGGTTGGAGGGGGTTTTGTTGTAAAGGGTGGAGCGTTTGACAATCAGTTTGGTGAAAGTTCTGTGTTGAGATGTCAATGATAGGTTGTAGTGTGTGTGAAAGGTCAGCAGGTCGGGCCTCGGGTAAACGGTGTCGTCACGCTAGGTTAACAATAAAAGGGCACTCGCGGTGCTCTTTGCTTTTGAAGCAGGATGGATGGTATTGCATACCAGCACCACGTCGCCCTCCAGAAAAAACTACAGGTCAAGAATGTGCCATCGGCCACATGTGAGGAAGAACAGAAGCAACAGGGGGCTTAAATAATCTTGAGTCATGCTTGTTCGCATTTGGCAAAAGCATTAGAAGCAAATGGGAAGGTCTAAGTGGGAGCGAAACCACTCGACATGGTGGCATCTTCAAGCTAGATTGAATTCCCACCAAGAAACTAGTAGTAGAGCCAAATTGTTCTCCTAACGTCTGTCGCTGCCACTGCGTATTACGCAATAACTCGCAAGCCTCCAAGCCAGAATTCTGTCTCAGCTGATGGAGCAATCCAACAATTTTTCATTCTTTCTTTCAGCTCTGAGAGAATGAGAGTCAGATGTTTGGGGTTGGGGGAACGATATCTCCCACCCACCCGGCTGTAGCCTGCAGCTGGAGGCACTGGTACATGTGCACTACATGGTGACAGGAAGGTGAACATTCCCCTCTTCTTGCGTCACTGGCCGGCAGCTGCAGGAGCGAAGGAAAAAAAGTGTCCTGTGAAACAGCATTTCTTGAGTGGATCTTTGCCCGTGTGGCCATGGAGATGGGAACTTCCTGTATGAGCTATGTCAGAGCATGTAAGCAGACTAGCAGATATCGCCGCTGATCTTTTGTTGCTCTGTTGGGCACCGAAGGAACCCCACCGTCTCCTCCTCCTCCTCTTCTCTGCCCGCTCACGACAGTCCAATTTCCTGCAGGCATTTCACTCCAGCAACATTTTTCATCTATCTCCTTCAGACTTTGGTTCCCAGACGCTACCAGGCTCTTGGGTGAAAGGGTGGGTCGGCAGTTGAGACTTCCTGACTATCACATGAATCTCTGCCTTTTCTTTTTCAGCACTGGAGGTGGGGTTTCAAACAAAAGCCTTTTCAAATGGATCTGCATCATTAGATGGGCTGCACAATGGTGAGGAGGGGCCAAAAAAAGTCAACAAATAATTCATATCGGCCTCTTTAGTCAAGGGCTAAAATGCAGGCCCAAAAGTACAAAGGGTGGGCTAATGTTGTGCGCTACAGTGGAAATATACGGCCTGACCACACATGAATTAATGTGACTGGCTACTCTTGTAGTCTGTACAGCCACCACATGCCTAAATCATTTATACACACTGCAGGTTGTGCATTAAACAGGCCAAGAACGATGCCGGAGCAAGAATTTCGGAGACATTTTCCTCTGAGATCCCAGCTGGGCCACTTAATTTAAGCAGTTTCCTTTGCAAAAAAAAAAAGAAAGAAAGAAATAAAACTGTGTTCACAACAGATACTTGTTTTTTGACTAGGCCTAAACACACAGAGAAGCGAACTAAACAGTTGCACTACTTTCAAGTGTGGTATTTCACTGTCGACCCACATTCCAAGACACTTAATATGCATAAACTAAGCATCAACGAGTACTCATTTGGTTTAATTCATTAAAGTTACTTTCATTCTTCTTAGTGCAAAAACACAGCTTAATTCTATGTAAAATAGGCTCATTATAGGTCTTATTCTAAGATATTTTATATAAAGCTATTTGCTTTCCACAATTAATGGTTAAATTGTGTGCCAAAAACTTATATAAGTACAATTCCAATTGATCATTGCAGCACAAAGAAAGCAAATGATGGAGAAGCACGGTTAAACAGTAATTTTTCATGCTGACAAAGTTGGGCTAGTAGTTCTTGTGCAGCAAGCATTTTCACTGGCTTTTCAACAGTGGTTCAACAGTGGATATCATTGAACTGTTGTGTTTTGAACTCGCTCACAACAGACACGGATGGGAAGACAATGCTGAAAAAAGTCGTAGTTTTTGCTATTTGTACCAAAATTTATTTTCGATGCTTCAACAAATTCTAACTGACCATCTGATGTCACATGGACTACTTTGATGATGTTTTTCTTACCTTTCTGGACATGGACAGTATACCGTACACACAGCTTCAATGGAGGGACTGAAAGCTCTCGGACTAAATCTAAAATATCTTAAACTGTGTTCCGAAGATGAACGGATGTCTCACGGGTTTGGAACGACATGAGGGTGAGTTATTAATGACATAATTTTCATTTTTCGGTGAACTAACCCTTTAAAGAGCAGATGTATTAGCTTGATTTGTGTGTTTGCATGAGATCTTTCATGTCATAACCCTATAAACATTCACTTCTGCATGATATCTGTAAAAGCAAATCAGAAAGGAATTTGAATATATATCTATAAAGCAGTTTACGTGAAACAAATTCCACCTACAGGGAAACACTTTAACCAGAAGTTCATCCATCTAGAATAGTAGTTCACATATATTTACTGAATAATCTTTTAATGAAAAACATTTCTGCTTTTAAAACCTCCAGTACAATGACCTAACAGTCTTCCATTGTAAGTTCCTTACTATAAACATGTTTTTGTTTGTTTTTACAAACTGAAGGAAAACTCAAGTCGAAATTATTTTCCTCCAATTTATTTTCCTTGGTTTAATAAACATTTAGAATGCTGTGACTATTTACCCATTGAAAGGAGTCAGTGCTCAAATCCTGACCATGTACCGTTATGAACTCTAAAGCCTAAAATAATAAAGAAAACAATAACAAAAGAACTGAATTCTAACCCACAAGCTCTCTGTTGTACAAGCTGATAATCGTCATGCCATGTCAGTGGGCCAATAAAAAAGATGGGGCGTGAGAAACTATCATGCTGAGCGTTCAGCCAAGAGAGGAAGACTGTAGAAGAACACAATAATATTTCTCTTATTCTGGCCACGCTGAGAGAAAAAGAAAAACAAGTCCCTGAGAACCCATGAGGAACTGTTAGGGAAGTGAAACCTGAGCACCTTAAGTACGTCTGAACCAGATGAGGGCAGTTATTCCTGGACTGGTGTTGAAAGGAGGTGGGGAAGCCAGGTGGGGACCTTGTGGCCCCAGACTACCCCTTTGGGACCTGACCGCTACACTCCACCCTGGTAAGGGGGCGACTGAAGGTAACGCTGCTCCAGTGTTGGAGATCGCAGCTGGACGGATCAACAATCCAAGCATAGGTCAGCATGTCAACCGTTCTCGCACTGAATAATTGAGGAGCACCGGACGTCAGGGTGTGTTATTATGGAACAATGTTGCCTGGTGATATTGAAATATTACCACCAGAAGAACACGACAGCAATGTCCCCATGCTATTCTTAAACTGCTCAGTCAACAGCCGGCGTATCATCAGATATCGGTCATCAGATTAGCAACATGCTTAAATTAATATGTCTAACATAGCTTTAATCTGGGAGGAGCACAGAATAATTTCCCCCTGAAAGACGTTCTGTCCTGACACTTTTGGGTCAAATTTTAAATACAACCTAACCAGAGAAGCAACACAAAAAGCAGGTAGAGGTAAAAAAAAAAAAAAAAAAAAAGGCAGGGTGGGCCAGAGTATGTGGTTAAAGCAGTTCTGTAATCAAACCACTCCAGATCTTTTCTTGGTTTTCCCACTTCCTGCTTTTTCCTTGCTGCATGCTTATCAGAATAGAGGACTGGAACTAACTATATAGGCCTAATATATAGGCCTACTATGGCATAGCTTGGGCTGGTTGATATAGCCAAAAAAAAAAAAATCATATTATTCAATATCAATATTAATTTCATATCATTATTGTGAATGTAAATGCATTTTGCATGTTAGATAAAAAAAATAGATAATTTTTTGTTTTTTTTTGTTTTGCATGCCTATTATTAACATATTGTTTATTAGTGCTTATCAAGCACATATTTTGCATGACCATATTCTACCGGGTAATCTTTGAACCCCCCCCCCCCCTCCCACATTCTATGTTTGTTTGTTTTTTTCCTCTCTAGATATTGTTTTATAAAATGGTGTGTAATGCAAGGAGTTTATTAAACTAATCAAGATTGAAATTAAAATATATTTTAAAATTTAAATCTGAATACATTTAAAACATAAATAAAAATATATTTTGGGTTGTATGACATTCCTTAAAAAATAAATGGTAATAATAATTCATTGTAATGTTTTAATAAGTTGTATCGTGCCGTTATCGAGTCTCCTCATACAGCGAGATGAGACGATCAATATCATGGACTTATTTTCTCTGATAAATATTTATATGGATTATTGCCTAGCTCTAGATATAGGTAATTTAAGAAGCAAAAACCACAATGTGTACTGAATAATGAGGAAAATGAGATGCTTGGTGTAATTAGCATTCACAGTATCACTTGCACAAAACCCTAAACCTCTACTCACCAAGTCGGCTATGCTTTTCCCTGCAGGCAGTGGTCAGTTTTGCCAGTTCCTCATACTTTGCAGCCAATTGCCGCTTGCCGTTTTGAAGGTGAGGACGATGTGAGAGGCTCTCTTCTGCAAGACTCCGATTGGTTACTAACAAGGTTTCCCTCTCCAGCTCGAGCTCCTGGAACTGAACACAAATTTAAATTATTCATCACTCAAAAAACACACACACAAAAACAGAAAACAAAGACTGATCATCTTTAATACCATCCAACCCCAATCAATCAATCAATGGGGCATTTAAGTTCATTTATTATGTTTCACTGTATGAAAAAGAGCAAATGTGTTAAATAACTTTAAATACTGAGGTAAAAAAATGATTATACTAGATTAGTTAAGTTTGGTATTATTGTTACTTGGTGTTGCAAGTTTGATTTACTCTAATATACTCTATACGATTAACATGTTTTAGCATATTGCTAGCGTGTTTTACATTTTTGCATGTTACTGTCGTGCTCCTAAGATATTTTAGCATGTTTCTAGTATGTTTTAGCATGGTTCACCATGACAGGATGTGCTGTTGCTTGTCACAGCTGCATCAGATTTACAAGAGATCGCTATAAGCGAATTTGGTTTAATCACATAGCGTTTAGTTAGGGGACAGTATTATGGTCTTTTTTTCTGCATATTGAATGAGCACGTTTCACAACTAAGGCTTTTTTTTACTCATTTGGAGCAGATGAACCTTTGCTTCAATGTAATCTTGTGTAGACGCCGTTAAGAATGCAGCTCCTCAAACAAGATGGCCATCAAGGACGTCAGGAATGCAAGAACACAGAGAACTCGAAAATTTATTTGGGACTCATCAGCCATACAGAGTGAGTGTAAATAATGCAACTCAATACATCAAATTCCTCAGGGGTCATATTAGGTTTGGTTATGATGCCAGGCATAGAATCCTTGAACGTGTCCAAGAGAGATTGTATGAGATCTAAAAAAAGAGAAAATATCAGCCTTCAGTTTTATATTAGTGTGATTACATTAGAGGATTTTAGCTAATATGTTTGATTTGTAGAGAAAAGCTCCTTATGTTTCATGAAAACAGTGAGGATTGGGTATATGGCCAACATCTGTGTGTGAACAAAGACATTTAGCATTTAGTTGAGTTTACTAAGACTGAAGGCCCAATCCCAATTCTACCCCTTAGCCCTTCCCCTTTCCCCTACCCCTCTGTTTCGCGCATTCACGTGGTGGGGTAGGGGTGTCTCGACTCTCTTTTGGTTGGAGGGGAAGGGGTAAGGGGAAGGGCCAGATAGCCCTTCAAACGAAGATTTTTCGGGACCACACTTAAAACGAAGGGGTATGAATTATCTCGGCAACATGGCTGCTACAGCGAACAAAAAGACACATAAATGTAAGCTTTTTTGGCATAAATAAAGATTTTAATGAAAAGTAATCATTTGTTTTATGTTACATTCAATTGTGAGTTCATATTAATGGTCATGTTACTCAAAGAAATGTTTGCAAACAATTGCTAATATTTGCTAACGTCATATCATTACAGACTGCATGATAGTGGCACAGCATATCTGATCAGGGCGATAACTGCCGTAGCCCAATAATTAGAAATCGCTAAACCATTTTCTCAAATATTGCCTATCCGAAAGAGAGAGAGAGACAGAGAGAGAGAGAGAGAGATGGAAGTTGCGTGTATTCGCATCTGTGCGTCTATCTTTTTGGAGTAAAAACAGCGATTGTATCCTCTCGCTGCTGGAAAATATAATGTAGCGATTCAGTATTTAAACTGTATTTAATAATAGTCGTGGGGCAGCGTTGACAAGTTTATTTTCTCCTGGATGTGTGAGCTGCGCGATTTCCGATATGTGTGTGTGTGTGTGTCAGTAAGCAGCAGCTCATTAATACAGAACGATAATTAAAGGCTCTATTGCACACCAGTATATGTGTGTATTGTAAGAGCTAGATGATGAATGATGGCGTGTGACGTCATGGTAGTGGTGTCCCAATCCTTAGGGGAATATTTTCTCCCCTACCCCTTGACACTCTGTTTCAAGGGACAAGGGGAAGGGGTAGGCGGAGGGGTAGGGGAAGGGGAAGGGGTATAAAATAAAATTGGGATTGGGCCTTAAGGCTAGGAAAAAACAAAACCATACAGCATGTGAATGAATAATATGCATACACTCAGAGCTATAATCATTCTCATAATTCTTTTTTTTTTTTTTTTGCACTGGAAATTCAAATAAAAAGGCACACTTTAAACTTTAGTACTTTGGCTGTGTTCATTATTAAATCTTTAAAACATAATATTAAGTAAACTGCAGAGATTGGGACCTGTATACGTTTCCCTTACCTTTTTCCTTTTAACATTTTCTTACCAGCTTAGAAAAGGTTAGAAAAGGATCCCTATATAATTTATAGCAGTAGCTGAGAGAGAATTTCTTTCATACAAGTGAAATGTATCAAAAGAATCACAAGTGAATAGATTTTGGTAGTCATTTAAATTTAGGGCTTGTGATTGTGAATTGGGAAATGAATATCAATAACCAGTTCTTAAGGTTCTACTTAATTTATATTATAGTAGTCATTTTATCTCAAGGTCCAATTCATGACTGTGACGGGAAGGCTTACAGCTCAAGGTCAAACCGTAAGCAATATGAGAGAAAAAAAAATATTAAACACAGGATGGCATTAGAAACAGCAATGTCGGAGATAAAGACCTCATTCACCACAACTTCATTCTGTCTGAACGACACTAAATATTGACATTCAACTATATTTTTATAAAAGCAAGTTGATGGTTTTCAGATGAGAGCGAATGAGCATTCTTCCAATAATTTGCCGTTGAAAAGGGGACATAGCCTGGAGCGGCAATAAAGACAATGCTACATTAACCAACCGTCTCAGTCTACCATGCGTTGCTTGAGTACAATAAAACAAAGTCCCAAGCTGGAATAATCCTGCTGGAATGGCTGCTGGACAAATCTGTCCACATATCCCTGAATAAAAGTGCCATTATTCGCTCTGACCATCCTGCATGACACGGCCCAAGACCATTCTCTAACCATGGAGGGAAAAGCAGAGCCACGTCCAAACCAATGTCCTCATGGAAAGCATTCGCAAAGGCCCAGACATCAGTCGAAACCACAGACCCCTACTTTTACTGTAAGTGAGGGTTTGGGTCAAAACAGAACTTGATTTTTGTTCTTCTGTTGCTGCTATGAATATTAACTGCCAGTCTTATGCATTTCAAAACTTGGGGAACATTATGAAGGCTGATCGTGCTTAGTCAAGCATATAAGAGGATTAATGATTCATTCGCTCAACGAATATGAGAATTTCGCCTCCTTTCTAAATGCTGTGTGAGACCCCCAAACATGGCGCTGATGTTCCCACTGGTGGCACATTTATTACAGAACCTATCTAGCTAAGAGTGAATTTGAGAACGGCAGTCCCCTTTGATCAAGGCACCATCTTCTGAAGAAGACGAAACTGGAATACTTGAGCTGCTTCGAGAAACTCAAAAGAGCATACGTGATCAAAACGTGATTAAGTTTATGTGAGGTTCTTTTTGTTGGGAAACAGCTTCAAACCTCTCATTTTTAACCACATCAACTCTGGGGACCCACCGGTGGGTCCAATATTGCATATGCCTAATTCTCAAAAAATCTAAATAACAGCTGAAGTGGTTAAGGTCAATTGCTTGATTCAACTGTTGACATAATTGCTTTTTACAATGCCTCAAGAGAGTGGAAGATGACTGAATGTTTCTCCTCAGAGACAACTTCAATAGAATGGAGGAGTAAAGAATGAGCAGATCATCATTTTCTAACTAAAGGAATATTATATACAGTCTAAGCAATTGTTCAGAACTAATGCCTCATCAAAAGCAGATGGAAAACGTCAAGCTGTTTTTTGATCACATAATGCTAAATGATTGCAAATGACATGCATTAGTTCTGCATGACGAACGAAGCTGTGAAGAGTAAAATGCAAACACATGAGATGTCTGTGCTGTCCCAGTTTGTCACCATTCAGTTCTTTAGGAGTGAAAACTGCATCAGGCCCAAGGTTTGGGGTTTGGCCCAAAGTTTTTCTGGGGTTTGCACCAGTACACTCTTAAAAATAAGATTTGTTTATTGGAATCAATGGTATAGAATCTTTCTATTACACAAAAGGGAAAAAGGTTAGTCGAAAATGGTTATTTGAATTATTAAAATGTAACAAAAAATGAGATT
Source organism: Carassius carassius (assembly GCF_963082965.1). Lineage (NCBI taxonomy): Eukaryota > Metazoa > Chordata > Actinopteri > Cypriniformes > Cyprinidae > Carassius > Carassius carassius. The sequence goes on along the minus strand of NC_081759.1, from coordinate 16,533,044 downwards.
TTTAAAGAACTGTTCAATGAAAGGTTCTTTGGGGAACCAAAATGGTTCTTCTATTGCAATGCTACGAAAACCTCCTTTTGGAACTTTTATTTTTAAGAGTGTATAGATGTTTTTGCAAGTAAACATATTTAAATTTAAATAAATAAATAAATAAATTTATGCATTTAGCAGATGCTTTTATCCAAAGCGACTTACATTGCATTCAAGCTAACATTTTTTACCTAACATGTGTTCCCTGCGAATCGAACCCACAACCTTGCGCTGCTAGCACAATGCTCTACCACTTGAGCCACAGGAACAATATATTTAATTTATATATTTTTACCTATGCCCAATTCAGATGGACCAGTAGACTGTTGGCTTTGTTCTGACACAGGGACTTAAATCATTACAGTTAAATCATTTTCTTATTGGTTCCTTTGGCAACATTTCAAAGCGAAACCATAACATGTTTATGCAGTTCACATGTGAATATACCTGTCCTCTCATTGGTCAGAGTGCACCTCTATGCTCCGGGATTATGCTAATAGCGTCAAGGTTTTATCGGGACAGCATTCTTGCAATGCACCTGTTTCTGAAAATTGCAATTACTCAACATTTTAAGATGAATTGCTTTCTTTGGATATGTAATGTGCTCACCAACAGAATCAGACACTGTTGTAACATTTCCCATTATGAATTATGATACAGCTTGGATCATTGGTCCATTGAGTCAAATTGCTTTCTTACCACAACCAAACCACTCAAGAGTTTTCGGTCAGGCCGAGACCACATTGTTCAGCCAATCTTAAAGCAACTGGTTTGGAGCAGATCCGACCATGATTGCTGTGCCCATATACGTCTAAACAAACTAAACTAAGAGAGAAAACATGCCAGGTTTCTGAACAAAAGCTCCAAAAGAGCCAAGTGTGTGGGGTTCTCACCCTAATGAATAGTTGGAACAGTCCGACATAAAATTTTAGAACCTTTATTTTTACAGTAAGAGTTTAGCATTTTTCATAGCTCAGGTAATTTGCTCAAAATTGGCTGCAGAACTGAGCAACCAGAAATGCTAATGGAGAGCTCAAACCAGGTGTTATAGACCTCCTTGTTTATGCCTAAAACATATTAAGTCTATGAATCATCTAACTATGCAAATTTGCATTCCAGAATGTGTCAACACCATCTGAGGTACGATATGCATTGCATTTTCAGCATTCTGAGGCATTCTGTTCTGGTCATTAGCGTAATATGTCTTTTCTATGGTCAGTTTTCAACTATATCGCTCCTTTGAGTACTAAAGTCTGTTACCGCTATGCAAGAATAAACGTTAAGCATGTACAATGGGACCACTTGATTCAGTGGCCAAAGCATTCATGCTTGCATACTGTTAAGTTTCCTACCATTTATCTTTGGTTTGAGGGGTTGGTTATGGTTAGAATTAGGAATAGAGTTAAGGCTATGATCCTTTGATAATGGACGTGAATCCAGGAACCTGTCCTACTTGAGTAAATCATATGGTGCAATTAACACCACAAATTAAGCTTGATGGATGCTACTTTTTTATGACTGGACTACAAGCTCTCAGCTTTCATTAACTGTTCACATTACTGCAGCCCACTCCGACGGGGGAAGCATTTCCATGGTTTCACAGCAAACAAAGAGTGCACTATCTTTCCACTTGAAATTTGGGAATCTATTTAAAGACGATACAGATGTTGTCGACCACTAAATGAGGGTATGATCAGTGAAGGATCGTTTAAATTCCTACAGAGCCATTTTGAGGATCTAGACAAGATGATAAATGGCTTGGGTAATGAATTGGATATGGGTTGTCATAGATTTTCCTACAGTTCTCACTCATAATCCAAAGTATGGCTCCAGCAGAGACGCTGGCTTCTTATCTCTCTTGCAAACCTAATCCATTTGCACTCAACACGCAGAAATTACACTCACTCTGATGCTCTGCCTAATAATTATGCTTGCTCAGCGGGACTCAGTATTCATGTCATCTTTTTTAACTACACATGGAGGTCAAATCATGAATATTTATCTCTTTCTTTAAAAAAAGAGCCATATATTCCAAAGCATGCTGTGTTAAATATGCATTAATGTTAGAAGTTTAGATAGGCGACATGCCAGTTTGCTTGTAAAATTGCTAAAAAAAATCCAATATAGGACAACAGCAGCTTTAACTCTTTTATTTTTGGTCACACTTTCAGGACTCTTGAATTAAGAAGTTTGGCAAGACATCAAAAGCTTCTTCCATTTAGAGCTAGCTAAAAGGCTTCAGTTACATCCAGAGCGGATCCTCCCTATATCCAAAATACGCAAGTTGCGTAGGGGCCCGAAACACCAGGGGGCCCCCTTGCTCTCAGAGATGATTTAATTCTAGTTTTGTTTTTTAATTTGGCCAGCGGTTCTGAAAACATGAATGATCATTTCTTTTAATGTGGTGTGCTATCGCCCTTTCGATGTAAAAATCAGTCAAATCATGTGATGTGAATGTCGTACACTCTTGTTTGAGATTTAAAAAACGAGTTGAAAGCGTACCGAACCACGGAAGAGATACTGTTTCTCGAGCACTTTCCGCGAGCGCGATTTGAGATGGAGTGAAATATGGACAAATGGGTTTCATTCATCCATTCATAACCACTCATACCCAACTTAAGTTTTAGTAATTGTATGTGCTTTTATTATTCATAATATATTTGAATTTATGTTTAATTTAGCAATTCAAATTGAACTTATTTCAGTTACTGTTCAAGTCAACAATTATCTTTTTTTAAAGTTTTTTTTAATATGTTTTATTTTATTGTATTTTAGCTTTATTTTAACCAAATACAAACTATTTTTAATAGTTTTATTCTAATAAACAACAACAACAATGAGATGGAAAGTACATTTTAGTATCTATTAAAAGCAGAATTAGAATTATACACTATACAAATGACCACAGTAAAAACCATAAAACTCTCAATTTGATTTCACAAGGTCTTTGATTTGAGTCTATATTTATTTTTTTTATTTTTTTTGCTGTTGTTAGTTGTGGAGTTACAGGAGGCTCCCCCTCACAACTGATTCCAAAAAATATTTTATTATGTTGCCTTGATTATGTAACTTTACTTCAATTAACATAATTTTTTTTATGAATTCATGACACCACTGAACCCCAAAACCAACAATTATACAGAGCTTTCTTTTTTAATCATCTTGTCAATCGGACAACTTGCGTAAAAAATTATCTTTAAGATTACTGGAGTATCTCTTGCAAGAAAATATCTTTTTCAGTCTTTCAAATTTCACCTTTAAATCAGTGTTTGATATTTCCTCATACCTAAATGCAACATTTTCAAGCACTTTTTGAGTGTAAATTGTTTCTACACATTTTTATTTATCTATCTATTTGTTAAGTGTACATGCAGCTCATTAAGTTTTAGAATACAGCTAATAAAGCAACCAGAGCATCTCTTTAAAACTTTATGCAGTTTGTCGCCTTAAACAAATTCATCTGAACATTTGCAACTCCAGGAAAAGATGTGGCTTATCTTGGAGAGGATGTAGCACTTTCATACCACAAAGACAGCTAAGACACATGGTCTTTCACATTTCACAGGGCCATGATCAATCTTTTAGTTACTGGGGCATATTTCAGAGGAACATCTGAGTGAGTCCTGAGGCTCTTTCCCTCTCTGGTTCTTAGTATTCCATAGTGCTGAGTCTGCCGCATGCGTCATAAGTCACCCAGAGCCAATAACTGTCCAGTCCAGTCCCTGTTGGTGTGCATGTCTTTCACACTTGTGGTTGGATAATGAACATTCTGAATGCAGAGGGAAACAGCAGGGTCGCTGGCGCATGTTCTCCAGTATCTATGTTCTTTGCCAATTTCCTCTCTCTCTTGCTGTTTAATGCAAAATGTAAAACTCCTGGACCTACAGAAAGCATTTTCCCTAAACAGGAATTGACACAGACTATCCATATCCGCTTGCAGCTGCCTGTATGTCTGTTTATACACTGTGCAGATGCAAGCCCTCTGGAGACCATGTGGGCTGGATGATACAATGGTCATAAAACAAATATAACAAATCAAATGCCTACAGTCACAAACTGGAAAATACCGTACTGAAATAGTTCACCAAAAATAAAGTGAAACTTCTGTCATCATTTACTCATCATCAAGTCATTCTAAACCTGTATGACTTTCTTTCTTTCAAAGAACAGAGAATGAAAGTGTTTACTTACAATGAATGCGGAACTGTAACTTTCAAACCTCAATGACTAAAGCTCCATAAAAAAGTATCATGAAATCATGAATCAGTCACATGAATGAATCATTAAGAATCAATTTCAGTAAAAAGAATTCAAAAGAACAGCTGATTCACAAATTGCGGGTTTTCTACAATAGCTGATCCTTTCTTATTGTGTCCTTTCGGAATGTTTCTTTGGCCAAAATGACTTAAATATTTTTTAAGTGCCACTAAAATATACACCAGTGGTCAAAAGTTTGTGGTTGTTGGGATTTTTTAAATACTAATATTGTGAAATATTTCAAGAATTTAAATATTTCTCCAATTGTTCTCTATTACTCCAGTATTTGGTATCGTATGATCCTTCAGATATCATTCTAATATGCTGATTTTGTACTGAAAAAATAAATGATATTTTGGATGAATATGATTTCAGGAATCTTGATAAATAGAAAGTTCAGAACAGCATTTATTTGAAATGGAAATATTCTGTAAGCTTATAAATGTTTATTCATTTTATCATTTTTTATTGATTTATACAATATTTGGCCGAGATACAACTACACTACACTACAAATCTGGAATCTGAGTGCAAAAAAAAAAAATAATAATAATAATTATGAAAATCGCCTTTAAATTTATCCAAACTAAGTCCTTAGCAATGCATATTGCTAATCAAAAATTAAGTTTTGATATATTTATGGTAGGAAATTTACAAAATATCTTCATGGAACATGATCTTTATTTAATATCCTAATGATTGTTGGCATAAAAGAAAATTCAACCATTTTGATCTCATACAATGTATTTTTGGCTATTGCTAGAAATATATATGCAACTTATGAATGGTTTTGTGGTCCAGGGTCACATATATACTGTATGTAAAATATTTAAGCTATGCCATAAATAAAATAAATTCACACTTGTTCCTTGCACGCTGCCACTGAATAACAAACAGACAGCTTCACCCCAAACTCACGCCATTGTTTGCACCAATGAGATTCAACATCCAAGCTTAAGATGTAGTTGTTTTCAACATGTAAGCAATACAAAACAGCAAAGGCACACATCTACATGATTAATGATGGCTGTACACATTAAGCATGCAGCGTATGTACAGTACATTAAGACCATCTGTTTAGTCCGAGATAGTTTGGCTTGGTCAATAAACCATGAATGACCAAAGAGCTGCTGTTACTGATGAATTCAAGGAATAAGTCTGACTCTCTCCTCTGTATCACTAATGAGCACATAAGGTTAACCATAAAGGCCGTCTCATTGCTATTCATAGGAAAGAGCACAGCTTTGGTATTACAGAGCTTTTTTCCATTTAGTAAAAACACTACAATCTCTTGTTAGGGAATGACGCTCATGCATACAAGAGCAATAACTGTTTCCAGAGCACCAAACCATTGTGACCCTTTCATTGCGGTTGCCCTTGGAGACCTTGTTGTGTTTATAGATTGACCTGTTTGTGATGTGATCAGTGAGGCCCATCACTATTCCCAAGTCATTAGGAGTTTGACCTCTACAACCCCAGCGCATATCCCTCATGCACAGCCATCAATAAAGACCATCAATCCATAAGATGCAGTAGACAGAGGCTGCATCTCTATTTGCAGTTATTTGTGTTGGTATAATTCTTTTTTTACTACATCCCTCTGCTGTTACATTTGTACGGGCTGCTCTTTTACATACAATGAATGTGAATTGAGAAAGAGACTGTCAAGTTTCATAAATGACCAAAAAGCACTGAAAATGACAATGCCCATAAATGTGGTGCCATATAGTCTTCTGAAGCTAAATGATGGCGTTCTGGACAATCTTTCTTTTTTTAATGTGTTGTATATACATTTAAAGTCAGTGATGCCTCCTTTGGTTCTCACATGTCAATTGTGAACAAATCTGAACATGTGCAAGTATGAGATTTAAGAATACTAGTGTAAATTTAGCTCTGTTTTTCCTCCACAGACTTTGTGATTGGTACAATTTCGGTCATTTTCTAAACTTGACATCCTCTGTCCTGGTTCACTTTCACTGTTGCTTAAAAGAGCAGCCAGGGCATCTCCTGTTGTGTGTCCACAAATAAAATAAAGTCTAGTATGACATAAGGAACTATTCCTTTAATTTATGAGTATAAAGTACTGTACATGATGTGTATATCACGTTTTATGATGAATGAGGTTGTTTTTATGACCTTGTGCGAACATATTTATCCTTATATTTCAAATAACATGCTCAGGCTTCCTGAAGCTTCCTGGTATCAAACTACAGCAATTTAAGTCTCAAATGTCATATACAGTGACACCGGATCAGTCCCAAATGAGAAATGGTTTTCTAAGCTGAAAATGAATGATGCACCTAAGGAGCTCTCATATAACCTCGCTGTTTCTCAATACACAATAATCTGAGAGAGAGATTTTATAGCCTAAACACGGTGAGCTGGAAAATATTACAACCGTACAAAATGCATTTCAAATGCATTTATAAAAACAAAATACAAAGAAGACTGACTGCATTACAATAGCAGCTTGAAATGCAATGAGTGATATTAAAGAGATGATGTAGAGTCAGCTGCTCATTATTGTGACTCACACAGTCTATATGGGGGAGGGGCACCTATACATAATATAAATATATGTGCATTAAATAAAAGAGCTTTTGGAAAGAATTTGATCATTTGTTTAGTCCAAAGCTTCAGCTAACAAGCCCATTACATGTATTAAAAAAAGAATAAATAAAGTCCAATTAGAGAGAGAGGTCGAGAGAAACAGAAACAACATGAATTACTAACAATAGTAATTTATATATTATTAATCACTTTCTGTGGTGCAGGATTTGTTGCTTTTTACACAGCAGTTGAGTCAGTCAGTGTATATAATGTCTGAAAATGTTTCACTGCTTAATGATGCGACTGACCAATCAGAATCAAGTATTCCGAAGACTTGCGTATTAAAACTGATTTTTACATCAAGGGAGGGAAAATAGCCTTTTTGTTAACACTTTTATTCTCTGGCAAAGCTGTAATGGGAAATTATGTTAATATGTGATGCAGCATATTACTAAAATAGTTGAATTCGTTATTAAGGCTACTTTTAATGCAAAAAAACTTTAATGTGCCAGTAAATATTTGGGAAAAGGTTCCATTAAGAAACATTGTCTGTACAAAACATTAGGCTATTTTATCAAGTAGATGGTATTTGTAGTATGTCTGCAGTGCAATGGTCTGCAGCGCTGTATACGGTACACGATGTATGTGACGGCGTGTAATGCATATAACACGCTACACAAATCACACGAACAGTTTCATATGTGTGAATGGAATTATCTACAAGTACATCAGTTGATCAGAGAAAAATGACAAGCATGCAAAGAACCAGCCTGTTTATGGTCTAAACTGTGTGTGTGAACGGAAGAAATACCTTTTCACTGAGTCGCACGATCTGATTCATTTTTTCTTCATCTTGTAGGAGCTCTCGTAGTTCACTGCTATTGAGGACCCTGTACCCATCTGGGTAAGAGTTCACGTCCCTTTTCTGGGACATTCTTGTCCCCGTGAGGCGCACTAAACAACTCCGTTTGCCAGCCATTTAACTTCCATTTCGCTCACGCTCGGAACCTAAAGCACATGAACATCGGAGCAGCTCTCATCGGCACGAAGGCGCTCCAGGACTGACTGTTTGCGAAGACAATGCACGCAGAGATTATGGCACACGTTTACAGATTCCTCCAGTTCCGCATTCCACCACCAGAAGGCGCCAAAATCGCAGCACTGACAACGTGCCATACATGATATACAAATACACCAATCACTTACAAACGGCGGAGATAGCACCGGTTCTTCGTGCAAAGAGTACGCTACAGTAACTTTGCAGAGTTCTCTTACTTATCTTATGCAAAAAGACGCAGAAATAATTTAACCCTTTTATTAACCAGATATTAATAAATATTATTTCCAAGAAAAGTAAAATAGTAATAATAAGTTGAGAAGTAGCTTTCAGTTTGGCCAAAGGTTCAGCTAAGAAAAATTACATTACAACTAACTAAACAACAACCTTGCAACAACATGAACACTGGAATAAAATTAAACATTGATGTCAATCATTCATTTCACTATCATTTCAATCTCTGACATGGTCTTACTCAGTCAATATTAAAGATATCAAAGTTACATTTTCACAAAATGTTCTTTAACTTATGAAGAATGATCTTACATAGAATTATTTTTTTTAATCTGCAGTGTGGGTATGTTGCAGACATAAATATTTATTACTATATATATATATATATATATATATATATATATATATATATATATATATATATATATATATATATACATATGTATATATATATCAAATGACTAAAACCTTTCATGAATATCTAAGAACATATTTCATTTTAAAATAAAAAAGTAAAAAAAGATTATAATAATTGTGTTTATTGTTGCTTAATATTAAGCCTATTTTTTAGTGTTGGTATTGTTAACTGAACTAAAAATATTAAACTAAAATATTTAGTAATAGTAAAATTGTTTTCATTAATTGAAATAAAGCAAAAAAAATAAATACATCTGTAAATAAATAATAAATAAGCGAAAATTTGCCTCGGCAACTAAATATAATCTATACATTTAAGGTGTTTTAATCATTTATTTAACTTAAAATGTAATATTTCGTATTGTATATTAAATATATGAATTATGTAATAAATTGTATTATTATATTCAGTTTTAAAGAGCTAGGATTGTTTTGTTTTACACAAATGATGTCATTCTGGTCATTATCGCAAAATAAACCCAGATAATGTCGAAAATATAATTATTTTGATTTAATAAATGCAAAATATTATTTAACAACTTTTATTGTATGTTTTTTTTTATATAATTTCGTATTTCTAGTTTAGGGCTAAATGACAACGCGCTTTAATAAACGACATATCCCATGATGCAACAGAAAAGTTCTATTCGTGTAGCGTCATTGGTGAATTTCTCTGACGACTTTATTCTGTCCGTGACAACACAGAAAAACATGGCGTCGTTCGCGGGAGACCGTTGGAGGGAATCGCTGAAGAACCACGACATCTTCACTAAATTACAAGACAGGCTTCATTTAGAGCCTCAGGGCACAAGCAAACGAATAGCCAAGAACCTTACGTTTTGTCTGAACGGTGACTTGTTCATATGGGATTGTGTTGAGAGTGTGTTTTACACCACAAACCTGCGACAGCTGAACACTGACGGCGACACGGACACTTCGAAATACCAGGTCAGTGAGTTTGAATAGAGTCTGTCCGATGTAGTTATTTCTCTGACTATGTGTCCCGTATCTCTTTGCAGACTCTGCTGTGCATCAACCCGCCGCTGTTTGAGGTGTGCCAGGTGCTCGTAAGCCCGACGCAGTATCATGTGGCTCTCATCGGTCAGCGCGGAGCGACGATACTGGAACTGCCTCAGCGCTGGGGGAAGAGATCAGAGTTTGAGGGAGGACGCATCCAGATCAACTGCAAGTGAGTTCGCCTCAGGTTGAAGAGAGCTGCATTATTCCTCCGTGCTGCCGCAGGTTCTGTAGTGTTATATGTATCTCTTTGACAGAACGATTCCCGTGGCCGAGCGTTTCTTCACCAGTTGTGCCTCGGTGACGCTCCGGCAGGCCGCCTGGTATCCCAGTGAAACCGAGGAGCCTCATCTGGTTCTGCTGACCTCAGATAACACCATCAGGTATCAGGAATAAATTACTTGCAGAGGTGTTAAAGGGATAGTTTACTCAAAAAGAAAACGTTTTGTCATTAAAAAGTTGTCTATGTTTACTCATCCTCGTGTCTTTCCAAATCCATAAGACTTTGGTTAATCTTTGCAACACAAATTATGCTATTTTTTTTTAATGAAAACTGAGAGAAAAACAAAATGAAAAACAAAACGAAATTTTTTCCTCCAGATTTTATAATCTTAAGGAGCCACAGTCCCCTGCCAAAGTTTTGTCTGTGTCTCAGGTGGACGAGGAAAGCATTGTTCATACAAGAGGGTAAGTGCAACTGTTTTCTTGTGATATATTGGTGATTTTATTAGAAGGTATTGCTAGAAGCTTTCGGTATTCTGCTTGCAACTAAAATTCAGGTATTAGGATATAGATTAACAGATATATTTTGGACAAAATAACTTTTGTGATGTCTCTTTTATAGACGTTCCTATGCAGCATCTCTGGGCGAGACGGCTGTGGCGTTTGACTTTGGGCCGCTGGCAGATTCTCCTCGTCTGAGCGCTCTGCGTATGAAGGCAGAGCTGCTGGTGTATCCACTCTACATACTGTATGGAAATGGAGAGACGTTTCTGAGCTATATTTCTCTCACACACAGGTAACGAACACATGTCTTTGACCCTGTCATGGTGTGGTGACAATACTCTCTATTAACAAATCAACATTATATAAATATATATATATATATATATATATTAGGGCTGCACCCTAATAGTCAACTAACCATTAGTTGACCAAAATTGTATTAGTCGCAGAGGAAAAGAAATCCACAGGTGAAGTCACGCAGTCCATGATTGACAGATTTTTAACGGCTAGTCTGTGGTAATACAGTACATCAGGCAGGACATCCAAACACTCGTCTATCATTCATCGACCTCAAATATGGCTAATCATCTGAAATATGCAAGTATTAGTAACTTTACATGGCTGCTCAACAGGTGTTTCTGCATCGATTCTGCAGTATGTGCACCGTAGTGGACCACTCTTAATATGAACACTTGAACAGTGTTTAAACAGAGTAGAAAGGTGCAAGGTTTCTAAAAATAATAATAAAGTATAATTTATAGACTACAACGAGGTTTAATCTGGCCCGCAGAGAAACACAGCTCGTGTCGCCTGATATAAGGAGACATAAATCCCCGGTTCAGAGCTTCACACTTGTACAATACAAAATATTTGTGAAGTGTGTTGCTTATGTTTGTCAACCTGGCTGTGCTGAATGTCTAAATGACAGCACATTAGTTTATTTTTTTTATTTTTTATTTAATATATTTTAATGAGTACATTACAATATAAATTCATTAGAAAGATTACATTATTATTTTTGTATTCTGATGGAAAAATCTAAATATTGTACCTGGACACCTGCCCAATGTTAACGTGAAACCTATGCGGTTACCTATATTGTTATACTATTATACAGTATGCAGAGGTCATTTTCCTTATAGTATGCAGTGTTTAATAAACAACTGTGAGGTGAAATTTACTGCAGACCTGTAGCATATAGCATATCATGGCCTCTGTATCAGGATCACATTGTGACTTTGTTGCCAATGCGTAGCCCTATTATAATATTTGTTGTACTGACTTTGAGACTAATTCGATTTTTTTTATTTTTTTATTAATACATAATGTGTCTTGGCACATAACTGTAATGAGATGTAGAGTAAAATATGTATGAATAATGTATATAAATGTATAATGAGTATTTGTCCTGATGTTCACACAGTTGCCCTGAATTTGTTTCAGCACATATTTGTTGTGGATCCGAACAGATATCTTTGTTTAGTTCCTTGTCACAATAATGATTTCTTAATGTGATGCCTGTGAGATATCTGCTCCATTTATCTTCAGTCTTTCTCTTAGTGTCAGTAATTTAGGGAAGCCGATGGGCCCATTACCCATGTACCCCGCGGCAGAAGATAATTACGGCTATGATGCGTGTGCTGTGCTCTGCCTGCCTTGTGTGCCAAACATCCTGGTTATCGCCACTGAATCAGGAATGCTGTACCACTGTGTGGTGCTGGAGGCCGAGGAAGAGGAGGATGGTGGAGTAAGACAGTCAATACATCTTCTAAATCCTCAAATGCAGCTCGTGCAGTGTGAGAGAGATGTTGAGCCCCTGTGTCTGTGCTTCGTTCAGGCTGTAGAGAGATGGTCCAGAGGCTCAGAGACTGTGCCCTCGCTTTATGTGTTTGAGTGTGTGGAGCTGGAGCTGACACTCAAACTGGCTGCTGGGGAGGAGGAGGAGCTTACAGAGTCAGATTTCACCTGCCCAATCAGATTACACCGAGGTCAGGAGGTCACTCAAGCACTCGCCACACCAAGAGGCTACATCATAATTTAAATACTTATGTTACACCCTAATGATACTTAATTTGCTGGGGAAGAGAATCAAAATGCTTTGGGCTATGTCATAAAATTACATTTTGATACCACAAACCTCTTTGCATACTGTCTGGGTTTGCAAGTATGCATTAGTGCTTAGAAAATTTCTGCTTGGCTGTTGGCAGATTTGGCCCCACGTTTACTGTGAATGCTAAAAATATTTGAAAGAGCTCTTATTCTGCAAGATGTCATGGGTAATAGTCGGCCAGCGTTTAATTAAAAATCCACTGGATACTCTACAATTTCATGAACTTTCTGCAGACTTTGAAAAATTCCACATTTTAGAATCGTTAGGAAGTGTTTTTGCAAGTTACTAATACTATTATTCTCCGGAGATGCATTAAATTGGTTGAATGTAAAGACATTTGTAAAATAACAGATGACTATTTTGTTTCATTAAATGTTTCTTCATTTCAAATCAAATCAGCACAATAGATTTGAAATCTTCTTTAGGATGTATGTAACCTGTTTTAGGAGACGAGAGTGAAGGCTGATGTGCCCTTATGGATAAAAAAAGTTATAAAATCTATATTCAAAATATTAAATATAAAAAAAATAGGCATTTTAACTTTTTTGATCACCTTATATTACGTTTGTGAAAAGAAGCATTATTTATTATTTCAAATTATTATCAAATAGAAATGTCAAAAGAACAGTTATTTAATGTAATGTTTTTTAATGTTACTATTAATTTGTATCAAAACCCCTCTGTTTCAGACCCTCTGTGTCAGCACAGGTACCACTGCACCCATGAGGCCGGTGTTCACAGTGTAGGACTCACCTGGTTCAAAAAACTGCACGGGTTTCTGGAGTCTGGTGAGTACATCCTTTACTTGGGACATTGAAATATTTCCCATCACAGTGTTTGAAGAACTCTGTGTGTGTTTTGATATTGCAGATGAGGAGGATAAAGACAGTCTGCAGGAGCTGGCAGCAGAGCAGCGCTGTATAGTGGAGCACATCCTGTGCACCAGACCTCTCACTAATAGGTAGAAGAACTCTCACAGGAAATGATTATTTCAGTGTCATGGCACCAGAAGCGACGGTTAAAGCTAAAAGCCAGATCTCTTGTGAAACAAAAGCCCAATTTGCAGATGTTTAAGCAAACCTTGAGGGACGATGAGTAAGCGCCGTAGATTACTGGTGCTTATTTAAATTCCCCTCTCGTCTTATATCTCTCTCTCTCTCTCTCTCTCTCTCTCTCTCTCTCTCTCTCAGCTTGCCGGCTCCTGTTCGTGGGTTTTGGATCGTGTCAGACCTGTCCCTGGGAGCCACCATGATCTGCATCACGAGTACCTACGAATGTCTCCTGCTCCCTCTGCTGTACGAGACAAGCACACTCTGGCTCTTTCCATGTTTGTTAGGGCAGGGTTTCCCAAACAAGGGGATTGTGAGGGAACTGTAGGGGGTTTGTTAGTTTAGGCAGGGGAAGCTAATTACAAATCATATCAAAAGAAAAAAATCAAACAGTGTAGCAACTCTTTAATGTGCTGCACGTTTCTAAATGAAGCATGCTGCGTATTTCATTATAATTATCAGATCTTTTTTCTTAAATTGAATTGCTGTCAACATTTTCGTTGATACCTATCCATAATGATAATAATTATTAGTTGTAGTATTATTTCCAAGCACCAGAGAACATGCAAATGTGTTGTTTATATATTTAAGGTGTTCAGCTGACAAGAATGTTTGGGAATCCCAGTGCTGAAAGTACATTACTTGCTATCTGGTTTATATGATTTGATCAGAAGATTTACTTTTTAAATGTGTCTGTAGGAGCTCTATTCGTCCCCCGTCCCCTCCGTTGCTCTGCTCTCACCCGGGGGCGGGGTCAGGAAGCTCTCCTCTGCGTGGATTGGCTGAAGACTCCTTCGAACAGCATATTCGCAACATCCTGGCACGCAGCTCAACCAATCCATTAATGCTGAGGTAAAATGTGACTGCTTCTATTAACTTTTAATAAAAACCATTAAAACCAATTTTAGATTAAGTGAATAATCACCTGGAATATCAGCTGAAAAACTAGTTTAGGCCTGCTAGATCATCCTGGTCTTACCCTTTAGAGCTGGTAGACCATCTTGAACCAGCAGCAAACCACCTACAAATTCCCTATTGGAGCTTTTTTTTTGCATTGTATTGCATTGGTTATATTAAACTAATAGGTCTCATTCTGAATGTATGTTTTCTGAACTTTAGTGAAGCTGTCGTTGAGGTTGTCACATCCTTGTGTGTGTGTGTGTGTGTGTTTTAGGGCAGGTGATAAGGACTCGTCTCCTCCTCCTCCAGAATGTCTGCAGCTGTTGAGCAGAGCCACACAGGTGTTCAGAGAGGAGTACATCCTCAAACTGGGCCTGGCGCATGAAGAAATGCAGAGAAGGTACAAGATAAAATTGTTTTAGGATTATTTTGTTAACTGCAATAGAAATATGCTCAGTAGAGTACAAAAGTGTTGCACATAAACCGCCTAATCAGCATTTCTTGTTTAGAAGTGTGAAACTGTTGCAGTCCATGTAAATACATCTGTGATCATTTCTTTCATGATTGTCCTCTTTTCAGAGTAAAGCTCCTGACCGGCCAGAAGAATAAGCAGCTGGAGGATCTTGCTCTTTGTAGAGAGGAGAGGTGACCCCAACTTTGCCTGAACAGCACATACAGAAACACATTTAGCTCCGTTGAGTCTTTGAGAAGAGCTACAAATAGAAAGCAAAAGCTCTTGTTGTTATTGAGTGTGGTGGACATTGGTAATATATGAGTGGGCTCTGCACAGAAGAGTTATTAACACTGTGGTATATGGCAGTATGTGCCTGTGCTAAAGATGGTAAATGTGATTGATTGTGTGTTGTAGAAAAAGCCTGAGAGAGGCTGCGGAGCGGCTGGCTGATAAATATGAAGATGCCAAGTACCGTCAGGAAGCCATCATTAACAGGTTCACCTTTCTTTGAAATTAGTTACATTGAAAAATGTTGAAATGGGCATGATTTTCTAAACCCAGAACTCCCTTATTGTATTTATTGTAAATAAGATACAACCGCTTGAGTGTATCTGTGTGTGTGTGTATAGAGTTAAACAGGTTTTGGGAAGTCTGCGGAGCCAACTTCCTGTGCTGTCAGACAGTGAGAAGGACATGAGGAAGGAACTGCACACCATCCATGATCAGCTCCGTCACCTTGACAATGGAATTAAACAGGTCTGTTTAATGCAGATGGTAGTCTGATATGTACCATTAATCCTAGTTAAAACCTGCTTTGTTTTGGCACTGTTCCTCTGTTGTCATTTCCCCAGTGTCACTGTGTGCTGTCATGTGTTGTCAGGTGAACATGAAGAAGGAATATCAGAAGAAGCAGATGAATACAGGAGCCCCTCCGGCTCGCTCCAGTCTAACACTCAACGCCCATCAGAGGAAGTGTGTCCAGGGAGTGCTGAAAGAACAGTATGTACAGAGAGTTACCACCTGCTTTATTTCACACGTATACAAAACACCAAATGTCAACGCTAGCGCCATTCATATGTGTATTCAAAGACGCTTTGCTGAGGTCTGTTGTTGGTCCGTGACCATCTCTTATTCTGTAGCATGTATAGGTCATATTATACCCTGAAACCAAGTGAATAAAAAGAAATGACAGATACAGATTATAGAAAATAGAAATTACACATTTTATTTTTAAAACCATGACTGTGTTCTACAAGACCGCAAATATAGGATTATATGTAGTCTGTGATGTGGGTGAAAAAAAATCTCATATCTGTTACTATAATGCAAAAAATCTAATTACTGTTAAAATCCCTGCTACTGTTTTATATAGACTTGTTCTTATTGCTGTTACAAAAAAATAAAAACCCATTATGCAAAAGACTAGTCCTTATAACTTTTATGCAAAAAAAAAATCCCCTTTTACTTAAACAAAAAATCTCCCTATTTCCATGAGCAAATCTTAACTTTGTAACTTCAACGCTAAAAAAAAATCATTCTAATGTAGAAAATTGATTTAATATATGAATATTAATATATATTTTTTTGCATTAAGTGATGAACGTATATAACTATTGTTAGTCCAGTGATCCTGAACGGCTTGCTTCTGTCCTGCAGGGGAGAGCACATCGCTGGCATGATGAAGCAGATCAAGGACATCAAGAATCATTTCAGTTTCTGACCATCAGCAATCAGCAGTCCTCAAAGGCCAATAGATGATAATTTTTATTACATCCAGTGAAAAAGAACCAAACAGCATCTCCTCAGACTCCTTTAAAGTATAGTATTTGACCCAAAGCTCTCATATTCAGAAGGGCTTCAAGAAAGAAATATCTTGGATTTTTGCATAAACTTTTTTCTTTTTTTAATAAGTAGTATGTACATGTACACATCTCCTGGACAATAAAGCATTCTGTACTTTGAAGTGAGTCTTTCCTGTGTATGTTGCTGTGAGTTTATCAGCTGTGTGACAGCAGTGTTGGGCATTGGCGTTATTTCCTGAATGGAGACAATGGCTTATCTGAAGAGGTCGTGCTGGATATGAAGACTTCCCCCTCTTTTCCTTCCCTCTAATCACAAGGCAGAATGTGACGAGGGAAAAAGATCATGTCGAGAACAAGGAGCTTGAATATTTACTGTTGTGAGGAGAAGGAATGTCCCGGGTTCAAAAGATGATCAACTCAACTGTATCTGTTGTTTATTACCAAAGTTAAAGGGATAGTTAACCCAGAAATGAAAATTCTTTTACTCACTGTCATGTTCCAAACCAGCAAGACCTTTTGCTCATCTTTGGAACACAAAATAAGATATTTCTTATGAAATCCGAGAGCTTTCTGTCCCTGCATAGGCAGCAATGCAGCAGACACATTAAGAAAGGTAGTAAGGACATTGTTAAAGTGGTCCATGTGACATCTGTGGTTCAACCATATTTTTATGAAGCTATGAAAATAATTTTTGTGCACAAAGAAAAAGGTCAACTATTTTTTCTCATCCATGCATTCATGACAGTACCACAATGCATGAACGAAGGTCTTGTTGTTTTGGAAGGACATGAGTGTGAGTAATTTGAGTGAGCTACCCCTTTAATCTTGATTGCTCTCTACAGTAATGTACTGTTCCTTTACAAGTAATTTACTTTGGATATTTATGGGGCAAGCCAAGGCATTGGAAGCCCATTTCCATGATTCCAATCAATTATGACGAAAAAGTAGAAATTATCATTATTAGTCATATTTCTTGTCATGATTGACGTCATCATAACTGACTTTTCATAATTGACTTGTAATTTTGATATATTTGATGTCATAGACTATTCAATTTTCACTTGTTAATTACTACATTTGAATAATTTCTCAATTTGTTTTTTTTTCTTCTCAATTTTAACAATTAAAAGAGAAGTCATTTATGACAAATTGATTGTCAACTTTTTGTCATCATAATTGACTCGTCAGTTTCGACTGTCATAAAGTCAGTTACCTCATTATTTAGCCTTTTTTTATATCTAAATTGATTTTCTGCTTTGACTTGTTATAACTTCCAACTCTTCCCAATCTCTGCTTATGGCAATTCAATCCTTTTCCCATAATTTTGACGGTATTAATTTAGACTTTGTCAACTGATGTTTTATTTCATAATTTTGACTCAATTTGACTCGAGATTTGTCAGTAGGCTATTATAACTTGATAACAAGCATAACTCATATTTGTAATGTCACAGAAATTACACTGTGTTACTAAACTAAAGATTTCAAATGTAAATCGCATTAAAAACAATGTATAACCACATCTCAAACATTTAGGCGATCATGGGAAGGAAAGCGAACAAGGGGAATGGATCGACTGCTGACTTCAAATCCACATCAAACTTAACGTTTCAAATTTTTAGTTTTATTATATAGATATATACAGTGATATGTACACAATAAAGTATATAAATCTGCAACACAGCATGCAAAGAACAGAAACATAACTATTGTGAAAGTATTTGAACTATCACTCTTCACAAACCTAGTAGAAATTACTGTCATGAACGATAAATTATACTGACAGCAGAAAAGTATTTTTAAAACATTTTTTTTATTAAAATGGTAGTCTTCTCTCCCCACATCAGTTATTAGAGTTCAAACAGGGTCTTAACCAAAAATGTAGTTCCTAAAATATTGTGACGTCAAGACTACACTGAGGTGAATCGTTTCTGTTGCTCTGTAGTGAAACAAGAAGCCATTTATGTGAGTATGTCTGCGATGTGAAGACTGCACGGTAAAGTGAGCGCTGAAGTGCAACTTACAGATATTAATATCCAAAACACACATGGTCTTAATATGATACACATTCACACAGGAGAGCTTCATCATCGTTATCATCATCATCATCATCGTCAGCTCGCTATAGTGTTGTTAAAGTTCTGTGTAATCGTGAGATGTAGTTTATAGTGGTTGGTTTTGCTCAGGAAACTTCATTCATTGTATTTATCGATGTAAAAAGCCACACATTTTAATACAGGGAATATTTTGTCTAAATTCAAATTTAACTTAACTTTACAGCCTGAATATATATAATTTTATTTTTTTTTAAAAACCATGCCATAAAATCACATGCCACTTCTGGTCTTGGTCTTGTAAAAAATAAACTTTTTTTTTGCATTTAGACAACTGAATAAATCACAAACACTTGTTTCCTGTAGCTGAGTTACATCACCTGGTATCCATCATTTTAAAGTAAACATGAGCCAGAGAATTATTTAAAACCTTTAGCCCTTTCCATGTTTTCATTTTCTCAATATGATTTAAACGAATATGCAGCTTTGAGAATTTAACATGATCAACTGGTTTTGTGAATCCCATATGCTATTGTTCACGCCACATCCAAAACAGACATTATTATACCCTTTAACAAGGTACACAAGATGCCGCTGAGTCCCAAAGGACATCCCAATGACTGCAAATCATAAACATAGTGTGCTTTCATTAATATACAAACAGCAGAAGGATGGATAAAACACTTTCTAGAGCGGTCAGTGGAAGTGCTGTTGCCGTATATTCAACACAAATCAAGCGAAAATCAAAACCAGACGTTAACTGCAAAAATCATCAGATGTGTTTGCAACATCCTTCTGAAAAAAAAAAAAACACTTGCACACAGAAAAATATGCAGAAAAAAAAGTAGCAGTAACTTCAAGCAAAGGTCACTAATTTTGTTAAAATTGGCAGGAAGCGAAAAAAACAAAAAACACGGACTGTGGAGAACTTGGAGGATGAAAAGCGTTGACACAGCTAGTAATTACATCCCAGTGAAATGATTGGCGGATGAGGAGAAACAGTGTTGCTTGTGAAAACGCAGGAGGTGGGTCAAAAAGGGAATCACAGTCTTGTGTATTAACTTAACTAACGAAATATACACAAATAATCTGTATACGAGCATGTACAAAACACTTCAGAAGTGTCCGTTTCCTTCATAGGTCACCGCTGCTAGCTTAGCAGATGGAAGGATGAGGAAGGAAGAGGAGGAAAGGCGGAAGAGAAGGGAACTTTGGGAATGGGACGGTCATGTTAGTTGATCCTCACGGACCCATTCTCTCATTTCCTGAATTGAGTGAGGAATAAAAGCAGCTTTCATTAAAAGATTGACAGATCTCTTCTCGGGATCCGCTTTTGGAGACTGCATTAGAAGGGACAAACCCTCCACTCAAATTGAGACGGGAGTCTTTTCGTGCTCTTGAGAACACACATGTCCGAGCTGGAGAAGTAGAAGGAATCAGTAGTGTCACTTGAGTCTTCCTCACTCAATTTGGTTTATCTTGATTGAGTCGTGCCCAAGATCTTGGGTACACAGGTGGAGTGTGTGTGTTTATCTGGACAATAGAGTCATAAGGAGGAAGTGACATCATGTCTCGGGAAGCTGGCTGATGTCTGTAAGGTTGGTGTCATTGAGGATGGCACAGATCCGCTCTAATGAATCCGCTTGTCGGATGCGCTCCAATTGCACCTGTAGGGAGAACAAGAACACTGTATCTCCTGCTGGACACATGTGTGTGTGTGTGTGTGTGTGTGTACTACAATGATCCCAAAAACAATCAAGTGTTTATCCTAATTTTTATTTAAATGGAGGACTAGGAGTGTCTTTAAAACAAACAAAAAACCTTTTATTTTTGAATGATTACATGTATAATTCTTTAATTTTTAAAAATGTTTTGTTTAAAAAGCTACATTTAAATTATAAAAAAAAACAGTAATATTGCTAAATATTACTACAATTTAAAAAACTGTTTAATATTTTAATCTATTTGAAAATATCATTAATTTCTGTAATGTAAAGCTGAATTTTCAGCATCATTTCTGCAGTCTTCAGCATCACATGATCCTTCAGAAATGATGGTAATATGCTGATTTGGTGCTCAAGAAACATTTCGTGTTGAGTTTGAAAATAGTTGTGCTGCTTAATATCTTTGTGGGAACAGTGATGCATTTTTAAAGATTCTATGAGATTCAGAAGAACAGCATTTATATAAAATAGAAATCTTTTGTAACACCACAAAAGTTTATAATATTGTCTTTACTGTCAGTTTTGATCAAGTAAATGCATCCTTGCTGAATAAACGTATTGAATTATTTATATATATATATATATATATATATATATATATATAAACGTATATATATATTGCTTGGATTTAATGGATCTGAATTGAAAAATCACAATATAATAATCAAACTTTTATTAACAGTTACATAAAACAAAATATTTTTTACAATAAATATAAATAATAATTATTCTTCAAGTTTTATGTTCCATCAAATAAAATAGTTTTTTAAAAATTGTGCAAAAAAATCTACAATTTTGGAGATTTTTGCAGAACAAATGTTACATATTGCAACTTTGGTGTCCTCTCGTATAGGGCTGTCACTTTTGTGAAAAAAAAATCCTGTTCGATTTTTGAGACATAGGCAAAGTGTTCATTGAATCGTTAGTAAATTGCCTATATTTGACGTTGATCCGTTTTTCAACGCCAAATATAGGCAAATCCACCGACAACTAAACAGGCATTAGGGCGAACGTAAAGAGGGCGCTTGAGACGCGCACAAGTCAGCAATGTGGACTGCCATAACATCAATGAAAAACATTACTGAAGGCTACATTGATATTATGCACTAATAGGCTGTGTGTGTGTGTGTGTGTGTGTGTGTGTGTGTGTGTGTGTGTGTGTGTGTGTGTGTGTCAGAACCTGCAGATGCTGTGTGACGCGCGTTCGCTGCGAGCGTATAGTGACGAGCTGGACGCGCTCCGAGAGAAGGCCGTTAAAATCGATTCCCTGTTTTCGTTTTCGAAACTTGTGTTGGTTGGTCCGATCGATTGTGCAGCTTTTGTGACAAGCTTTTTTTGATTGTGACAGCCCTTTGACATGCTTAATCTTTGATAGGCAGACGCGTGATAACAGCTCGACCGTGAGTGAAACCTAAGCGCTTGCGAACGGATGGGAGGGGCGGCTGACATTCATTTTCGGTTTACGTTTCCGGCTGCTTTTATTTATTTCGGCCCGAAACCGATAATGCCATTTCGGCCGAAAATGTTCGGCAGCCAAAATTTCGGTGCACCCCTAATATATATATATATATATATATGTGTGTGTGTGTGATAGATATATAGATATATATATATGTGTGTGTGTGTGTGTGTGTGTGTGTGTGTATATATATATATATATATATAAACACTACTGCTCAACTTGAAAGAAAAAAAGTTAGTATTCAATAATAATAAATGTATTTATTATTTAACAATTAATTCATGTTTGAAATCATATTACATCGACACTCCTAGTCACATGAGCTGTATAAGAGCACAAACTATCAAGGAACATTTACTGAAGAAATTCCTAGATGTGCATCAAAAAACAAAAATCTCCGTGATCAGTCTTGGCATGCTGTGTTGTGCCTCGAGCAGTCCCTGATGTTCTACTAGTGAAATGTGCTCACCTGAAGGGTCTGGGACAGCTTGACGAAATCTCTCTGGACCTGCTCGCTGACATCCAGCTCTGTCTGAAGTCTCTGCGCCTTGTCTTTCTCTTCAAACACCTGAGTCTCCAAAGCACTCTACAACACACACAAACATTTTTTAATTAGGGTTTCAGTTTACTTTAGAATACATGCATTTATTAATGTGCCCCTTTTATGGGTAATGAAAGTTCATATTTTGGTTTTGGGAGTCCCCAACAACAGGTTGAGATTCATGCAAAGTCAAAAAACACTTTCATTGTCTTATAATATTCATGTATTTGTAACTTATTTGCACAACGATTTGCTCAAAGATGAATTTTTCCGTTACCGGGGACACAGCAATTTTACAAGCACCACATAGTGGCAAACAATGAATTTGCTATTTTTTTCATTCAGACCCACCTGAAAAGACCAACAAGTTGGCGGGCAATATGCTAACAGCTTGGGATTTGTTTTAAAAACTACTTGTTTCAATGATTCAGAGTCGACTCAATAACTTTATAAATGGTGCACTTTCAGATTTTAAACTCTGCAGGATGTTTTCATTCAGTTAGAGTTGTGTTAACCACTGCATGAAAGGTCACTTTCAGAAATCCACAATAAAAAAAAAATAAAAAAAATGCATGCTTTTGTTAGATGTAAATCCAATACTGCTGTTTGTATGTACTTTTATTTTCTAAGAATTCTGCTTATCTTATCAAAAGATCCATCACATGCACAGGAAGCACTGAGTAGACTATGAATTTGGCAATGAGTTTTTATGAGAAACATAACTCAAAGATCAGCAAGCAGTAGTCTAGTGCAAAAGCAGAGCGCAGTGATCACATGGGGGCTCAGACCTTGCTGCCGATGGCATCTTTTAACTGTTGCTCCAGACTGTTCTTCAGACCCTGGACACTCTCCAGCATCTGGCTCTTCTCTGCCAAGCTGCTCTCCAGCTGTTGTAAAAACCACCAGATTGGTCAACAAGTACAGACAACAACAAAACATTGATTATAATAACTAAAAATACTGTAGGAAAAAGACTCCTATTATTACTACTACTAGTTCCATATACCATCAAATACCATGTCATGTAAACATTACTTATTAATATTTAATACATTATTAAGAAAATGTACTTCTCGAAAACTATTATTCAAATAAATAAATAAACTCAGCAGTATGCCTTGAACTTCTGCCCTACCTGTTCCTTCTCACTCTTCACTCTTTCCAGTTCCGTTTTCAAGCTGGAAAAAGATGCTGTATGTTGAAACGAAAAAAACAAACAAAAAAACCCCAAGGTCACATGCTGTTGCTTTTTTTTGCATTAGTCAATGCATGGCTAGTTCTCCAATGACAAGAGCACAAGAACAAGCCAAGCCTTCTGCTCTGTAACGAGCAATCATTTGCTCAAACATCTGCGTGTTAGTGCTGCTGACTGAGCCAGAATGAAAACTCAAGAATGTGACTTGACAATGAATTCAACGTGACTTGAAAATTACAAGTAAATAGCTATGGGTGTGTTTTAGTCAAGCTTGGACTACTGTATCTGCACTGTGTCTCCTAAAGAACCCTTCCAAGCAGTATTACGGTTCCCTCTGAGCAGTGCTGGGGACTAACTAAATAACTAACTGAAAGATATGTAGCTGATATTTCATTGTTTTGAAACATGTTTACGCTACTGAATAGTGTAGCATTATATATATATATATATATAAATTGAAAGCAGGTAATAATTAGTTAAATACTGTCTTCCACCACCAACATCAAATGTTTTTTTTTTCCTTTTTTATTTTATTTTCACTTTCAATGTACTACTTGCCTACAAAAGACTAATTTGGCCAAGACTGAACTGCTTTAAACTGCTTTATTTCAAATGCACACTGAAAAGTGTGGGGTGACATTTCTATTATGTCATGCACATTTGTAGGAGCATGAACACATCTCAAGTTGAATTTCTCTGAGCTGAACCCAACGTCATGTGAAGATATGTTAGTATTAAGTACACAGCTAAATGAAGTAGCATGCTGTGATGTGGATGTGACAGAGCAGGTTCAGTACACACAGTGCTAATGGGTTTAGAGTGTGTTAGGATGCATCGGTGGTGCTACTACAGGCAGACACGACCTAGACAAACAAACAGTCAGGCAGGGATTCATACCTTCCAGGATGTCTGAACATAAGTCACCAATGCAGGGAGAAGTGGAGGAGAAAAAGATAGTTTTGAAATGCAAGTAGATAAATGTGTGCACTCCTCTGATTGAAGGAGCTTCACAAGCCCTTCAATGTGTTTCTTATATCTTATATCACAAAGACATTTCAAACTGTGCTTATTTTAGCCTGAAATTCAGCTGGTAACAGTTTCTTTATTATAACTAAGCATGAATTTTTTTATCATCTAGTGAAAGAAATAGCTTACAAATGAGCTGACAAAATGAATCATGATTAAATTTCTCTTCTTTTTTTAATGAGAACTTGATAAATTCCTAGTCTACTTCAAAAACATTTAGCATCATACAATTTTATTATAGAAATAAACTGAACTGAAAAGGCAGTGAATCAGTTGTATATATAAGTATAGAAGTTATATAAAGTATATAACAGTTATGTTTTATATTGTGTAGCTCATACTGCCGTTCTTCAAATCTTAATCTGGAGGGCCAATGCCAACCCTAATTAAACACACCTGAGCAAGCTCATCAAGGTGTTCAGGATCCCTAGAAAATCCCAGGTAAGTGAGTTTGATCAGGGTTGGAGTTAAACTCAGGGCAGTGGTCCTTCAGATTTGAGGAACCCTGGTATAAACCATCATGGTGTTCAGCTGTTAGCTTTCTTTGATTATCAAATTCATCTGCAATCCACTCACCGATCTCTTCTTTACAGCCCTCTATCTCCATCTGTAGAGTGTCCTCCATGTTCTCTTTGAGACACTGCTCTGCCTGAATCTGCTCCTTCAAGAACAGAATTTCAGCCTTCAGCTTCTCCTCCAAATGCTCTGCTGCTGTGTGAGCCGAAACAATGTCCTCCCTGTACTGCAGCACCAGCTTCTGAAGATCCTAGGTGGCAAAAAAAAAAAATATATATATATGTATGTATGTATATATATATATATATATATATATATATATATATATTATATATATATATATATATAAACAGTTCAAACTGTATAATTGGATGAGCTCAATAACCTTATAGCTTAGAGCTTATAACTGACAACTAAGGAAAATCCCAAATTCAGTATCTCAGAAAATTAGAATATTGTGAAAAGGTTCAATATTGAAGACACCTGGCGCCACACTCTAATCAGCTAATTAACTCAAAACACCTGCAAAGGCCTTTAAATGGTCTCTCAGTCTAGTTCTGTAGGCTACACAATTGTGTTAACCACTGCATGAAAGGTCACTTTCAGAAATCCATAATGGGGCACTTAAAAAATAAAAAAAAAATGCATGCTTTTGTTAGATGTAAATCCAATACTGCTGTTTGTATGTACTTTTATTTTCTAAGAATTCTGCTTATCTTATCAAAAGATCCATCACATGCACAGGAAGCACTGAGTAGACTATGAATTTGGCAATGAGTTTTTATGAGAAACATAACTCAAAGATCAGCAAGCAGTAGTCTAGTGCAAAAGCAGAGCGCAGTGATCACATGGGGGCTCAGACCTTGCTGCCGATGGCATCTTTTAACTGTTGCTCCAGACTGTTCTTCAGACCCTGGACACTCTCCAGCATCTGGCTCTTCTCTGCCAAGCTGCTCTCCAGCTGTTGTAAAAACCACCAGATTGGTGGTGGACACCTGGCGCCACACTCTAATCAGCTAATTAACTCAAAACACCTGCAAAGGCCTTTAAATGGTCTCTCAGTCTAGTTCTGTAGGCTACACAATCCTGGGGAAGACTGCTGACTTGACAGTTGTCCAAAAGACGACCATTGACACCTTGCACAAGGAGGGCAAGACACAAAAGATTATTACAAAAGAGGCTGGCTGTTCACAGAGCTCTGTGTCCAAGCATATTAATAGAGAGGTGAAGGGAAGGAAAAAATGTGGTAGAAAAAAAGTGTACAAGCAATAGGGATAACCGAATCCTGGAGAGGATTGTGAAACAAAACCCATTCAAAAATGTGGGGGAGATTCACAAAGAGTGGACTGCAGCTGGAGTCAGTGCTTCAAGAACCACTACACAAAGACATATGCAAGACATGGGTTTCAGCTGTCGCATTCCTTGTGTCAAGCCACTCTTGAACAACAGACAGCGTCAGAACCGTCTCGCTTCAAAAAGGACTGGACTGCTGCGGAGTGGTCCACAGTTATGTTCTCTGATGAAAGTCAATTTTGCATTTCCTTTGGAAATCAGGGTCCCAGACTCTGGAGGAAGAGAGGAGAGGCACACAATCCACATTGCTTGAGGTCCAGTGTAAAGTTTCCACAGTCAGTGATGGTTTGCGGTGCCATGTCATCTGCTAGTGTTGGTCGACTGTGTTTTCTGAGGTCCAAGGTCAACGCAGCCATATACCAGGAAGTTTTAGAGCACTTCATGCTTCCTGCTGCTGACCAACTTTATGGAGATGCAGATTTCATTTTCCAACAGGACTTGGCACCTGCACATAGTGCCAAAGCTACCAGTACCTGGTTTAAGGACCATGGTATCCCTGTTCTTAATTGGTCACCAAACTCACCTGACCTTAACCCCATAGAAAATCTATGGGGTATTGTGAAGAGGAAGTTGCCAGACCCAATAATGCAGAAGAGCTGAAGGCCACTATCAGAGCAACCTGGGCTCTCATAACACCTGAGCAGTGCCACAGACTGATCGACTCCATGCCACGCCGCATTGCTGCAGTAATTCAGGCAAAAGAACGAGCTTTCAGAAGGAGACCCAGTATTGAGTGAAGTACATGCTCATACTTTTCATGTTCATATTTTCAGTTGGCCAAGATTTCTACAAATCCTTTCTTTGTATTGGTCTTAAGTAATATTCTAATTTTCTGCGATAATGAATTTGGGATTTTCCTTAGTTTTCAGTTAAAAACCATCTAAATCAAAAGAAATAAACATTTTAAATATATCAGTCTGTGTGTAATAAATGAATATAATATACAAGTTTCACTTTTTGAATGGAATTAGTGAAATAAATCAACTTTTTGATGATATTCTAATTACATGACCAGCACCTGTATATATACACACAGATGCCAACTCTTAGGTGATCATGGGATAAGTATTTAAATGTAAATATATAATGTTCTAAGATTTTATTTAGCAATTTTTACAGATATTCTAAGATTTTTATTAATTCTCCTGATTTTTAATAATTTAAGATGTTAGAACATTATGAAGAAAAGTGAAATTACTAATTTCACTTTTCTTCATAATGTTCTAAGAGTTTTTTCTATTTTGCCCATCATTTTCAATTTACATTTATCTATCAGAAATATTATTTCCCTAATGTTTTCCCATCATTTTCAAAAACTATTAAAAAATAAACTTTTTTTAAATATATAATTTAAGATTTCAATTTTCCTATTTATGGTTCTATCTTGATTTCTAACAGTTTCCAAGTTTTCTAAGATTTTGTCAGTTTCCCTTTTTAATAAATAATTTCTTAGATTCATTATACATTACATACATTTATACATTTTCAGATTCAAATAATATTACTGATCAATAATATTCTATGATTGTAATGAGCATTGCCTCTTGGTATAATTTTTATTTTCCAAGAAAACATTTGCTCATCCTGCAGGCAAATAAATAAATAAAAATAGCTGCACACATGATGCATATCAGCCAATAGCGCCTTCCTCAAAGTGCATCAAGACATAATACGAACTCATTTCACTTTGTGTCATGCCTAACAACAGTCCTTAACCTCGTGTGCAGAATTACATTAATATGTGACATATTTTCTTATTAGGCTACAAGGATGGGGGACCAATCAAACAGGGTGTGTTCAAATGTTAAAGCTGACTTATAAAACGCAGTGGAACGGAATAGAAGGTACATTTACAGGTTGTAGTACCTGTACAGCGGTGGGCATGTGAAAGTCCTCTTGCTGCTGCAGCGTCATGTGAAGTCTGTGTTTACCCTGAAGACTCTCATTATCTCTCTGCAGTCGGTTCAGCTCCTCAGTCACCTGCTCTCTGGACTGTAGCAGCACAGCCTGAACACACACACACCACTTAGCCTTAACCCACTGGAAGCCACAAATGGTTTTCTAAAGCATATATCCAAGTAAAGTGGAAAACAATCCATTATAAAAGAGGTTTTTAAAGAAATTGGCCAATAAAAAAAATCAGTGACATTGAGAGATTCAACGTGCATTCCTCTGACAGAAACCTTCCAAGGGTGCTTTATTTAGGGGATCATGTCACAACAGAATGAAGTTTATCATCTTATCAGTGCAACTTCATATTGGAAGCAGATGTGCATCAAGAAAGTGCATGAATACTGAATGCCGAAAGGTGCATTAGTATAAATCAAATAAAGGAGAAATCCATAATAGGAAAATATTTAAACCAAGACATTGTTCATTAAATATTTTTCAATGAAAAAAATTAATAAAACGAAACATGTGCTTTCACTGAATGTCATCAGGCAAACCAAGTGAATGTTGTTGTTTAGGAGTGTGTGTATTTGGTCATACCATCTGTTCCTGGGTCTTCCTCTTGGCCTGGCTGAAGGCCTGTTGGAGAGCACTTATGAGAGATTCAGACTCCTCAACTTTCTGCTTCAACTCCGAGATCTGTGCCCCAGACAAATGAAAATGACTCCAGTCATTTGACTTGGAAGAACAGTAACATTCAGAGCAGACCATACATTCTTCACATTTGTGAAGAATACAATGAAAACACTGTGGCTGTATTCTAATCTCCCAACATCATTTTTAGTCAGCAAATACTTGCTCTTCTAAACAGCTGCCTTGTTAGGTACAATACTGTTCAAAAGTTTGGGGTCGGTAAGAATTTATTTGTGTTTATGCTCACCAAGGCTGCATTTATTAGATCAAACAAATCTCATTACAACTTAATGTTATATTAAAATAGAAAACGGTTGTTTTAAATTTGAAATTTATTCCTGTGATGGCAAAGCTGATTTTTAGCAGACATTCCTTGCATGATCCTACAGAAATCATTCTAATATGCTAAATTGTTGCTCATAAGACATTTCTTCATGTTAATGTGGGCGGAGCCGATGCCACTAGCTTGGAAGCACTTCACTACCGGATAATCGAAAATGGGCAAAAAGGCGGGACGCAGGTGAAGCTGAGGTGCTTGGATGCTGAAACCATGCCCGTCAATAGAGTGGTGGAACTATGATGACACTTTGTAGGCAAAACCCGGAAGCAAGTTAGCATTTTAGCACTTAGGGTTCCATCGTCCCGGAGTCAATGGGTTTTTTTGAATGGGAGTTTGGTTAAATACCTAAAATAAGGTCCGTGGTTCACACAGGCTCAAAATACTTTCATGTTTTATTCTATGACATAAAACACATCAGTTACACCCCTCTTGTAATTTTATTAAAATGGTTACGTTTCTTAAAGAAAAGACAAGTTGCTAAATAGGACTACAGGCCTGTCGTAGACATTCAATGTCATCTCACCAAACAGTTGATCAATTTACAGTATTTACAGTCGTAGTATCATTTATAGTACAATTAATTGTAGAATAACCAATTATTGATTTCCCACATTTTATATTGTTTTACGACAATGTTTTTTCATTAAACTTTTTTTGCCCCAAAATGCAACACAACTCTTTGGATGGAAGATGCTCTTTTTTCGTTTTCCCTCTGATGCAGAGACTCTGGGTTTGTAACCATAAGGTAAACTCCTGTGATTATTCCAAGTAAACACCACATTTACCAGATTAGTCGCGGTGAAAGTGAAACTTTAATGATGCATAGTGCTTAAAGCCACGTTAAAATTAAAAGTTTACAGCCACATGAAGCTGTTAGAAAGCATATGAGGATTTTCTAGAAGCAAGGATAAAAATAACATTTTGTGTACATTCCCTAACAAAAAGATGAAATGTGGTACTTTATTGACTAAATTAAGTTTAAACTTACCATATCCCAAAACTCTTAGCATATCCAACAATTAAATGCAATAGAATTTAACTGAATAGTACTAGTGGAGACACATTTTTAATTAAAATATTCATATTAATCAAGGATTTATTGACTTTTAATGCACCTTTTTTCGAAATGTACAGAAATATGAGCTTTCTTATGTTGTTTAGTTATGATTATTTAATTTATTCACTATACTATTTATTACAAATGTTTCATTTCAGTTTAAGTTTCATGGTATTCTGGCTTTGTTTTACTGCCCATTAAAGTCTGCAGCGTTTAAATTATGGT
Source organism: Carassius carassius (assembly GCF_963082965.1). Classification (NCBI taxonomy): domain Eukaryota; kingdom Metazoa; phylum Chordata; class Actinopteri; order Cypriniformes; family Cyprinidae; genus Carassius; species Carassius carassius. Next base: position 16,502,366 of record NC_081759.1, on the reverse strand, counting down.
GTAACTTGTGTACTTTCATATATCTGTCGGCACTTCATTAGACAAACAAATTAGATCGTGATCTAACAAACTGCTCCATATAACAAAGCACTGTAAACAAGCGACTAGACCACTTAGCAACAAGAATTAATCTTTAAAGGTTTTTTTTTTCCTTTTTATAATGCAGATTATTCACTCAGTGCCAGTTGTCAGTCTGGGGCTGCCCACTTCTGCACATGTGAGGAATCGAATGCCGTGACAGCGTATCACATAAAATCAGTAACTGTTCACAATTAAATCCGCTTCCTACCTTTTCTTGTAACTCAACAAAATCCACTGCAATGAATGTCATCAGAGATGTTTAATTCACAATCATTCTGAGCATTATTCCGGCAGGTGTTCACATTAATAAGTCGTTCATATAGATTAAGCGATTTTCATTCAGTTCGATGTAAAAACAATAGCCCTAAGCATGTCTTGCATCCTTTAATGTTAGCAAACATTGCAAATTAATTGGTTGCAAAACAGTATCCACTCAAGTGTAACTTTTGTCTGGTACTTATGTTCCGAATTATTATTATTTTTTTTTTTAAATCACTACTATATATAGCCTATTTTATTCAGATGTTACTATAATTATTCTGTTAATGGTGATCAGCACCCACATATTGTATTTAATGTTGAAGTTACTGCATTGTGTCTTGGCATGACATTTCACTTTTTGCAGACAGTGAAAACGCAGAGTACCTACAATAACTTAAAAAAACTAAACAAAACAAAAAACCCGTTAACCTTTAAGTTTGAGATCATTTTCATTAAAACCTCTACTTTCCAGATTTCCAGTGTCCTACCCATAATACATATTTTTCTGGACAAATAACAATCTTTAAAGCCATTTTTCTAATTTTCACAGTCTGGAGCAGAGCGGCAGTCCACCTGTCACTCGATTAATAAGCAGCAAATTAGGAGTTTGAGGCTAAAGTTGTAGTTATTGGTTTGTTTATAGCGAAAATAAAGTGTGACCCAAAAATCTAAGTTTTGTGGCTTTTGAGATTCCATTTTGGTTAGTATGCTGTAGGGGTTAATACATAATTGTTATCTTGCTGATATGAAGAAATATTAAAAAAGGTGTAACATTACTTCAGTTTCCTCACTATATATGATGCTCCAATTAACATGTGAACCCATCCAGGTTTAACCTGTCAACAGATTTGTTTTTCACCAAATCCATCATAGAGATTGATTTACCTTGGCAGTAGTTTCCTCATTGGCCTGTTTGACAGAGTCCTCTAACTCCTGCCTCTCATCCATCGTCCGCTCCAGCTGATCATTCGCCTGCCGCAACATGGCCTGAAGCTTTTTAACCTAAAAGCAAAGGAAGTTCATAGTGTAACAATTACAACAGACTGTCCTTTTGAATTATTTCACCATGGGCCTTGTACGTGATATTAGTCACATAAAAAACAAACCTGATCTCGTGTCTCGGCCTCTTGTCCCTGAATGACCTGCAGCTGTTTTTCATAATTAGAGCACATGTCACATCGCCGCCCCAACTTCCTTCCAGCGTTCTTCAACTGGGGTGAAACCACATCAAAAACAAACACAAGTATTATGAAAGCATATTTAAGATATCATTTGCTACCCTTTCATCATATGTCCTTGTTATATTGCATGTTTAAACAAACAGTGTCTGGTTATCAAACGGAGGTAAAATGATTAAAAATCATGAATTTTTGATCCAGATCATTCATCAAAATGCAAATGGAAAGTGCACTGCATTGTGGCATACAGTTCTGTATGTCCTGCAGAAAACTGTTTTTGCAGTCAAGGATATCACGGGGTAATGATACAGATTTAAGTTTTACAAAACTTGCTTTTGAAATGCACATCAGTGGAAACAATGGCAACTTATAGTTCAGTGAGTCAGATGTTGAATCAGTAACCTGTGACTGATTTAGTGATTCAGTGAGGGATTCATTACACTGATTTGAAAAGAACTGGCTATGGTTTCACTGTAAGTTTCTGATTTACTAAAAAGAACCAGCCTGAAAGATTTATTTGTTTGCCAACTAATCTACCAATTTACTGGTTGCATTGTATGTTTCTGATTCCCTATAAAGATAGACTCAGAAGAGTCATTTATTCATGGAATTGGACAATGGTTGTACTGTAGGCTTCTAATAGCTAAATAAAATCATATTTGGTAGATCATTAATTAAAAAAGCCATACTGCACACAGTATAAATACCATGTAGTACAAAAATATTGCAAGCAAAATGATAATATAGCATTCCAAATATATATAGTTCAGTCATGAAACTCTAGACGGCACTGACTGGCTGTTAACGTAACTGATGATATTCAGAGTTAAACGACTTGGCACAAGCTGATTGGTTCATGCTGCATTGACAGCCAATGAGCTTACTACCTTCCATTTATATGGCTGGCTGGCATCCACTTGAGATTAATGCAGCACGCTTTCAGTTTCTCTGAAACTCAACAGCTAGATAAGTAAGCAGTATTCACTCTGATTTCAGTGCATTGTTGCATTCGTCAGAGTCAAACTAGTTTCAAACTAGAACACATACAAGTTGTTAAACTCTGCCCTATTAGCCTATACAAAGCCCTGAGTGAGAAGCAGCGGTCCGCCATTAATGCTTTCTTGCTGTAGCTGCTGGAGGTACAATGTCAGTGCCAAAGAGCCATTAAAAGTGTCTTGTGTTGGCATGCACCAACAAACATAGGTGTCTCCATAGAACGCTGAGGACACAGAGGTTAACTTTCATTTTTGAAGGAAATGTCCCGAAAAAAAAAAACGAAAAGGGCCTATACGTTTGTGCTAACATTTTACACAAGACTGCCTCACAAACGAGGGTCAGTTCAGCGCTGGAGTTATGCAAAGATTGCTTCTGAAAGAGGGATCAATACCGATGCTTCCTGCACAAACATCCAGACAAAGTAAGCATCATGTGTCATATTTTGTTTTCCAAAAGAGTTTCTTGGCTCTCTGTAAGGCTAATGTTGCTAAAGCTACCATTGTCTCTGTCCATTTTCAATAATGTTGACTTCATGTGCTACCAGAATGATTAATAGGAATGTGGTAGTTAAAAATTGCATTTGGAAGCAATGTGCCAGTAGTCACAGTTAGTAACACGGTCACCACCAGTTAAACCGTAACACCGGTATGCCCGTGAGCATGAGCTCGTGAAGCTCTGCCAGGGTTGCCAGGTTTTCACAACAAAACCCACTCAATTGCTACTCAAAACTAGTCTAAATCACTAAAATTGCATTCCGGTGGGGTAAAATACACGTTTTTAGTGGGATTCCCCTGGTATAAAAATTATCTGTGGGGAATTTTTAGATAAAACTTCATATACACACTCTGGGGACATCAGAGATGTCAATGCATTCTATGGCACCTTTAATATATTCTGTAGGCATTCATTTCTAGATTAACCATGAATGGATCACTTTCCAATGCACACCTCACTAGTGGGGTCGGTTTGCAGTTGGCATTTCACAGTTGTTCACAGGTTTAAGTCAAAATAAACCCATATAGCTGTCTTTCATAAACATCATTCTGTCAACAGCCTTACCTATTTAACCATAACTTAATGAGCAACAGAAAATAATATACCCGCTCATTCCTGTACTCGTGCTGCATTGCAATGCACTTCAGAAGAGGGAGCACTCATTCTTAAAGAGGCCACATCTATATTTCACTCTTTAGCTTGGTTCAGTGATAGTGAAGAATTTATTATGAAAGTCATGTTTATTTATAGTTTAAAGATAATCAATCATGAATTCGTTTAAAATATAAAGATACTACTAATAATAATTCCTTTCCAATCAGTAGCCCATGTACAAAGTAGCTTATAGTAGGACACTCCTAAAATGGAATTTACTATTTGTATATTCAGATGAGCTTACAGCAATTATAGTACTTTCATGGAGTGTAGCAGCAATATCATAGAATTTAGATTTTGTGTTATTAGCAGTATGCATAGCAAATCGAGTCAAATTATTATTGTTGTATATAGCAGTGGCATCAGAAAGTATCTGGTTGCATGAAATTTCAGCAATAACATGGGGCAAGTAACTCTAAAACTGAAATATGCTTTTATTACTTTATTTAACAGGGCATACAGTAGATTTTGTGAGCTCTTCAAAGCAAAATAGGCATTATTTGTTTGCATTTCACTGTTAAATAAAGATGCTTGTAGTAATTCTATGTACATTCATGCAGCTTTAGCAGCAGTATGCATAGCTATTCAGATCGCTAGTTTAGTGAATTGTAATAGCAGCAGCACACAGCAAAATCCAGATGCAATGTTGGAAATATTAGTAGCAGTCTGCATGGCAATCCAATTATCATTGTTGCTAATAATATAGCAGTGGCTGCAGGAAGTACTTTTAGTTGCATGAAATTTCAGTGATAAGATTTGGATGGTAGTTCATCTGAAAGTCAACAGGGTTTATAGAAAAAGCAAAATAAGCATTAATTTGTTGAGTTTATTTAATAAAGGGGCAGTAGCAGATTGCAATGTTAGCTAATTTTATAGCGTGCACAGCAAATTCAGATGCAAGGTTAGAAATAATATCTGCAATATATATCAAGTCATATCGTTGCTAATATAGCAGCGGCAGCAGAAAGCACTTTAGTTACATTAAATTTTAGTGATAAATCATGGAGGGTATATTAACTCTTTAAAGTGCAATAGGCATTTATTACTTTGCTTATTCAACAGGGCTTACAGCAGGTTTCATGAAGCAGCAGTAGATTATGCTTCACAAATTTTTATTAAATATTACAACTGCAACAGCTCGCAATTCCTACTACATCATTGTGAATATCATTAACAGCAACAGCATGCACTCCAACTCAGTATTGAAATGTTAGTGAATATTATCAATGGCAGCAGTAGCAGAAGTTTTGTTGCATTGGCCGTATCGCACTGCATACATTGCGGACAGCTTTATCTATTTTAACGGATCTATTGACTTTGTCATGTTGTGCCGCTGAAGTCTGGCGTAAATACCGTGTCAGAGTAAAATATGCATTCACCTAGCTACTGGAGCTCTCAGCAGTTCAGCCTCTTGTTAAGTAGCAGCAGCTTGCATAGGAATTCAGTCATCAAGATTTTTCTTAGCAGCAGCATGCACAGCATTTCTATGTTGTGAATTTTAACTTGGACACAATTACCGTATTTTTCGGACTATAAGTCGCACCTAAGTATAAGTCGCATCAGTCCAAAAATACGTCATGACGAGGAAAAAAACATATAAGTCGCACTGGACTATAAGTCGCATTTATTTAGACCCAAGAACCAAGAAAAAACATTACCGTCTACAGCCGCGAGAGGGCGCTCTTTGTTTTCAGTGTAGACTACAGGAGCACTGAGCAGCATAGAGCGCCCTCTCGCGGCTGGAGACGGTAATGTTTTCTCTTGGTTGATTTCTCTCGGTTCATGTCAAATTAATTTTGATAAACAAGTCGCACCTGACTATAAATCGCAGGACCAGCCAAGCTATAAAAAAAAGTGTGACTTATAGTCCAGAAAATACAGTAATATAAAAGCAGACAACTGCATTTAAATAAAGTCACTGTAGTTTCTTGCTCAAGACCATTTTGGAACAAGCCAAGCATTTAGCAATGATGTGTTCATACAATGCAAAGATTATTGTTCTTAATATGCAATATAAATATTTTAAATTATTAAAATAAATGAGCAGCTGCTTTTGAGGCAGAATTAGTCCATGGCATATGACACCACAACTACAGGGTGTACAGTGATTTATTCTTTCAGCAAACATTGTTAGTTATTAATAATGTTAGGTACGCTATTTTCCACTGCAGTAACATTGATAAAAGTTAATGAAAAAAAAAAATTAAATCACTTGAATGACAAATTTTGAAAGTTTGCTGGGGGTTACTTCATCTATCAGCCTACAGAGTGATTCCTGTTTGTTAATGACACACAGTGCATGTTTCTACCTGGGTAAGTTTGAGCTATTGGCTCAGACACGCATAGTTATTTAGGTCATTATTTAAATAAAACTAAGATTACAACACCCCAGCTTCACATTGTTAAGCCACTACTTAATTTATCCGGGCTCCATTAGCACAGAAACACATTTAACTCAGGTTACTAATTTAAGCTACCCGGTCAACAGATCAGGTACACACAACAATAGTGCCATTCCGCAAAGACTGCCCAGGCTCACATAGATAGCAAACAAAAAGTCTCACAGCTCTCCGGAGCAGCAGCATTGCAAACGTCTTGGCAACAGATTTGCTTCTTCTGGGGGTTTTATCTTTTAAATTCCTTCTGCCTCATATCCTCTCGTGCAGTTATAATGCAGCGTTTTGACTAAACCACTTCTACTTCAGCTGCATGAGAAGAGAACCCACTCATCACTCAAAAGAGGGTCTAACCCTATATTAGCAATGCGGCCAGTGAGTTTATTTTCAATAACAACAAAGCTACTTTTTGGCTGGGTTCAACTGTACAGAAAACAAAATAGAGACAGTTTAGTGACCATATTCTTCATCCCTAATCCTACTCAATACTCAAACTTAACAACGGCCTTATTATCCATTATCACGTAGCAAATTAAGAGTTTTGAGGCATAGTCATAGTTAATAGTGAGAACTGGATCTTCAAATAATTTGTCATTTAAATAAATAAAAATGCCCCCTAAAGAGCATCTACTATCTGACCTCTTGCTGCAACAGATTCCACTCGCTCTCGCTGACCAGTCGGTAGCCAGACGGAGGCAGGTAAGCCGTATCAGCAGAGTGAGAGATGCTGGACAGGAGTGATGCTGTTTCCTCCTGCTCTGGGGTCATGGCCTTAATGGCCTTCTCCTGGTCCTTGGTGAGGAGAAAGTGTCCTGGCTGGAGGGATGATATGGAGGAGGTGTCCATGCTGTCAAAGCCCCCACAGTCTGCCCCCACTAGAGGACCAAAGTCTGACTCGTCCAGCTGGCTGGCTGACTTGGTCTTGTTGTTGTGTCCGCAGAGCCCGTGAGGCTGTAGGGCCCCTCCTGAAGAACCCAGGCTGTCGGTGGACTGCACCCTCCGAAGCCCATCCTTATAGGGGTCAGAGCTGTCCGGGCGGCCCGGGGTGTCTGCGTCCAGAGAGTGTAAAGAGCTGTGGATGCTCTGGCTGAGATGGGACTGAGATCAAAATTAGGAAGAGAAAACAAGGATGCTTAACATTTAAAGTAACATTACAGTCAACATTTAGATTTTAAGTTTAACTGAAATTCTGTTTACAACCCAAAATGAGGAACGGTTGTTTTTATAAATATACAAACAATATTTCAGCATAGCATTCATGTATAATTTCCGTCCATTGATAAAAATGTATGGTATAATGTGGAACGTAGTGAAATTTGGCAAAATTTGGATGAATAAATCAAAGTTGGGCTGTACACTTTATCAAATCAAGATATAGACTGGTGTCTTTAAAATATATAACGTTTAAAAATATGTAGTTTTTCAGCCTGGTTCTGGTAAGAGCACTTGGAGATTTGGTTTGGTCCTCACACAGCACATACTGTGACCCATTAAACATAACAATAAATAATCTATTAAAAATAGTGATAAAAATATTATTGCACTTTATGTATTTAGTTTAAAATATATATATATATATATATATAAAACAAAAAAAAGTGTGATAATACTATTATTTAAAATAAAAATGGAGTATTAAAAAAAAATACAATTCATTTATAAAACTTAAAATTAAAATGCTATAATGTCCTTTTTTAATAAATGAATTTCCATCATTTTTAGACTTTAAATGATCAAGATTTTATTTTGTCGGGTTGCTGGTAAGGAAGTATGTGTGCGCTGCCAGGTTTAGCTCTGCTGACTGAAGCGTGTCAGTGAATGAAATGTGAAATATAACAGTTTTGCATTGTGCTTTGAAATGGTAGTGGATAGCCTAGATTTATGCTTTCAGTTAGAATAGAAATCTTATACAGTATTACAGTTTTTTTATCTAAAATGGAAATTTGGCTTTAAAGGCTGTCAACCATGTCGGAATGCAAATGAGCAGTCTGAACTTATTTACACAGCGCACCTCTTTATTTTGGTCATGTATGCACACCTGTGGACCACTTATGTGCAACCCTGTATAAATAAATAAATAAAATATTTAAATCAACCTTTTTTTGTCTGTGTGTGTGTGTGTGGGGGGGCAAGTTTTCATTTTAACAATAAACCTCGGCTGTGTAGCACTTTGTTTGCCAAAAAATAAAAAGGAAATATTACATTTTACTCCTATTCCATAGATTATTTAAATTCTTATTCTTCAATGCCTTTGATCGCAACCATTTTTTTTTTTTTTTTACATTTTTTTAATTTAGTAATTTATATTAAATCATAAATCCAAAAAACCCCCCACAGATTTTCTGTAAAAATACCTCTTCTATGGAGAGTCCAAGCAGAGAGTCCTCCACTGCTTCTGTATGCTCCGTCCCATCATCCTCACTAGCCTCTTTAGCCTGGATCAATCTTTCCTTCTCATCCTCTTCCTGACAAAATAGTTGCAGAAATTTACAGTAAGACTAACCAGATGTCATAGTACTCTGTGTGTATGTATATGTAATATGCAATATAATATATATAACTCAAAATATATATATTTTTACAGTACTCTTGTTATTGTCTTTCCAGAATAATTTGGAGGTTCAACAGACCTATTAATCTGATAGCAGTGAATGGAGGACGCCGTGATCAGAGCTGTTTTCGTGGTGTCATGGGTTTCGTGTTAAAGGAGATGGAATGTAAATGGACAATTTATATGAGCAAAGAGCAAATGTAAAAAATGTAAATCTTTCTAAATCTCCTATGACAACTTGCAGTGTTACATATCATATCAGAACACAACAGTTAAATGCTGTTAACGCTGTTTTGCATGTTAGTGGAGCAAATAACCTGCCCAACTCAATCAGAGCACAGTCCTTAGTTATTTTCAAGAATCGGCTAAAAACACATCTCTTCTGTCTTTACTTGACTCTAACTCTAGCACTCTCTATTCTAATTCTATTATTTATAAACAAAAGTGCCTCTTTTAGACTTGCGAACTAATTAATTACTAACGGCTTGTTTTCTTAAAAAAATAAAATAAAATAAAAACTAAAACTAACACGAACACTAGCTTCTCTATTCTTTTTGTATTCTATATATTGGTTTTCTTTTATTTATTATACAATTAACAAAAAGCAAAAAAAAAAAAACTAACAATAGCTTGCTCACTTTTTCTATTGCATCGGTTTACTTTTTATTTATTATATAATAAATTATAAATTATAAAAAAGGTAAAAAAAAAAAAAAAAAAACCTTGCTAAGTGTTTTGCATTAGGCTAACTGAGTTGATTTTAAATGGCTTCCTTTGTCCTCATTTGTAAGTCACTTTGGATAAAAGCGTCTGCTAAATGATTAAAAATGTAAATGTATAGAACTGTTTTAGATCCTACTCTGAAGTAGGAGCTAATTTAGTTCAGCCAAGCACAGTTCCTAGAACTAAATAAGTTCCTAGTTTCTGTTGTGCTAACACGGCAAAAGCGGGTACTTCCGCCGATAGTTCTAGGAACTATAAAAAGTTCCTCTAGTGCGAAATTCATCTAGTGCTTTTGGACACACTCTACATGTTGTGTGCCAAATGTATATGGGTAATACATATTGAAAATTTTAATATTTAAAGATTGGTTTCTGTCGACTAAGCAGCTTCAACCACAGTGAAGTCTCTTTGGTCTAAACTCCTGCTCCACATTGCTGTGTGTTAAACAAAAACTTTTTGACTGGCAAAGAGTTTTTTTTGGTGCTTGATGAAGCATTTGAGTGTTTAGTGAAACCAGAAGAAAAAATTACTTGACACTGAAAGCTTGCTGCTTCATGTCTGGTTAGGATAGAGTACAACCAGCCAGATCTTTTATACCTACTAAACAGCCTCAACTGAGAATTGCTTTTCGATTCTGATTCGATGTTTCCAGTTCATTAAACAACAGAAGTACCTGGTCCCTCTTCTTCATCTCCTCCACCTGCCGCAGCTGCTCGGAGGACAGCACGGTCTCAATGCGCTGCATGTCTCGCATCAGCAGCCGCTGTGACTCCAGGAACTGATCGTTGGCACGTTGCCAAGTGTGTTTCAGCTGATTGTGCTGTTGCCGCTCCAACTCCAGCAGGTGAACCACTGGAAGACAAACTATAATTCAAACTGGACGCCAATCAACTGAAATCAACTATGTAAAGGAAATTGGATATAAAGCCCTCTAGCCTAACACGGCTCTACAGTATGAGCATGTCACCCACATTCACAAGTTAGAGTGAATGTGAAAAATAATTTGGTAACACTGTACTATAATGTTAACAAACTTACAATTAAAAACATTTCTAAAGCATTTATTACTCTTAGTTAACGTTCATTCCAACATTTCCTAATATATTATTTCTGTGTCCTCCATGCCACAAGGATGTGCCGTTTTATTTTAAATCAAAGCTAAATACATGTAGAAACAGAACATCCTTGTGGCACAGAGGACACAGAAAAGCATACGCAGCATGGTGATATGAAGTGACACGGAGGAGACTGTTGAAAAAGGAATTATTGAATAAAGTTATTATTTTGCTTACAAAAAGTGTTCTTGTCGCTTCATATAACCCAGATTGCATGTCTGATGGCAGATGGAGTATTCTGACGAAGACTTTTTATACCTTTTATGGACCTTGATACTGTTATTTACTTAGCAGTCTATGGGACAGTCTCAAGCCTCCAGATTTTCATCCAAAATACCTTAATTTGTGTTCCAAAGACAAACAGAGATTTTACATGGTTTGAACAACATGGGGGAAAGTGATTAATGACTAAATTTTCACTTTGGGGTGGAGTAACCCTTTAAACGTACAGTGAACAGATGTATTTTAATTAACTAACGTTAAAAAAGATTAAATAAATACTGTTAGTTAATGTTAGTTAACGCATTAAATACAGTTGACACATGGAACCGTATTGTAAAGTGTTACCAATAATTTTGGTCCATGTACGAGTGACATCTGATTATAACATATGATGATGAAACATCATCAGCACAATCTGATGCATCTAACCGTACAAAAAAAAATCATTTGGGTTGATTTTATTACCGTTTAAGTAAACAAAAAAGCATGTTTGTTTCTATGTTTGAAACGTTCACACAGGATGCATTTGTTCTCTATTGTGAGCAACTGACAACAACAATGCTGAGTTTTAAAGATGGAATCAAGTCAAAAATAGTTTAACTCTTGAAACGCCTTGAGAACTTATGTTCTGTTTCTGAACGCAAAAACACATCCTGTATGCATTTCCTTATATGACATTAAGCTGTAGTGTAGTGCAAACGATAATGCTTGTCAATTACTAAATTAAAAAGAAAGGAAAGGAGAAAATGGTAATATTTTATTATTTTTAAATTACATTATTATTTAAAATAATATTAGGAATAACATTTAAAATAAAAGATCTTCTAATTGAATATATTTTAAAATGTAATTTCTTCATGAACAGCACTTATTTGAAATAAAAACTTTGTAACATTTTAAATGCCTTTACTCTCACTTTTTATCATCTTAATGCACCCTTGCTGAACACAAGTAGTAACTTCTTTATATTATAAAACATTACTAAACTCAAACTAACCCTAAACAATAGAAGAAAAAGAAGAAAATAAAGTAATAATAATACATTTAACAATAATAACATTTATCCTATATCATATACATCAACATATCTTATACCACTGCCTGCTTGGACATATGCACTAATGTGCAGTTAAAAGCAAACAATTAAATAAGTAAAATGGTAACACTATTTTACAGTCCGGTTCCTCATGTACATACTATGTACTTAATAACGTAATTATATTTACATTTAGTCTTTTAGCAGATGCTTTTATCCAAAGCAAATTACAGTACAAATGAGGACAATAGAAGTAATCAAAATCAACAAAAGAGCATATGTAAGTGCAGTCTCGTTTACCATAATGCAGTACACGTAGCAAGGTATTTATAGATCCTTCAGTGTGTCTTGGAGGGGTGATGTTTCAAAGTCACACCACCTTGCTACTGGGGTTCCTCAAGGCTCAGTACTTGGACCACTTCTCTTCTCCATCTACATGACATCATTAGGATCTGTCATTCAGAAGCATGGCTTTTCTTATCACTGCTACGCTGATGACACCCAACTCTACCTCTCATTCCAAACAGATGACCCGACGGTAGCTGCTCGCATTTCAGCCTGTCTGAGTGACATCTCTAGCTGGATGAATGACCATCACCTTCAGCTTAACCTTACAAAAACAGAACTCCTGGTGATTCCAGCTAACCCATTGCTTCATCACAACTTCTCTATACAGCTGGGCTCATCAACCATTACTCCTTCGAGGACAGCTAGAAACCTAGGAGTTGTGATGGGTCATCAGTTAAGCTTCACAGACCACATTGCTACAACTACCCAGTCCTGCAGGTTTGCCTTATACAACATCAGGAAGATTAGACCCTTCCTGTCAGAGCAAGCAACCCAACTTCTTGTCCAAGCTCTTGTTCTCTCCAGACTGGACTATTGTAATGCTCTCCTGGCGGGCCTTCCTGCATGTACTGTCAAGCCTCTGCAATTGATCCAGAATGCAGCAGCGAGGGTTGTCTTCAATGAGCCAAAAAAAGCTCACGTTACTCCTCTCCTCATCAGGTTACACTGGCTACCAGTAGCTGCTCACATCAAATTCAAGGTACTGATGCTAGCCTACAAGACGACCACTGGCACGGCACCAACTTACCTAAACTCATTGGTTAAATCTTATGTGCCCTCCAGAAGTTTGCGCTCTGCAAGTGAACGACGCCTTGTGGTACCATCCCAAAAAAGTTCAAAATCACTCTCACAGACCTTTTCCTGGACTGTGCCCAGCTGGTGGAATGACCTCCCAATCTCAACTCGTACAGCTCAGTCTTTACTCATTTTCAAGAAACATCTAAAGACTCATCTTTTTCGCCTGCACTTAACCAACTAACACTAGCACTTTTCCTTTTCTTGTCTTTTAATTTTATAAAAAAAAAAAAAAACCTACCTATGCGTTCTATACTAGACTAACTGAGACTTGTCATGGCACTTGTATACTGTTGTTGTTCTCTTGTTGACCTGACTGCTTCTATTGTTCTCATTTGTAAGTCGCTTTGGATAAAAGCGTCTGCTAAATGATTAAATGTAAATGTAATGTAAATTTAATATATAAGTGTGTGTGTGTGTGTGTGTGTGTGTGTGTGTATACACTCACCTAAAGGATTATTAGGAACACCATACTAATACTGTGTTTGACCCTCTTTTGCCTTCAGAACTGCCTTAATTCTACGTGGCACTGATTCAACAAAGTGCTGTAAGCATTCTTTAGAAATGTTGGCCCATATTGATAGGATAGCATCTTGCAGTTGATGGAGATTTGTGGGATGCACATCCAGGGCACGAAGCTCCCGTTCCACCACATCCCAAAGATGCTCTATTGGGTTGAGATCTGGTGACTCTGGGGGCCATTTTAGTACAGTGAACTCATTGTCATGTTCAAGAAACCAATTTTAAATGATTCGAGCTTTGTGACATGGTGCATTATCCTGCTGGAAGTAGCCATCAGAGGATGGGTACATGGTGGTTATAAAGGGATGGACATGGTCAGAAACAATGCTCAGGTAGGCCGTGGCATTTAAACGATGCCCAATTGGCACTAAGGGGCCTAAAGTGTGCCAAGAAAACATCCCCCACACCATTACACCACCACCACCAGCCTTCACAGTGGTAACAAGGCATGATGGATCCATGTTCTCATTCTGTTTACGCCAAATTCTGACTCTACCATCTGAATGTCTCAACAGAAATCGAGACTCATCAGACCAGGCAACATTTTTCCAGTCTTCAAATGTCCAATTTCAGTGAGCTCGTGCAAATTGTAGCCTCTTTTTCCTATTTGTAGTGGAGATGAGTGGTACCCGGTGGGGTCTTCTGCTGTTGTAGCCCATCCGCCTCAAGGTTGTGCGTGTTGTGGCTTCACAAATGCTTTGCTGCATACCTCGGTTGTAACGAGTGGTTATTTCAGTCAAAGTTGCTCTTCTTTCAGCTTGAATCAGTCGGCCCATTCTCCTCTGACCTCTAGCATCAACAAGGCATTTTCGCCCACAGGATTGCCGCATACTGGATGTTTTTCCCTTTTCACACCATACTTTGTAAACCCTAGAAATGGTTGTGCATGAAAATCCCAGTAACTGAGCAGATTGTGAAATACTCAGACCGGCCCGTCTGGCATCAACAACCATGCCACGCTCAAAATTGCTTAAATCACGTTTCTTTCCCATTCTGACATTCAGTTTGGAGTTCAGGAGATTGTCTTGACCAGGACCACAACCCTAAATGCATTGAAGCAACTGCCATGTGATTGGTTGATTAGATAATTGCATTAATGAGAAATTGAACACACACATAAACCTACAAAGAAAACAAGTGGATAGAATATAAAAAAATTGTTGTTGTTGTTGTTTTTAAATAAAATAAAAAAGATATATAGATAAAGTAGAATTAAAATAAAATAGAATAAAAAGTGCTTGAGATAGAGGGTCAAATAAAGATGGAACAGATGTGTTTAGTCATTTCTTGAAGATGGCTAAGGACTCAGCTGCTCAAATTTAGTTGGGCAGGTCATTCCACCAGTAGTGAATATTTAATGAAAAAGTCAGTGAAAGTGATTTTGTGCCTCTTTGAAATGGCACAATAATGTGCTGTTCACTTGCAGAACATAGTTCTCCGCCCACCGCTCATCTGATTTGTTGGGAGTCACGAGTCCAATCAATTGTAGCGGATCTGACCCGAACCAGACAAATTAAAGAGTCGATCAGTTCGACTTTGGTTGAAACATGAGCCAAATTCCTCAGGAAGGCAACAGGAAGTAATAAATCTTTCCTAGTGCCAAAAGTCCAAAACAAGTTAACCAACCAACCAACTCTTTCACAGAACAGCTTTTGACATTAACACCATTAGAACAATTATTGACTATTTCAATTCGGAGAAGAGATTGTCATATTTGGGGCAAGTAATTGAGATGCAATGCCGGACATCACGTGTAAAACCATGAGAGTACTACATAGGGCTGGGCGATATATCAAATATTAGCGATAATATCGTAATAATTTTGACGACGCTGTACAATTTGAATATATCGGGAATATCGAATATTTCAAATTCAAGCATACTTTCCCAAAAGAATGCGCCGAATGTCCAAAAAAGGAACCTGTAACTGCTGACTGCTCTACGCCCCTCTACTACGAGAGCATTAATGATAGCAGGTTTCAGATAACAAGAGTTTAAATCTCCGAATCAGAGCTCCACTGTTACAAGGATACATTTCTGCCCGGTGTTTGCTTATTTTAAGCAATCTGGCAACCATGCGCACGTGCTCACTCCTCATTGCGGAAGAGCCGCCGACGATAATTTGAAAACACTAACAAACTGGAATTGAGCGATCTAATGAAAGCGTCGTTCAGCCGGTCTGTGTTCTGTCGTGAGATCTCAACTGTATTGTTTGCATTTGTGATCGCAAAATAAATGCACTTACTCGACCGCTGATGTTTGAATAGAGAAACATAGGCTATGGCCATTTGGAATTACTATTGGGGAATTTCACTGATATGTTTACCAGTTTCCATAATATAGACAGAGAGAATGCAAAAGTCTTTGGTATTCGTTTATATATATTTATATATAAGAAATAGCTATGTGCTTCAGCAACTAGCTCCCCATCTAAGAGGGTTTTTAGTGTCAGTAGGAACATAGTTTCATGCCACATAGCTTCTCTTAAAACCACAGACAGTTGACAGACTTGTGTTCTTAGCTTAAAAACTTGTTAAAATTTTTTTACTAAAATACTTATTCCAGTTGCAGTTTAAATTGTGAATTGCATGCACTAAAAAGTTGACAGAATGCACTTTCTGTAACTGTTACTTAATTTGCACTGCTTCAGTTACATATAGGCCTATATGTATTCATTTAATAAAAAGCAGTAAGTGATCTCTTGGTCTAGATTTTTTAACTGCTTAAATTAGCTGTTTAATCTAAATAGTTTTTTTTTTTTTTTTTTTAAATGGGCAAAAGAAAATCATGTTTTTTTTTTATTATTTAAATGCAAATGCAAACATATCGAGATATATATCGAATATCGTAAAAATTTGGACAATATCAAGATCATTATTTTTATATATCGCCCAGCCCTAGTACTACACAAGATCCTTTGACTTCCCCCACCTACCAGAACCAGACTGAAATTCCTAAAGGGGGGGCCTTTTAACCTCTGGTCTACACAGAAATTTTTATGTCAAGAGGATGGCACAAAGTCTTTTCTACATATACATGGACCAAAATGAACTCAAAAAGACTTCTAAATGAATATCAGTCCATCGCTTCACTCCATATTCATTTAATGTAACCCACACATTTGACTATCATGTTTATAATCACTTATTGTGTATGTCTTTTAATAATTATGGGATAGCTTAAGGATTCATAATCATGTTTGGTATGTTTGTGCTTGAATCTGTTAGCTTGAAACAGTCATGACCAACAGTTATTTGTCAAATGTATCATATTCTTGTTATAGGAATCATGTCCAAAATTAGACCCTGCAAGAGCGGGAAAATTCGGACCATGTGCTTGATAAGATAACATATGATTTATGATATCCCCGAGCCAAGACAATATCTGATTGGCCAAGACAACATTTGAGGTGTGGCCAACAGGCCAGTTTAAATACTTAGGACACCATAAAATTTAGCTTTTAGCTTGCGCTTTGCTTTTGCTATCAGTCATGCCAGCTTTTACTATGCTCCTAGCTTTTAGATTCTATTTTATAGAATTCTTTTTAGATTCTAGCTTTGCTTCTGCTATTAGTCATGTATGCTTTTAGTTTGCTTTTAGCTTGTAGCTTTGCTTCTTAGCTTTAGCTTTTAGCCATGCTTTTAGTCATCACTGTTCTTTGAGCGCGCTTCCAGCGTGCTTCGGCCTGCACGCCTGCTGCTGCTTAAACACGATGAGAAGAAACACCATGTAGTCTCATCAAACTTTCTTTTCGTTTGAGAGTTTCGTGTTTTGAGTTAAGTTTTGTAACGCCGTGTCTCCGGAGTCTGACCTCGAGTGCCCGTTCAACTTCAACCAGCCCACACAACTCCGCGTCTTCAGCCAACACCCAACCATGGGCTTCCCAAGACGTCACTTCAGCAACTACTGAACTTCCAGCCAATCAGCGACATCGGGAAACCCCCTTTCAACGACAACTTTACACAGGCAATGTACCTCCAGACTGATCTATACTGGTGTATCTAATATAATTAATATTAAGTGATTAAGTGATTGATGGTTGTTCATGTCTATGCAACTTCACGTGTTGCTGTAAACTTGGGATTTCACATTTTCATTCTCTTAAACTCATCTTTCCCTAACTTTCAATCTTCCTGCAACTTGTGTGAATGTGTGAGTGTGTGCGTTTATGTGTTAGATTAGTTTATATGTCTTAGATTTATCTAATAAAGCCTTATTCATATTGAAAAGAGAAGTATCTTGTGTTTTGTGCTTAATGTCTTAAACTGCCGATCTTGTTACTGTGCTAATTGATAGTGTTTTCACTATAGTTTGGATATTAATATCCAGCGCAGATTTGATGTTAAACGGCTCGTTCAGTGAATCACAGGGCGTCTCAGTGATCAGCCATAAAACCGTGATTCTGTTCAAATTCCCTTTAAAATCTTAAATGATTCCCTTTGAGCTAAATTTACCTGTTTCCCTTACACAATCAATGTGGAATTCACTCTCACTTTAAAACTGCTTGCTAACTGGAGCTGCTTCAGTGATCACTTATCAGTTTTCTCTCTAAGGTAAGGAAGCGGCAGACATTGCTTAAGTTGCAATAAATCACAACCCAATAATAATAATAATAATAATAATAATAACAATTCCTTACATTTATATAGCGCTTTTCTCAAAGCACTTTACATAGTCAGGAGGTATCTCCTCATCCACCACCAGTGTGCAGCATCCACCTGGATGATGTGACGGCAGCCATATTGCGCCAGAACGCCCACCACACACCAGCTTACTGGTGGAGAGGAGACAGAGTGATGAAGCCATAGGTAGAAATGGGGATTGTTAGATTGTTATGATGGTCAGAGGCCAATGGGCAAATTTAGCCAGGATGCCGAGGTCACACCTCTACTCTTTTTGAAAGACATCCTGGGATTTTTACTGACCACAGAGAGTCAGGACCTCAGTTTAACATCTCATCCCGAAGGACGGTGCTTGTTGACAGTATAGTGTCTTATAATTATGAGCCGCCTAGGCGAGAGAGGGGTCAGGCAGAGTTAAGGAGAAGAGTAAATGGACAGAGGAGAGAGATAGAGTTGTGGTGTGAGGAGAATCGGTGGAGTGACCACAAGCTATAGCTAATTGTGGCTAAAGTCATCTCCATGTTTATCACATTGCAGTATCTTTAATAAATCATATTTAGCAATATTGCTGTCGACTTTTTTGTTTTTCAAGCATCCATGTAGATTGTCACCATTTTATAGTAATAACTAGGTACTAACCCTGAACATACCCCTAAACCTATCCCTACCCTATGTAGTTAGCTTATATTACCAGTACTTTAAAAAAAACTAAAAGGAAAATTACATACAGTGTTAAATAAAAACCTTCCAGTGCTCTATGAAACTAAAACTTCTAGAAATGTTTGCAAATTTTTGTCACATACCTTCATGTAGTTCCTTCCGAAGTTTCTCTGCATCTTCTTGAAGGACAGATTTCTGGGTGTTGAGGACAGCAACATACATCTCCAAGTCTGTACGGCATGATTTCTCAGCCTCCAGGACATGATTGAGCTCCTTCACCTGGGAATTAACCAAGAAAATGTTCAAACTTTGTTTTCCATGATTAAAAGTAGAAGCACCCATAAATAGAGGCCTTCACACAACCTTTACACCTCAAAGTCAAACAGCTGACTTAAAATTAACATTTTGTGTTTTTAAAATAAACTGTCACTCTACGACTGAGATGGCTGCTGGATCACTGACTTCTAAGTTGATTTATGACTCATTCCTAAGGCCAAAACGTTATCACAGTCATAATCATAACTAACGACTGAAATGTTACACATATTCACAGTTCAATCACTTGGCCAGGTGTGAATTTTTCTATTCAAGAGGTCATGATAACCACAAGTAAGGAACTAAATGAGTCACATCTAATAATATATCTGAACAAAACAGTCTGGCTCTCAGTTCTGTTTTTTGATGCACGTCTAACCTTTGCTGCCTCAAGTTCCTTTACTCGATCTTCTGAACTTGACAGTTTGGCCTTCAGTGCTGCAATCTCACTCTCCATTGGCATCACCACCGAGCGTAGCTTCTCTGCGTCCTCCTGAGCCTAGATTAATACAAACCCCAAATGGCTAAACACACCCAGCACGAACACTCTGGCTTTGAGTCACGATTCAGAGAAAATGGCTTTCATATCTTTTTCACAGTTCAGGGAAGTAAAATGCTAAAAAGTAGTTAAATCAAAAAGCGAATTGGACCTTCTTCATTTCGTTCTCTAAGTTCTCCTCCTCTTGTCCCTCAAACAGACGTCGGCGGAGCTCAGCCATCTCGCACTCCATCCCGTCGCGGTACTGTGCCCACTGAGCGCGCTCCTGCTCCAGCTTCTGCTGGAACTGCAACTTAACTTCCCGCTCTGCATCTGAAAACGCACGTAAAGATAAGGATTTGTACATTAAACGGGAAGCCTCAGAAACACATTTTACATTCACTGAATGTAGAAATCTTGCTTATCCTTCCTTGTCCAAATAGGGTTTATTTATGACGCTTACGATTTAACAAGGCTTACACTAAATATGGACTCGAAGACGCACTGCAGATTTCGGTCTCAACACATCATGTGTCCCATGAATGTTAATTTATGAAATGTATTGGATACATCCTTACAGCCTTCTTGGAGTCTCTGGGAGGGGTGCTGGAAAGTGCTCCGACTGGGGACTCCGTCGTTTTACTGGGGGACTTCAACGCCAACGTGGGCAACGAAAGTGACACCTGGAGGGGCGTGATTGGGAGGAACGGCCCCCCTGATCTGAACCCGAGCGGTGTTCAGTTATTGGACTTCTGTGCTAGTTACAGCTTGTCCATAACAAACACCATGTTCAAGCATAAGGGTGTCCATCAGTACACTTGGCACCAGGACACCCTAGGCCGTAGGTCGATGATCGACTTTGTGGTCATTTCATCCGACCTCCGGCCATATGTCTTGGACACTCGGGTGAAGAGAGGGGCGGAGCTGTCAACCGATCACCACCTGGTGGTGAGTTGGATCCGATGGCGGGGGAGGAAGCTGGACAGACTCGGCAGACCCAAACGTACTGTGAGGGCCTGCTGGGAACCTTTGGCAGAGTCTCCTGTCAGAGAGATCTTCAACTCCCACCTCCGGCAGAGCTTCGACCGGATCCCGAGGGAGGCTGGAGATATTGAGTCCGAGTGGACCATGTTCTCCACCTCCATTGTCGAAGCGGCCGCTCGGAGCTGTGGCCGTAAGGTTTCCGGTGCCTGTTGAGGCGGCAATCCCCGAACCCGGTGGTGGACACCGGAAGTAAGGGACGCCGTCAAGCTGAAGAAGGAGTCCTATCGGGCCTGGTTGGCTTGTGGGACTCCTGAGGCAGCTGACAGGTACCGGCAGGCCAAGCGGACTACAGCCCGGGTGGTTGTGGAGGCAAAAACTCGGGCCTGGGAGGAGTTCGGTGAGGCCATGGAGAAGGACTATCGGTCGGCCTCGAAGAGATTCTGGCAAACCGTCCGGCGCCTCAGGAGAGGGAAGCAGTGCCCTAACAACGCTGTTAACAGTAGAGGTGGGGAGCTGTTGACCTCAACTCTCCCCAAGCTCTCGATTTACCGGTCAATCTACGTTCCTACTCTCACCTATGGTCATGAGCTTTGGGTCATGACCGAAAGGACAAGATCACGGATACAGGCGGCCGAAATGAGCTTTCTCCGCAAGGTGGCTGGGCGATCCCTTAGAGATAGGGTGAGAAGCTCAGTCACCCGGGAGGAGCTCAGAGTAGAGCCGCTGCTCCTCCACATCGAGAGGGGTCAGCTGAGGTGGCTCGGGCATCTGTCCCGGAAGCCTCCTGGACGGCTTCCCGGGAAGGTGTTCCGGGCGCGTCCCACTGGGAGGAGACCCCGGGGAAGACCTAGGACACGCTGGAGAGACTATGTCTCCCGGCTGGCCTGGGAACGCCTCGGTGTCCCCCCAGAAGAGCTGGAGGAAGTGTCTAGGGAGAGGGAAGTCTGGGGTTCTCTGCTTAGACTGCTGCCCCCGCGACCCGGCCCCGGATAAGCGGAAGAAGATGGATGGATGGATGGATGGATGGATGGTATTGGATAATATAAAAATATATTCAGCGACCAACATGTGTAAAGTGCATTTAACTGGATATAGACTGATTATCGGTATGTTCAGCAGTGTTTAGGTATTTGGTTTACTGATAAATGGCCAAACAACTCTTAAAAGTGTATTCAGGTACATAATTTAAAACAAACCCTTATGATCACCAAAGCTGCATTTTAACTGTATTTTTGATCAGATAAAACAGTAATATTGTGAAATAGTATTACAATTTTAAAAGTCTAGTAATATATTTTAAGATATATTTTATTGCTGTAATGACAAAGTTAAACTTAGACTATTAAAACATTTTTGTTAACTGAAGTAAAGCTGAAATTAAATTAAATATTAATACTAGACAAACAATAAACAACAAATAGAAACTATGTTGAGGCACTACTGGAAACAAATAAAAACTGACAAAAAACAAAGACAACATTACAAACAAATTGTAAAAATGACAATAAATGGTGCCATTTAGAAAGTATTTAACAGCTTAAAATTTTTTGCAATTTAACCCATGGCTTCCTCTTAAAAGCAGTGTTGTGATGGCATTGAAGATTGCTATTTTTAATTAGTTTGCTTTAAAAAAGGTTTGACTCTTTATTATTACTCAAAGCAACATTAGTCTTGTCATACAGCAATTCAGTCACCTTCAGAATAGAGATGAATGATTTAGTTACCGTATCAAACCGCAGAAGTAGAACAATAAATAAAAAGCAGTTCTGCATATCGGTTACCAGACATTTTAGCATAAAAATAATCAGTATCTTATTACCTTTCATGATAGCCTGCAGTGACGCCACCTCCTCCTGCCACTGCTGCTTGACCTGGTCGATGGCTTCCTGCTTTGTGCTCTCGGAGACGGTGGCCACCGCTTTGATGGTCTCCATCTCTGCTTTAGCCTCCTCCAGCTGCTTCTGCACACTGCTCAGCTCTGCCTGGGCCTTCTCCAGTACAGCAGCCTGCCTCTTCAGCGCCTCTGAGATATTTACAGGACAAGAACTACATAAGGTTTATGTGGAGGAAGGAACCAACAGCTTCAGTTCTGTAAGGCCACCAGCATTTGCTTCACTATGACAGCATGTCCTCACTATGACGTTTCATTAACTTTGACTAATAACTGAACTCCGGTTGCAGTATAAACGGAGCCTAGTGTTCAGATCCCTGGTAACCCTGTTAGAAAAGTTTGGAAATGTATCTGGCTTAGTGGTTTCATCCTGCCCCAGGAGAGATTCACTGGGAAATATCCATGACGACTTGTTGTTCAGTCTACTGTGTCTATGTGAGCATCCAGGCACGATGTGTAATCAATGCGTTACATGTCTATTGAAATCATTTGTTTTCCCTTTCAAAACTGCATTTACACCTATGTAAACTAAAGAACAAATACATTATTAATTAACAAAAACATAAATCAAAAACTAAATAACAATAATAATCATAATAATAAAAACTATAAAAACCCAAATTAATAAAAACAGTCAAGCAATCAAACAAAGATTTTTTTTTTTATTAATGAACTAAAACTAAAACAAACAAATTATCTTTTTTTCTGTATCTTACTGGTCCATCAGCAAATACTGTAAACCATACATTACCTTCTTTAGACAGATAGAGTTCCTTAAACTTGGCGCGCTTCTGATTGAACTCCATCTCCAGCTGTTGTTTGAGCTTCAGGAAGTCTGTTCGATCCTGCTCCTGCTGCAGAACCCCTGCCGGAGCAATCAAACATCAATCAGTGCCATACAGCAGGACTGCACGATATATCGTCTCAGCTTCTATATCAACATGTGCGCATCCACGATAGTCATCATTTGTTTATTTTCTATGCTGATTTACTCAGCCCAATCACTGATATTTTTTTTTCCTCAAATAGAGCCATTCAAGTCATCTGGTGATTTATTTATTTTTTCAAAATATCACATTGCAAGTTTTCTCCAATATCATGCAGTCACAAAAATCTACCTCAAAAAGGGCACTTTGGCTCAATCACAAGTAAAATGTGTGTAAATGATGCATGACCAAGCATATAAAAGTTTAGGCCAAAACATTTTTTATCAAAATAGCTTACATTCTCTTCAGTTCTCGAGTTCTCATGTTTGAGTTTTATTTTATTTGATTCTCATTTAAATAAAAGTCACTTCACTCACTCACATTCAATAATCAAACATGTCACAGCTCTCTTTTGCTATTTGGACCTTTACATAAACTACACCGACTTCTTACTGAGGTTCGGAGGCTTTTATAGTGTTACAAAATATCATGTCAAAGACAACAACTATTATGACCCCCAGATAACATTTTAGACCTTACAATTAAATTATTTAAAAATAATAATAATATAATAATAAATAAAATAAAAATGAATGAACAGGAACCAGAGATGGGACCAAGTCACACATGTGCAAGTCTCAAGTAAGTCTCAAGTCTTAACCTTCAAGTCTCAAGTAAGTCCCAAGTATTTTTTTCTTGGGCAAGTCAAGTCAAGTCAAGTCACAAGTTATGTCAAGTCAAGTCAAGTCCTGTAGTAAGTCAAGTCAAGTCCAAGTCAAGTCACCTTATTATTGTAATTTTACCTGCAGAATCTGATCTTAATAAAGTTAAAAGACAAGATATAAGTAACAGTAAATTAAAATAATTTGGATTTGCATTGTAAATACTCATGTTCAGTAAAATACATCATGGAATCAAACAAAATTGTAACTTCATAAAATTATTTATTTTTCACTTCTGCCAACAGAAATGTTTTACATTTTCAACATTGAGTCCATAAAACAAATAACAGCTAAACATCCAACAGACTCCTCTCTGAACACCCCCCCCCCCTCCTCTCTCTCTCTCTCTCTCTCTCTCTCTCTCTCTCTCTCTCTCTCTCTCTCTCTCTCTCTCTCACACACACAAAGGACGTGACGTGACATGACATGACATTCAGCCAAGTATGGTGACCCATACTCAGAATTCGTGCTCTGCATTTAACCCATCCGAAGTGTACACACACAGAGCAGTGAACACACACACTGTGAGCACACACCCAGAGCAGTGGGCAGCCATTTATGCTGCGGCGCCCAGGGAGCAGTTGGGGGTTCGATGCCTTGCTCAAGGGCACCTAAGTCGTGGTATTGAAGGTGGAGAGAGAACTGTACATGCACTCCCCCCACCCACAATTCCTGCCGGCCCGGGACTCGAACTCACAACCTTTCGATTGCAAGTCCGACTCTCTAACCATTAGGCCACAACTTCCCCTCAAACACAGTTTACATTTTTTGTAATGCCAAATTTAGCATTTAGATACAGAATAAAATATGATTACAATAAAATACAATAAAAATAGCAGCAGCAGATAATATTTCTAATATTAATAATAGTAATTATATAGAATTAAGAATATAAAATAAAACAGTTGAATACAATAAATTATCCCTTTCGTATGGTGTGTATGGTGTATAAATATTTAGCAGCTATTGTGACTGCCGTCTCATTCTCTCCAAGTATATAGAGTAGTTTCTCCGAGTCATTTAGAGACAAGAATGAAGGATTCAAAGCTTCAAACTGTGGGAAGAATGTTTCTCTTGTAGTGCTGAATTTGGGACAGACAAGAAGGAAGTGTTTCTCATCCTCTGTTTAATTCAGCTCAGTGTTTGCTGTCTCTCTTCTCTCGGTAGCCAGGATCTTTTATGTCTACCAATCTCTATTTCCAAATCATGATCACTGAGTCGATATTTTGAAAGGATTTGTCTTTCTTTTAATTGCTTGTGTGATAAGTAATTTGCCAGTTTTGTGGTTCTGTTTAGGGCCGAATAACACTGGAGTTTGGTTTGGAGCTCAAATTCATTTTTTTTTTATTTTTTGTTTTTCATCATAATTATACTTCAGATTTTTGTCAATTAGTTTCTGAATGTTGGGGTTGTGATTGGAGTCAGACTCAGTTTGGGTTTCCTTCATCAGGTGAAGCACGAGTGTGTTTCTCTCTCACTCACTCGCTCTCTCTCTCTCTCTCTCTCTCTCTCACACACACACACACACACACACACACACACACACACACACACTCTCTCTCTCAGAGTCATTAAAGTCATTACCTCTATTACAAGGTATTGCACTTGCAAAATATAAGATTCGAGAGTCTTGTCTGCAAGCCGAGCACGATGTGGCCTATCCCACCATGTATGCGCCACCGGTATGCGCGCTCATAATGGAAGCAACGCGGTCGCGACGCGCACGCGGTGCGACACGCTCGACGCCTCAGGGGCGCAACTGCCCGAGCGCTTTGGAAACAATGAGAAAGCAGCGCGACTAGCGATTTCCACGCGTTTTTAGGCGCGAATTATTGACGACAAAAGCGATGACCCTCAGTACCCCTCAAGCTGAGATGTTGATGTGATGTGATATCTGATCTAAGTGGGCGTGGTCTGCGTAAGGTAGAGAGGGCATGACTGATGATGTCATGACATGACAACGCGATTCTCAGCCTGCGCTCCAGCTGAGTAATCAATTTTATTTTTTAAAAATAATTTATATATTTTATATTCAAACTGAAAACGTAATGTGATTAACACTCAAGTCATTCAAGTCATCCTGTCTCAAGTCAAGTCAAGTCCCGAGTCTTTAACTTCCAAGTCCGAGTCAAGTCTCAAGTATTTTATTTTTTGTCAAGTCAAGTCACAAGTCATAAAAATAGCGACTCGAGTCGACTCGAGTCCAAGTCACCAAGTCACAAGTCCCCATGTCTGACAGGAACACATCTATAGATAGAAACGACTATATGATGTTATTCTCTTTCTATATTCTTCAGCAGCACTGGTGCTTGATTGAATCAGAGCCACAGATGATGTGAATAAAGCTTCAGCTTGATTAATAGACGTTAAGCCAGCTGGCAGATTCATTTAAAGAACATCAACCTACGAAAAAAAAGAAAAAACGCTTACTTAACTGAAGATCATAACATCATTCTAGACAAGCAGTATTTCATCAAAGTACACAAGTACAGACAGGCCAAGTCCGAACCAGTTCAGTCACACTTCAATCAACTCCGAATATGTCATGATAGATCATACATCTCTATTGCTGGTTTTTACTTTAATTAGGTCTAAATACATGTTTTTTACAAATGCACATGCATTACAAAGTGCAGCAAAGGATGACTGTAAAGGACGACTAAGCCCAAAAAAACCAAGGGCCTTCAGGGATGACAGATTAGAGTCCTGCACGAGTCCATTTTTGGAGACTCGCGGCCGCCCGTACCTGCAAAGTTCAGCACCAGATCCGACCCGTCACCCGTGATAATATAAAAATGAAATCCGCACCCGCCCAGACCCGTTAATATTTGGCCCGTTACCCAATCCGCGCCTGCGATAAATCACAGACCTAAAATCATTTCAATTAAAGTGCTTTTTTTTTTTATCTCGCACCTCTCTCAACATCACAACAGTTTCATTAATGTGCTAATGAAACGAAAGTGCGCTTTGTTTTACGCCATTCAAGTAGCCTACCATCGGCACCTAAATAGGCTATGGAACCTGATAACTATATGCAAATAGACCTATTAATGAAAAAAAAAAAGAACAAGAAAAAAATACAACCTGATCCCTGTTGCTCACAAACTATGCATTTACTTTCCCTTAAAGCATTAGTTCACCCAAAAATTACGTCATTAATCATGTCGTTCCAAACCACCTCCGTTTATCTTCGGAACAGAGTTTAAGATATTTTAGATTTAGTCCGAGAGGTCTCAGTCCCTCCATTGAAACTGTTCAATGGTTTCAAACGGTATACTGTCCATGTCCAGAAAGGTAAGAAAAACATCATCACAGTAGTCCATGTGACATCAGAGGGTCAGTTAGAATTTTTTGAAGCATCGAACATACATTTTGGTCCAAAAATAGCAAAAACTACGACTTTATTCAGCATTGTCTTCTCTTCCGTGTCTGTTGTGAGAGAGTTCAAAACAAAGGAGTTTGTGATATCCGCTTCGTGAACGAATCATTCGATGTAACCGGATCTTTCTGAACCAGTTCACCAAATCGAACTGAATCGTTTTAAACGGTCCGCGTCTCCAATACGCATTAATCCACAAATGACTTAAGCTGTTAACTTTTTTAATGTGGCTGACACTCCCTCTGAGTTAAAACAAACCAATATCCCGGAGTAATGCATTTACTCAAACAGTACACTGACTGATCTACTGTTTAGAGAGAACTGAAGATGAACACCGAGCCGAGCCAGATAATGACTCGTTCACGAGAAATAGAGGAGTTAGATTCTTCATTTATGACATATTTGAAGTAATTTAGCATTACATTACTTTCTCATCAATGGATCCTCTGCAGTGAACGGAAGTCCAAACAGCTGATAAAAACATCATGATAATACACAATTAATCATCATAACTCAAGAACAACAACTAAATTCTAGTTAGGGGAAAAAAACTGAGTGTTTGTCATCTTTAAAAAGCATGTATGTAAAATTACATTTTACAAGACATTTTAAGTAACTTTTAAATCATTGCTTGTAGCGAAAACACAAGTCCTCTATAATATTGATCAAACACTGTTTACAAAAGTGGAAACAGTCCAAAACAGTTGTAAATAAATATTATGGATGGATTTGAGAGGACAACGTTGGATGGACTTTTCCACTGACTGAAGCGTTATTGTGAATTATGCATTTTGTCCAGAAGCAAGTGTTTAAACTCTATTCAGCAGCAGCCATTCACTGCAGAGGATTCAATGCTGAGAAAGTGATGTAAGGCTACATTTTCCCAAATCTGTTCAAGAAACAAACTCATCTACATATTGTGGCCAGAAGGTCAACTAATTTTGGTGAGCTATTTCTTTAATACATTGCCAGGGGTCTATTTACCATCTACACAAAAGACAAAGAAGTTGCATGCAAATCATATCATCTGAACATCATTACAAAAAAAACAAAGTCACATGATAAAAAAAAACTAAAATAAAACCCTGTGTGTGCTTAAAACACTGTCAGTATTCAGCTGTCATCTGCTGATCACACTGGATGCAACATCATCAGGTTGACCATACAATAAACACGCTTTAGTGTACTTAAAGACCAGCATGTCCAATGCTTTGTGCAACATGGGTTCAGTCAAAGCATATCAAGCATTAAAGCATCACATGAGAGTGTTTTAATAAATATGTAAATAGAGGTTTATCTGTCAGCCGGTTGACTGTTGCTCGCTAATCCATGAACGAACAGGCCGCATGCCTTCAACGAGCACAGCTAAATCAGCACGATAAACATCTCTTTGAAGTGAAAGATGCTTACCGTCTTGTTGAGGCGGCCGAGGGGGTCCCGAGGCCTGCTCGGCCATGGTTTCCCGGGGCTGAGTTTAGAAAAGCGTCTCTCTGAAGGAAAGCAAGGAGCGCCCAACAGAATATGCTACTGGTAGACACTGAGCAACGTCATGTAGAAATAACACAACCTGCGCATGCGCGCACCGAACGGGCGGAGCTGTCTTCAGCATTAATAAACGACACAGAAAGACTTGAATTTGACATTCTGTTTGCGTTTCTATATTTATTTATTTAATTTTCTTTATTTATGCTGTTTGTTTTGTATATGCGTCTCGTTTGTTAGCCTATTCATTAGATAGATTTATGTCAAATCAATTACTGAATAATTCACTGAATATACCACAAGAATAAATGCACATATAATAATAATAATAATAATAATAAACAAATAAATACATTTTCAATTGCACCATACCACAATAAACCACAATAAATAAATAAACAATTAAATAAATACATAAATTCGTGGATAATTTACTCAATGTACATCACCCACTATACCATAATAAACAAACAAACCAACCAACAAAAAATGCTGAATGTAAAGGCAAAATATAGCAATGGGGCCGTATACATTTTCAAACAATTTCTTAGATCAACCTTGAGGTCACTTTTTTGTTTTGATGCTGCACAATCATTATGGTGACCCATAGTCACAATGTCCAATGTTTCTACATTTTTCATGGCTTTAAATACATGCATCAAGAGCTACTCACAAATGAGAACAAAACAGCATTGGATGAATGCCCCCCCAAAAAAGCATATACTACTGTTTCAGCTATTAAAATACCGATAGTTCCGTTTTCTTTGTAATGGGAAAGTGACTGTATTTCCTTTCGCTTTTTATAAAGTCAATTTAGAAAAATGCTTGGAGAATATTTTGTTCGTTAAATGTAAGTTTTTTTTGTTTTTTGTTTTTTTTAATGGCGCCAGCGTATGACAGCGTAATACGCAGTCATTTTTGCTAATAAAGGTAAGAGTAATACCTCATTCTAAACTGTGAATTGGGCTTGTTTTATTTGTGTGCACTCACAATATCAACAAAACGTTGTGCTTTTATAAAATAAAGAAAACTAACTTTCTGATCTATGAGAATATAAAAATAAGGAAAAGCCTAAAACAGGCCTGGTTATAATTTGCGTTTTATTTTATATTGTCGTTCAATTAAAATATTAAACACAAATTATAATGCCATATATAGGCTTTGTAAAACTTTGTCCTATAATTGTATAGCTGCTTTTACTGATTTTTTTATGTTGCCCTTTTCTGAATACCTTAACATGTAAAGGATTTTCTGCAACACAATTTTGTATGATATGTGAATTTTTTATTAGCCTCTTTTTTATTTTTTTATTTTTTTTTTACACATCATGAATTCGTTGTAAAATAAGCAACAAATTAATTGTTGTAGGCTAACCCAGTCTCATATAGCACAATTTTCTGCTTCTGTTTGGCATAATATTTCTATGCAGAAATTGAATTTGGCATGCAAAAGACTGATAAAATCATAATTAATGGCATGGCTGGTTCAGGTACTCACAGTGCGTAAAGCTGTAACACCAGCTGGCGCCACGGACTCGGACGGTTGTCGTAGTAATAAACACTGTAAATGGCAACCGTTCATGTGTCAGCGCTTAATGCACAACTCCTATATAAAAAGCATGTTAGAGGGCCCCCCTTAGTTTTAGGGGGCCCAAGGCAGTCGACTACCTTTGCCTAATGGGTAAGTCCACCCCTGTGTACAGAATACCCAATACTCCACAATAAGTAAATAAATGGATCAATAATCAATCTCAGGAACAATTCACTAAAACTTAGTGCCCAGACTTACTATTAAATTTTATTTGGATTGTATGTGTCTCATTGATGCTTCTAATTAAATGATATAACATTTAAAATTCCCCATAACCAGATTACAGTTGCTAATTTACAGATTACATAATTACATATTATTTACCATTTGGCAGTAAATTATTCATAATGTCTCAATTCACCCTAATTCTTCTTTTCTTTTTTAAATGTTCTTTAAATTGTTTCACAAACTTTTTTATTTGCCATTTTATGATTTGATTACAGTTATTTGCTTTTCATCACCTCACAAACCCCTTGCAGCTCTTTCAGTAACGCCAGTTTGGGAAACCTGTGTTAATGTAACACTTAATGCATATCATGATGTTGATACCAAAACAATTGATATTTGTGATCAGTAATGGACTACAATTTGTATGTATGTCTAGCACTGTCATTAATTAAAAAAAACTTTTTCTACAAATGAATAAAAACAAAGACCTAATTGCAGAGGTCACGCCCACAACGGCACTTAGAAAACTATATTAAACTAGTTGATGTAACAACTGTATGCATCATAAGAAGGTGGATTCTAACAATACACGTTTGACAAACAGACCTAAGGCTTATGATGACCATAATATATAAATAAACTCATGAATATTTCACCAAATCTTGTGGTGGCCACACCCACTATACCACAAATAAATAAACAAACAAATCCCTGAGGCCACATAATATAAAGATATAGAAGCCCCGCTTTATAGCAGAATAGCAGAAGTTCTGTTCCTGTTTTATACCATCCCTCAGTCTCTCTCTCTCTCTTTCTCTCTCTCTCTCTCTCTCTCTCAAATTCAATTCCCTACAGCACACTAAAAAACACATTCAAAGTACAATTGACTGACAAACCACTGAGTCACACAGACTTACAGCTTATGTGGAAGGACTGGTGGGTGGAGAGAGGCTGGAAGTTCTGAAGAATTTAATCATTCATTAAAATTGCCCAGATGTACTGTATGTGACACTTCTGTAATTGCCATTTTTACAGAACATGTACAAGACTGATGTGAGCTACACTGAAGACAAAGGTAATTATGTTTTTTTCTTATTTTCATTTTCACAAATGGCCGTTACAAAAAAGTTTTTTTTATTATGAAAAAATGTAATAAATTCAAATCAAGTGTTCATTCTAAATAAATAACAATTCAAGTGTGATTTAGAATACAGAAAAACATGACTTCAATAATATATTGTTATTGAAGTTTGTCAATCTAAAAAGCTCCTTTATATTATTAAAACCAATCTGTTCTAGACTAACCGAGACTTGTCATGGCACTTGTATACTGCTGTTGTTCTCTTGTTGACCTGACTGCTTCTATTGTTCTCATTTGTAAGTCGCTTTGGATAAAAGCGTCTGCTATATGATTAAATGTAAATCTAAGATCTGAGATCCATTTAGTAAATTATCTTCAATATTTCCATTGCAATAAACAATATTCCATTACAACGCTATTAATTGTTTTAACATTTTGGATTGTGTGAATCTACACTTAACCAACTGAGAATGATTCGGTGAATGATGGTCTATTTTCTAATTCTGTTTGTGAAAATATTGTACATTACTAAACTCATCAAAATACTAAACTATTAAAATAAATTAATTAAAAAAAGGAGAAGGTCAGCTAGGACGCATTATTTCGCTTCGCATAAGCCAGTGCTAATAAAAGAATGATGCAGGAAGTCAGTTGATCATGTGTAAAGCTTGGTCTCTTGCAGGATGAGTGTTGTGTGCTTGATAGAGCTAGAGAGGCATTGTTTATGCCATAGCGATTAATCTGAAATATTACAAATGATAACAACTGTATTCATTATCACATTTGGGTTAGTTTTCTGTCATTGCAAAATAGCTTGTCAAAGCATATTAAAATAGCAAAATATTTATTGAAAGCATGTTTTGGAAGCATATTAAAACTATGTTAACACTTTCCACCCAGGAAACACAGCTGACTGGAAAATAAGAAACTTCATGCATGTGGCCGAACAGCGCTGAAAAGAAGAAGTAGCAGGAGTTTCAAGTAAGTGCGTTATATGTTATTCATCATAATGAATCGTGATATTTTTACTAATAGTGATATATCATAGAATTTAAACCTTTTCTATATGTTTCATTTTCCAGATGGAGTTTACACATCAGTATTTCTGGGCTTTATTACTGCTGGCCATCATTCTGGTATCTCTGGTGATAGTAATGATTTTCATAATCATCAATGTTTGCATCAGTAAAAGAGGTAAAATACGTCTGTTCAACAGAAGTTAATTATCACACTTATTACCGCAGCAAATATAAATTATACTTCCACTGTCATTGGTTAGGAAATGGTAGTTCATTTAGTTCAGTTTAGTTCAAAGTACTTCATTATAGTTCATTTAACACTCATTTAAGTTAAAAAAGAAGGAATTCACAAAATTTTTATTATAAAACAAAAGGGGTTTGAACTAAATGTTTGAAACGGAAATATAGCTGTAGAAAAAAAAACCTTCTGTCATTTCTCGTAACTGGACTCAAAATCATAATTACCGAAAAATAGGCTTTGTGACCTCTGCCACATTTGACTAGTCATTATAATAGCAGTTTGATTGTTGTATACCACTTTTGCTTGATTAATTTTATTTACCATTTTTAATTACAATCATTCAATCTTTGCTTCCTCTTTTTGTAGCTGCTAGGTACAGTACACAAGCAAAACCAAATCATTACAGTGACAGAAATTTAAAAAACGAGTAAGTCTGTCAAGCTTTTATAAGACAAGATGCTTACTACACAAAAATGTGTTTACAATAAATTACTTTTTTCATTAAAGGAACGAACAAGTTCATCACAAAGAGCTTGAGATAGAGAAACCACCTTTACCTTCTAGAGATCAGTTCAAATCCATGGAATCTGGTAAGTTTTGTTTTATATATTCTCAAAGATCTCATTGACTTCACTCTACAGTGCCACAATGACATACCCCCTTGCTTCATTTTCTTTTAGAAGCAAAAATATTCATAAAGAACATAAATAAAAATAGTTTCTTGAATTCAAGGCCATCTTTATGCTGGCTTACTCCTTAACACTGACAAATTTATCTTTAAGCAGCTATAAATATTTAAACTTAGTGATGTCAAATGATTAATCCCATCCAAAATAAACGTTTTTGTTTACATAAGATATGTGTGTGTACTCTGCATATTTATTATGTATTTATAAATACACACACATACATGTATATATTTAAGCAAAAATATGCTATGTTTATATATTCAATATATTTATGTATAATATACAGTACAGAACAAAAGTTTGGACACACCTTCTCATTCAAAGAGTTTTCTTTATTTTCATGACTATGAAAATTGTAGATTCACACTGAAGCCATCAAAACTATGAATTAACACATGTGGAATTATATACATAACAAAAAAGTGTGAAACAACTGAAAATATGTCATATTGTAGGTTCTTCAAAGTAGCCACCTTTTGCTTTGATTACTGCTTTGCACACTCTTGGCATTCTCTTGATGAGCTTCAAGAGGTAGTCACCTGAAATGGTCTTCCAACAGTCTTGAAGGAGTTCCCCGAGAGATGCTTAACACTTGTTGGCCCTTTTGCCTTCTGTCTGCGGTCCAGCTCACCCCTAAACCATCTCGATTGGGTTCAGGTCCGGTGACTGTGGAGGCCAGGTCATCTGGCGCAGCACCCCATCACACTCCTTCTCGGTCAAGTAGCCCTTGATGCCTTCAGTGTGACTCTACAATTTTCATAGTCATGAAAATAAAGAAAACTCTTTGAATGAGAAGGTGTGTCCAAACTTTTGGTCTGTACTGTAAATTAAAACTATAAATATCAATATATACATCTAAATATTTTCTAAATATATGTGACCCTGGACCACAAAACCAGTCTTAAGTTGCTAGGGTATATTTTTAGCAGTAACCAAAAAAACACTGTATGTGTCAAAATGATCCATTAAGTATGTGGTAAGTGGGATATTAAGTATTTTATTTTCCATGAAGATATTCTGTAAATTTTCTACCATAAATATATCAAAACTACATGTATGATTGGTAATATGCAGTGCTAAGAATTAATTTGGACAACTTCAAAGGTGATTTTCTCAGTATTTTGATTTTTTTGCACCCTCAGATTCCAGATTTTCAAATAGTTGTATCTCGCCCAAATATCGATTCTAACAAACCATGGGGCCACATATGCTGTATGTGTGTCTATTTATATATACATAATAAATATACACAGTGCACACACATATATTATGTAAACAAAAACTTAATTTGGATGCGATTCATTGATTGGCGGCACTATTTAAAATTGTCAGTTTCTCCAGGAAATCTGGTCAAAATGTTGATAGCACAAGTCATGCTATAGTAAACATGTCCTTGCGGGGCCCATGCTGGCTTTTTGTGGGCACAGTGGACAAGGGCCAGCCCACACCAAACTTAAACAGGCCCAGTGTGGGCTTTCACAAGTGAGGCCATCAGCCTTGGGCTCTCTGTGAGCAGGCCACACTAGCAGACTGTCCACATTAATCCCATGATGGCCCAGTGGGGGTCCACGTAGTTCAGTTTTTTTTTTTTTTAGCGTGGTTACTGTACATTTTGTCATATAGCAGCTTTCAGGCTTTGCTCTATTTGCTTTTGATTCGGTCACTCTACCCTTTCCTCAAAATACTACTGAAGCCTTATTGAATCTCGCCAGTGAAACTGGCCAATGGCATTCAAGTATGCAAAATATGAGGAGATTCCACTCTATATAAAGCAGCACTTGTACGTCATCCATTCAGAAATCTTTTCCTTCAGTCAACCTTCTACGGGAAGCAAGAAGCCTATCATCAAGAGTACTCACTATGATCTATACACTACAGCTGACATGCCTTCTCTCCCCTGCTGTGTTCCGTTGTGCTTCAGACAAGGATGACCATGTGATTACCTTTCCTGTGCAGAACCAATTGTGCATCTTTTGCCAGGGTCGCACCCCCACAGAGGCAGTGCTTGGGGGGTCGGACTGCCCCCACTGCGGAGATATAAGCCTTCGGACTCCAAGGCTCCATTTTGCCATCGTCAAGGTGATGAATTCACCCAAAAATTGCTGCGCCATGCTCTTACTTTGTAGCCTCTTTTTAGCCAAGGAGTAAAGTTGTGCTGCTCACTGCCCACAAGCTCCTCACCCCACTGGGTGCAGGTTCCCTTTAAGTGCACTTCATGACTCCTGATCTCTGTCCCTCTCCTGGCACGTGAGATATGATGTCTTTCAGTGCCATGGAGGAGGCTGAGGATGAAAATTATACCATTTCAGTGGCAGCGTCTGCGAGGGAAGACCCATATAACTGCTCAATACCATTAATTCTTGCCTTCCTTCAAGAGCGATTTTATAGTGGCCGTATGCCATCCACAATGAAAGTGTATGTGGCCGCTATGACAGCTATCACGTCGATAATCGTCCAATCGATTTGAAATGACCTGATCATATGATTTTTAAAAGGAGCAAGAAAGCTGAACCCTACTTGCCCTTCCACTCTATGCACTTGGGACTTGGTGCTTGTACTTGAAGCTTTCACAGGACGCCCATTTGAACTCATATAATCAGCGAGCTTTCGAGCGCTTTCTCTCAAGACAGTGCTCTTGCTTACTGCTCACGCTGGCCTATGTTAAGTTAGTTGGGGACCTGTAGGTGCTGCCAATTGGCCACTTTCAAATTGTGTAATGAATTCAGGCCTGGTGACTGCAGACTCACCTTTAAGCCTAGAAATGGTTATGTGTCTAAAGTGCTTTTGACTCCATTTAAAGCACAGGTTGGGATTCATGCTCACTCCACCCGCAGGCTTGTGTCCTCATGGGCGTGGGCAAATGGCATATCTATTCAGGACATTTGCATGGCGGCAGGCTGGTTGTCACCCAACACTTTCGCAAAGTTTTATAACCTAGATGTGTCATCGCTTGCTTCACATGTGCTGTCAGTGCGAGCGGCACCCACCTTTTCAGCCTCAGTTATGATTTGAGCTGCATGCTTTAGTGGTTTTGACCAGGTCGTATACACCCCTGTACTGACGCACCACAAATCCAATGCTGCTTCCTATCAGCTCATCACATTGTTATGATATAGTTCATCACACCTTTTAGGACTTGATCACCATCATACTCTGCTTATTTGAGCACCGGTTCAGCTGTTGCATCACAACCACAGATTTATATAATGTTTTCAATTATAGATCAGTGAACACAACACACAATTTCGTTGAAATGAACAAACTTCAACTAGTATATATATTTGATGGAACTGGTGCCGCCACCATTTCATATTCTCTGTTTTACAAACGTTAACTCTGCCCCTGGTGTGATGTGGTATCGTCTAGTTGCTACGTCCCCCTTGACTTTTACATGGTTTCGACTAGGTCCTGAAGACCTGGGCTGTGTTTAACAAGAGTGCCAATATCATTGCCGCTCTCATTACGGTTCCGTATGTGAAACTTTACATAGTTAGTTGAGCCAGGCTACATCACTGTGACATGGTGGGATTTTATACGTTCCCATAGCAATGTAGAGTGACCTAATAGAAAGGGAATGCTCTCAGTTACTCACATAACCTTGGTTCCCTGAGATAAGGGAACAAGACATTGCTCTTATTGCCATGTCACCTAGCTCAGAATCTTAGAATGCCAAGTTGCTTCAGTCAATTTTCTGAGTGGATGACATAGAAGCACTGCTTTATAGAGTGGGAGCCCCTCATATTTTGCGTGCTTGAACACCATTGGCCAGTTTCACTGGTGTGATTCAGTAAGGTTTCAGTAGTATTTGGAGAAAAGGTTAATTCCGATAGCAATGTCTCGTTCCCTCATCTCAAGAAGGAACCAAGGTTATGTGAGATATAAGTCAGAAATGACAAGGAGGCAGCTTCCCAAATTGGAAAGTCAATGGAGAGCATTGGATTGTTTTGACATCACTTTGTATGCGGCTCGGCTGTTAGCATCTCACTAGTTCCCTCAACAAAAAGCCTATAGGATTTTTCCATAGGCTTCTGGATTATTGAAAAAAAAAGCTCTGTGTTCAACCATAGTTCATGAAACTTACACGTTTTGTCCATCAAAATAATCTTCACAGAATAATGCAAATTTAGATGAATTTCAAAGCCTAAATAAAAGTGCCAGAACTTAAAAGCCAAACAAACTACAGCGCCATGGTCGCTCGCCTTCAACATCAGCACCATCACGCTTCTGACAACTTTTTCAAACTAATTTTTAACACTTTCAGTGAAAAGGATTTAGTCTGTATATTCATTTTAACCCAAGCTCAGGGGTGGACTTATCCATTAGGCAAAGGTAGGCGACCTCCTCGACCTAAAGCCATAAGGCCCACTAAAATGCATATAGAAGTTGTATTAAGCACTGACACATGAACTGTTGCTGTTTATGGTGTTTATTACCACGACAACTATCCGAGTCCGTGGCGCCTGCAGGTGTATGGCTGTATGTACTGTGAGTACAATGAGTGCTCAGACTGACCTCCGATTTTCCCCGCAAATATTTCAGCAGTTATCATTAGGCCTGTGTGTGTCCTGTATTTGTCGACTGAATCAGCCATGCCATTAATTATGAATTTATCAGTATACACAGCTCCAAGGCCTCAATTGTTGCGCATATGTACAAATGTGATAATCAAAATGCTCCTGAACAGTAGTTGTCTCTCTTACTTTCTTTCTTCCCCATTCACTTTCAATGGCTGTGGAACACCACAAGTGTGACTTTGTGTCATTTAGTTTTTTTTTTCAAAATAAAAGCATTTCCAAGTTAACATCCTGATTAAACATTGAAGCACACTAGTGTGGTAAACAGTGCGAATTTTCGTATTTTCTAATTGATCCGAACACAACTAGAAGATTAAGACAGTGTATTTGTATGCATTTTAGACGGACTCTTTATTGATGAGGCCACCACATCATGGTCCAGTTTGAATATGGATTTTAAGAGCCTTTCGACGTGTGCCCATAGTCTGGACTATTTTTGATTGTTCCTGGTCAGGAAGAGTCTGGTGTTTGAGAGCTGTGGCTGTTTTGATTACAAGAGGTTGGATTATTCATTTGTTATCAGCCAACTGCAGCTATGGAAAGTGTTTGGACATTGATGTACAACAGAAAACTTGACTTTCGCACACATCAACTTTCACATTTCGAAATCCTACAATGTTGCAATATTTTTTTTTTTGTACTTTTGTGTATTAACATTTTTGACTATATGTAGCTTTATTAACCTGATTTGAACGTTTTCTATTTTGTATTTAATAAATTCATTGATTTGAAATCCCTTTGACTACTGTACATTTTTGACAATATAGACATTAGTTATGTGTTGACTGCATCCATTTCAGATGTATAATAACTGTTTTCCTAAAGATTTAAGTTATAGTAGCTAAAAAGTATTTCAAGTGAAACAGATGCATTGTTGTTGATTAATAGTGGGGCCCTGTGTGGGCCTAGGAGGGCTTCCCATGCGAGAGCTAAAGGACCAATGGTCTGCCAATGGCCTGTGCTGGCAGCCCGCTGGGGGCCCTTAGGCTAGCCCTAAGTGGGCCTGTAATGGGCCAATGCAGGCTTGTTTGCAGGGGTTGCACTCAGTTGCTTGTCAGGGTAGTGCCATATTTAATTTTCTAAAGGAATGAAAGTGAGGCAGTGAGGGCCAGAATTCAGTACATGTACTACTATTACTTAAACCTCTTTCTGAAAAGACTTTCATTAGGCAAAAACTCCATTAAAGTTGTGAGTTGGAAAAAATGACACTATCTAGGACTTTAGAGTGTTAAGTCTATCCCGCATATTTAGTCTCATTTTCAATTGTATTAAAAGGATCACCCAAAAATAAAAACTTGTCGACATTTACTCATATTGTTAATCATAGCCATTGACTTCCATAGGATTTTTCCAAAAAGAGCTCAAAATAAGAGAAATGTAACCAGTTTAATTTCTTATCTGAATTTCCAGTGGATCAGGGTTATGAGGATTTGGAGCCTGCGTCAGACTATGTGGAGGTTGAGGATGAGATGAACCTTCCTTCCCCGCAGCAACCCATCTTCACTCCACACTACACCACCGTCGAGACTAAAAGTCAAGACACCGTTTCTGAGGATTATGACGACGTTGAAATCCCTGTTAACTATGACAGCGAGGACTATGATGACATAGGATAAAAGACTCAAAATCAAATACTTTCCCTTCAGCTGGACATGAGCGGATCCTGAAATCAAGTTTCCTTCAAGCTACTATTGTACATTATTTGAGCAAAAACAAGCTCTAATAGCATATAAACTGCAGGTGTTTTCCTTTACTTATCTAAACCGATATTTCACTTACCATTGTTAGAAATGTAATACATCTTTCAAAAATGTCATTTGATTTGTCATTTTCTGTTGTAGTATCCTACTGTATGAGACATTTGCTTGGAAGTGGTTAAGCAAGTTCAAAAGATGTTTGAGAAACATCTTCATAGGCCAATGCATTACATAGAAGGCCTTTTAATGATTTGCACTGACAAATTTCATGTCTGATATTACATTGTACCTTTTTTTTTTTTATTCCCTTTTTGGAAAAGAAAAACAACACACAAACAAGCAGTACTCTGAAAATGATACATTTATTCTTAAAAAAAAAAAAGAAAAAAAAAAAGAAACAAGTACAATGGTGACTATCAATAGATATTTGTCTCTCACAGCTGCTCGATTTGTATTCGCTGTTGTTCAGGGCAGCAACAGCAACATATCAAAAGTCAGTTGTTTTTTTTAAACCCATGCCCACAGTCAGAGGAGCGTAAGGGGTCTTGCAGACATTTTGAGGCATATGATTTCCGTGCACACAAACTACAAGTCTCCCTCTTGCTCGGTGGAGCTCCTGTTCTTTTGTACACAAGAGAAACAAGTCGAGAAAAAGAAGATTTTCTTTCTCTTGCTCTCAGAGATGTCCATTAAGTGGCAGGCACAGGGGGCTGAGACTAGCCTCCTAGTCTCTGACCCTCACCCCAGGCAAAGCCTCCTGGACGCTCCTCAGGGAGAGGGTTGTAGTCGGCATCTTCTTCTGGTGTATCAAACAGCATCTTACTGGAGAAGTAGAAAGAAAGGGTGTTTTACTTCAAAGCAAAGACTAAAATATTATCTAGAAGATTTAAATATGAGTTACTGAGGGTGTGGCAAAACTTGGGGATTGGTAGTTTTTTAATGTTTTGAAATAAGTCTATATAGACATTAAATATATATAAAATAAAACAGTGGAAATATTACTACAATTTAAAATAACTAATTTAATACATTAGCATGCTAGGTAATGAATGATAAATGATACTTCAGAAATCATTCTTATATGTTGTTTTGATGCTCAAGAAATGTATTATCGGCTTAAAATGGTTCTGCAACTTAATATTTTAGTGATTCATTTTTAATTGATTGATAATAATAATTACAAGTCCCTTGAATACATACATGTCCCTTGACATTGTGAAGACCTGATACATTAGCACTCACAGGATGGAGGGAGTCCTCAGCCATCTGCCACCACCTGGTTGGTTGGGAAACACATCCTCCAAAAAGTAGTACACATGGCCCACTGCGATGCCTTTAATGGAAAGACAGAACATATAATACCAACAACAGATGAATTCATTATTATTTCAAATAAAATTCAAATGACAAATAGTAATGAACCAAACTGGACTAATTTATTGTCAATGCAAGTATCAGCACAAGTAAAGTGAATCCACACAAGTCTTTACCTAAAAGATCCACAATGATGGAGTTCCCCAGCAGCAGAGAGAATCCCATGAGCACCCACGGGAGGAAGGGGGCTTGGAAATTCAGAAGGCCGAAGAAATTCATGCGCACGTTTGGGTTCCTCCTGCTCCAGATGTACACGAGCATGATGGTGAAAGCCTGACCTAAAAACACAAGATTCACAAACGTGCCAAAAATCTGCACAGACTTTAAGAAAATTACAACCGCTATCTGAGCAAATGTAAGATGTAATGCATGTTATACATCTTGAAATCTTTAAGGGCTTATATGTTTTATTGTTTTTTTTGTTTTTAGCTAATTGGATATTTTTGCCTGTTTTAAATGTTTCTACAAGACGTCTCACATGATTTTATTAAATATAGTATGAGGTCAAACATCATTCATTATTAATTATTCAGCTTCTATATGTCTACATCTTGAGGTTAGAGTGAGATGTGACTCATCTTCCTCTTCTTTTCTTCCCAAGGTAGCACAAAACTATCATTTCATTCTGTGAGCTTCTCAATAGACAGGATGACGATCTAAAGCATATTACGCAATTATATGTTAATAGAAACCTGCCTTGAAAGTTGGAACATTGCCTTCAATGCTATATGTATGATCAGTATTTATTTTTATACTGTATTTT
The DNA here is from genome assembly GCF_963082965.1 of Carassius carassius. Lineage (NCBI taxonomy): Eukaryota > Metazoa > Chordata > Actinopteri > Cypriniformes > Cyprinidae > Carassius > Carassius carassius. The sequence continues at coordinate 16,460,338 of NC_081759.1, read as the reverse complement.
TATTTATAAGTGTGCCCTTTTATTTATACTTTTTTCCTTCCCTATTTATGTAATCCATTTTTCTTACAAGACATTTTTTGACTTTTTTAATATTTTGTAGTATTTTAAATAACTTCATATCTCAAATATTAGAAACTTGTCTGTTTATTTGTTTATGCTTATGTAGGTAATTCGTTTAGATTTTAATGCCATGTCAGAAGCTCAGGCTATTCTCATGTAAAGTGTTCACAAAGCGTTCATTTATTTGATCCAAAGTACAGCAAAAACAGTAACATTTTATATATTTTTACTATTTAAAATAACTTTTCTATTTGAAATTATTTTTTAAATGTAATTTATTCCTGTAATACCAAAGCTGAATTTTTTGCATCATCACTCCAGTCACACGATCCTTCAGAAAAATTCTAACATACTGATTTGCTGCTCAAAAAACATTTATTATTATTATGTTGAAAACAGCTGAGTAGAATTTTTTCATGTTTCTTTGATGAATAGAGAGTTCAGTAGAACAGCATTTATCTAAAATAGAAATATTTTGTAACATTATAAATGTCTTTATCATCACTTTTGATCAATTGAAAAGCGCCATTGCTATATAAAATTCTATAATAAAAATGATATATATCCAAGACTCCAAGCCTTTGAATGGCTTGATCTGGTTGATCCAAAATGAGCGGGTGCCTGTGGTCACCTGCAGTTACGAGTCATCCAAAAATATTTTTAATGATATTCGGGTCGAGGTCGGTCGGGTCGTTTAAAATAAAGATGCCAATTAAACCTTGGTAATTTATATAGAACTAAACACAATTTTGAAATACATAGGCCTACACTTTATTGGCCTAATTAACTGACGTGATTATAGAATGACCACCCGTCCCGCTTTACATTGTACTGTACAGCAATTTTACCCTTTGTCCCGCCTCACGCAAACTGAGCATCTTTCCCACTTTTTCATTCGACCCTGCCTAATAAATACAAGGATACGTCCATAGGCGTACTGTTAACTTATGTCCAATAGTCAGAGGAGAGAAATAAAAGCGTTAGTCGATAGGCTGGGTCGTACGTCAATCAAACTGTTGACTCGTGCACAAACGCCTCCTCAACATTGTCAACCATCTCAAATTGGAGAGCAATCGTTTTTCAATAAACCAAATGACCCACAGGCTGACAAAGTTTGGGCAGCAGAAGTGACGAGCATTTATCATGCGTACGTCACACACATTAATATCGCTCTCCCGACTGCAGTAACAAGTTAGCCCCAGTCATTTTTCCAGATTCTGAAAAAAGCTGTAGAAACTTTGGGTGATATTTTGGGTCAGGTAGTGTATTAATCTTTTAGTCGGTGGGTTTAAAAAGTAATATAGGCAATATATTACAGAGAGCTTGAAATGTCTACTTTTAAACGAAAATTTTCAAACAAAATAAATGGCTACTCTCTGATTATGTAATCCATATGAAATGTGCATTACTCTCTGGTGTTCATGGCGAGTCCGCATCGTCAACTTCATCTTAGCAGCGACACATATTTTCTTTTTCTGCGGTCCGTGTAGCGGGCGGGTTAGTTGAAAACATTGGTCGAGTACGGGTTGTTTATACATTGACCCACACACCACTGATATATATATATATATATAACTTTTGAATGTTTTACATTTTAAAAAGTTCTTAAGAAAGTTAAAATAAAACTGACTAAGCAAATCATTTTTCTGATCTGATCTGCTATACAGATAAATAAAATGAGTGCTTCTCTTTTGAGAAAATGTGAAGGATACAGTCATGAGAAGGCCACCAAAGTGGAACATAAAGACAAAGTCAGCAGTTCTCCCTCTGAAGGAGCCCTCCTCCAGCATCCGACAGTATCTGTACCTGTGAGACTCCAGTTAAGGATTGAACAAACCTTCAGACACCATCCCTTTCACTGTTAAATGTACAATCAACTATGGATATATTATTATATAACAAGGATACAAAAATATCATGTTGAATAAGAAGTTGAACCCAACCGGACCAAAAAACAAAAAGTTGGTTATTAGCCGCCATACCTATGAACACACACACACACAAATTATGTAGAATCACATGCTGCAATATTAACACTATAAAGCCTACCGTATACATTCTATACACATTCTACTATATGCCTTCTGTCATCTGAATTACAAGTTTTTTATTTATTTTTTTTATTTTTAAGTAAAAGGCCTTTCAGTGTGATTCTAAAAAATATTACCTTTAGGTTGCGGTGTTCTTCAAAGACACACTTATTTTGACACTTACCTGGTAATTCTTCAATATTAAATCTGGGTTGAAGTAAAGCTGGAAAGGTGTGATGAGCTCTAATTGCTGTGGACAGGAAGTAAACACTATAATCAGATACAAATGACATGTTGCAGATAAACAAACAGCGTTTAATCACATTTTAATGCTCCACTACAATAATATCTGAAATCAAAAGCAAATTCACTTTGAGCAGTTCGCTTGAGGTTTAACTGTGAATGATGGTAAACACAGGAAGTATGATGTGAACATGCAGATAGAGCTGCTGCACTCAAAACCTAGTGACAAGTAACCTTAGGTTCATTAGTCTTAACATGGCATAAAATACACAGACATTTAACCCGAGGGTTTATGTTCAAATGTCCTGAGAACAGCCCAAAGGAAACCAGCTGTTTTAACTGCAAAGGGACGAGGACACGGCATAAAATAGCGCTTAAGACCTTAATATTGATCTGTTTACTTACCACGGCGGCTGTAGTGAGTACGCAGGCGGTGGTATAAGCTCTAGTGACCACAGGGATCTGTAAATATTCCTGTCGGACTGTCTGGTATGCCATTTTTTGGAGCGACAATGCTGCTTCCGGCACCTTCTTGACACGTCATCACCAGAGTAAGCGAATGAAGGAGGCGGTTTTAGTTTTTGATGATTCCGATTGGTTAACGCTTCAATATCTCGCTGCTCTGATTGGTCATCTAACGTGTCATTTACTGTGGTATCCCGGTCAGTGGATGTTTGGCATGTTACTATTGGTTGGTAAAGATTGTCCATAAATGTATGAAAATTTTGTAATTTGACAGTTTCACACTGGGATGGGAGATGCCCATTAAATAAGAGCGCAACAGTCAGGTTCCAGTCACAAGTAAAAAAATCAAATTAATTTTGTCATTAGGAGAACTGATTTTTATAACTTAAGCAAGCTACGAGTTTGTTAATTGATGGTATATATTGCAGACATCTGTCCACATAATTTTAACTTTACTTATATTTAAGGCATCTTTAAATTAATTAACAGTTTATTTTTCAATTGTATGTGTGTGTAGTTTAAAATCAAATCTTACAGTGTATGAAACTAAAGTGTATGCAATGACTAAATCTTTTTTAAAGGCCTCTAACACTAGCTTGCTCTATTCTTTTTCTTTTCTATCTGTTCTTTTATTTATTATTTATATATATATATATATATATATATATATATATATATATATATATATATATATATATATATATATATATATATATATATATATAAAACTTGCTATGTGTACTGTGTTAGTAAACATGTGTCAGTAGACTTGTTATAGCACTTGAGTATCCTTGCTCTTTGTTGATGTTGATTGCTTCCATTGTCCTCATTTGGAAAAGCGTCTGCTAATCTTCTACGACGTGTTCGCCCGGTTACGCTCCCGGTGTCCAGGGGGCGATATTGCGCTTTTAAACACACTTGACCTCAGGGAGACGCGAAGAAGGTTGAACTGCGCGCGAGCTGCAGACTCAGAGATGGCGGAGAGCGGAGGTAAAACACGACCCTGTTTCTCAAATCTTATTTAATGTGCAAATAACTCACAAACCAGGACCTATAAAAAAGCTGAGAGTTATTTACTTTATATATAACTCTAGAATGTTAGAACATATTTAGTCAGTTTTACACGTAGATAAATGTTATTGTCAGTTTCATGCGGCTAGTCCTTTAATGTTTTGAGAAACAGCCGTGATTTTGCTCTAGAAACTGTCCAACGACACGACTTAAAAGCAATCCAATATAATATAATAACATTATATTCTATACGTGTATGTATAAATAATAGATGTTCCCTGGTCAACAAATCCGCATACTAATGAGTTCTGTTGAAAATTCAGCTTTGCCATTTCAGTTTGTAAAAATATTTAGGTTTTTACTTTATTTTGATCATATAAATGGAGCATAAGAAGTCTGCTTAAGAGATTTCTTTTAGAAACATGAAACATTTTAATTACTCCACATTTTTGATTGTATGGATGATATGTGAATGTATTTGAATTCAGTTTCAGTGGGATCTGAATCCCTCCAGCTGTATGAAGCACAGTTCTTCGGTTTCACCCCAGAGACCTGCACCGTACGAGTTCGCGATGCATTTCGAGACTCCCTCAATCACATATTGGTCGCTGTTGAATCGGTGTTCGTGAAGAGATTGTGTCCAGGCCAGGATCCGCCAGCAGAACTCCGACTGACAGCCCGAGAGAGCACCCAAAAACTGCGGCAGTTCTTACATGAGCGCTTTGAAATCATGTTTCAGCGCATGAAGGGGATGCTGATGGACCGCGTCCTGTCCATCCCTCACAACGTCCTGCTGCCTGATGACCAGCTGCACCAGAAGTACCCAGAAGGCAAAGAAGACCTCATGAAGCTGCAGGACTCCATTGCCAATCTGCTGCAGGCTTATGAAGCCGAGGTGTGCGCCAAGCAAGCGCTTCTCGCTGAACTTGAGGAGCAGAAAGAAACTCAGAAACAACTGGATGAAGTGCTGAGATGGATCGAGGAACTGCGAATTTCATGGAGGCGAGAGGGAATGGGAAATGTCCAAGACAGCATTCGACACATGATGGAGACTGTGGGCCAACTGCAGGAAGTTGTAGGAAAGATTAACAAGCTAAATAAAAACCTGGATGAAGTTTGATGGATGATTTGCAACAAGTGAGACCTCCATACCACAAGCGCTGTGATGATATTGCATGATCCATCCACCAGGGGGAGGCAATGCACAATCTATCTGGTACAATTACTTTAACATACAAGTACCAAGATCAGTCTAGCTTCAAAGAAATACATTTGTAATCAGGCGATTTTCCTCAGACATTTGAAATGCAGTCCATCTCTCCTTCCTCAAAGTCATTGGGTTTTCTCATTTACGATTCGGGGCCTTTGATGTTCTGTACAGTGAGATCTGCATTAGATTAGCCCAAATGTCCCACAGGCCCAAACTGATGTGTCCAACAGCCTGGTTGGCTTTACACTTTACAGAAAGTTTCATGTTGTTTCCCTTGAAGTCCAGAGGAGAAAGATTTTAAGTTCATATTGAGTTGTACAGGACTTTATCGCCCCGAAGGAACGCCTACATTTTGTACATAGTCTGAATCTAAATTACTGTACATGGATTGAGTTGCTAAGCGCAAATGTCAGTTCGTAATAAATGTAATAAACGAATATGCTTGTTTTGTTCGTACTGTAAATAGCAATAAAAATGTTTGTGTTTGCATGATACATTCTGCTCCACAAATGAAATGATCACTCTATACTGACAGATATTTCTATGGAGAGGAACAAATTAATGTAACCTTTTCAGTGAAGACATAAAAACAAAAAACAATTTGCAATTAAGATCTGTAAAGCCTATTTGAATTTTATGAAATTTTACTTAGAATGTCCTGAAAAAGCGTTGTTGCTTATTTATTTGTTTATTTTCTCCTAAAAGCAAGGTGACATTTAAATACTTTGAAGAAATAATCTTTTTGGAAATCAAAAGTGTGTTATATTTTTCTTAACATTGTTTCAAAAACTTTTTGGGTGCTTTTTTCCCTTCTAGAAAAGCTATGAGATGATTCTTCAAAAATTCTCAAAATAACAATGGGTTTGTAATGACATGGTGAAAAATTGTGACCGAATTTTTATTTTTGGGTTAAGTTTGGACCTTTTTCACATTGATTAAATTAGTGTAGTGGAGAATGGAACAGATATGTTTTCTTCAGTAGCAAAAGAAAAAAAAACAAGGAAAATATATAAACAAACAGCTTGATTACAGTGGTCAGATGTAATAAATGTGTCATATTTTCTGTCACTCCCTAAACCACTGCATTTATCGTTGTCATCATGGTTTTAATTATTTTTCTCAGAATGTTAATTTTTTCTTTTCTTTATTCTATTTTTCTAAATTACATTTAGAAAGTGAAATAATCATCAGTGGATGACATATTAAAGTGCATATCACTTTATATCTTCTTAGGTGAATCTATCTTTCACGCTTTAAGAATTAATAGAAATCTAGATAAAGATGCTGATTAAGAATCAGCTTTATTTTGCAGTGTTCACCTTTTGAGGTTAAGCACTATAACATCATTGCACCCAATCCAAGCTGAAAAATCCCTAAGGACAATGCTATTCTCATGTAAAAATGAATCATAGCACTGGATTTGCTGAAAGGCATGCACCTAAACAAGGGCTGAGAGACAGACGCAGTGAAGGAGGGCTGGGTGGATTAGAGGAGGGAGGCCCCGCAACCTGCCCAGCTCTACGTCTTCCTCTTTCATCACTCACTAAAGATGTATCCAGAGCAGCTGGGGCCATCCACAAAAAGTCATGCTGGATGGAGGCGTCACACTCCGGACAGCCTGGCCTCAATCCCCCCTGCCAAGTCAGATTAGCAGGGTCTACCAATAAAGACCCCTTATCTCCACACACCCACGCAATGACAAGCTGGAGTCAGAAAGCCCTGCCTGTGTCTGAAGATACTGAGGTGATGAGTTATGAGAGAACAGCAGAGTGGAACCGAGCTAAATTTAATAAGGCTAACTGAGATCTGCTGATTAAGGAACAGACTGACTACATTCATGCAACGAAACCAACTTTTGGTATCCTTATAATGTCACAAAACACTGAAAAATTTAATTTAATCAGCTAATCATAGTTTGAAGTAGTTAGACATGTTAAAGTAATACATTTGTGAAAATGTAACTATGCAAAGGAAGAGCTGTTGCTACAGATTCATTAACTACCACATTTTATGTTTGTGTGTGTGTTCATATATAAGGATGAACCAGTTTAACACTTTTCAGTGCTAGCCAGTGCTAAAGTTTAGTTTGAACCGATTCTACAGAATGCTTCGGAATCATTCTGTCCAGAATCGGCCACATAAACCAATTTACTGGAATGAATCTTTCCAATGCTTAATGTGAGATAAAGGACTGTTCTGGTGATAGAATGAATCAGACTTTCCCAAACTGGACTTTCCTGTGCTATGTAAGTGAGAGAGAGAACCATTTCGGTTGAACCAAATAAATACAATGAATCAGACATATCAGTGTTGCATATGTGAGACAGAACCGTTTAGGATGAGTCGATTCACTGATATGAATCTGACTAAAAATGTAAGAGCAATCATTGAGAATGAATACATATGCTACATATTAAAAAAGGACTAAGACTGAAGTGATTTAAGGCTATATAAATATGAAAGTGTATCATGTAGAAAAATTCCAGTGTACACATGAGAGAGAAATGATTAGGATGAACTGATTCAAAAGTGTGAATCAGACTTGAAAAACATGAAAGAACCATTTAGGATAAACTCATTTTATGAATCAGACTTTCCACTGATTCAAATGTGTGTTTGTTGTTTTTCAGAAATGAAAAATAGGCATGCAGCGTTTGGTCACATGATATCATGACATGTTGGAAAATAGAAGTTCTCTTAAGCTACTTTGACACTGCGCTTAATAATGGATGAATTGCACAACATATAGTCGTGGCCTAACGGTTAGCGAGTCGGACTCGCAATCGAAAGGTTGATGAACGAACGAGCACCTAACATGTACGTGTATTTGCATTGCTTTGATCGTTCTCTGTTGATCTCACCTTCTCACACGCCACAATTGGTTGATTATGTAACATACCTGCATGTTATTGGTCAAACTACTTTGGATGTTTTAGGCAATATAGAAATCCTAGCAAGGACGCGTCCTGGGAAAATGGCTAATATGGTCACCCTATGTTACAGAAAATTATAAAGTTAGCAGCATCGCCAAATTACACTGCAAGATCAATTTCGTTGATTTAATTATCTGTAACTAATGAGTAACTCTAAATTGCATCAGTAATGTGTAGTCAAATCTGTGTGCTATAATTTAACATTCAGCAGTGATTAGCATGAAAAAAAAGTTCTGAAATAAAAAATAAGACGTTAGAGGTCATTTTTAGACTTAAATCCTGACAACATCAGAAAAACTGCAGTGAACAATAAATAAAATATGCACTACTGCCTTGAAAACCCCCATTTACCCCCGACCACGTCTTTCAGAGACCGTCTCCACCAGAGGCAAACATACTTGAGCGTATGAAGTTCAAAGCCTTTTTTTTTATTCTCCTGTGGTACAAATGGGGAAAGCGAGAAAAGACTGAATCCATTTTACTCAACTTGGTTAATACCAAAACTTATCTTCCCTCCTGATTTGTGCATGGGCCAACCAGATCATTTGTGCAAGGACGTATGAAAAATATGCTATTTAAAATCAGTTGCATAAAACGTTTACAATTGTTTTTTTTGTTTTTTTGGTAAAACCAGACTGTGAGAGACGTCAATGCAGCCGAGCAGCTCATGTGGGGAATCAATAAACTCTTGAAAGCCCTGCTTGTAACAGCAAATCTACTCCTTGCACAGTCAGAATGAATCAATTATGCACACAGATTATCCTTTTTTAAGCCAACTCAGGATTTTCTTAAAAAAAAAAAGGCTGTTAAATAAATCTATAGGCTACATACTGATGCAATCATTTACACAAAGACATTTATTTATTTTATACCATTTATAATTCATTCAGCATATGCAGCCTATATTGCCAAACAAGGATATAAAATGAAACTACATGATATTTTTGTTTGTGGAAGTGTTCTCTTTCTGCATTCAGCTCAAGAGTTTTTGTTCAGATCTTTAAAACAAACAGAGCACGCCTCAATTCTGTCCCTGATGCATTGCATAACAGAATCGGTACAAGATATTTTGTTGCTTTGGGGATGATTGAATCATCTGAGGCAGGGCCTCAAAGTTACATGAAACGAAACCTTATGGCACTATTGATTTCCACAACGAAGGTAACGTGTATCATTTCTGGGCTAAAAATAGTCTCTCTCTGGCCAAAAACATCAAGGTTGTTTACTGAAGGTATGATTTTAATGTTCCTAAACCAGGTCTTTCTTCAATACTTCCAACAAACTGTGATTTTACAAAGATTATCTAAGCAAAGGGCTGCTTCCCAGGGTCCTGAGAAGTTTTAGCAGCCTAGAGTGAACACTTAGCAATGTTTTATTATTAGCAATGTTTGCTAACGCAATCATGACTTTTGCTCATACTTAAAGAGATCTAGGTCACCTGTCTTTCTTTCCAACAATATTTTTCAAAATATTTGAATATATATTCAGATTTGTGTTTCACAGGACTCATACTCAAACACTTCACACTGCAAGTACAACACTATACCAGGTGAGGTACTAAGCAAGTTTACTATATCAGAAAAAAGATATCAAAATGTATTACAGGTATGTTTTTGAAGCTTTGCAAAAATGAAGGTAAAGGGGTGTTTGTGTTTAATAATGTTCCTCTACAGATAATCAAACGAGCAAATAATTAACCAATTGATTAGTTTAAAAAGGAAAGAAAGACTCCATAAAGCTACTTATGTTCAGACCCAATTTTTTCTTGATTTTTATTATTATTTATTTGTATAATATATTTCCGCAGGGCCAATTTAAACCACCTTTGTAGATGTAGGTGTAGGCAGACTTTTGTTAAGGTATCTTAGCCTGACCTATCAGATCTTTTAAGTGTTTTTTTTCCCTCTTTTTTGTCGGCTGTTATGTCGCTATTTTTTATTCTGTTGTCCAAACAAATATGGTTAGATTTGGATACTGCCCTCATAAAAAATACAAACTATGGCAAAACATCTGTTGCTGAAGTCTCACGCATGTTTGTTTTGTTTCTATGACTTCCAGTGAGGATGTGTAAAAGTGACTGTAATCTGAAAAGAAAATATCAGATCTGGCCATATATAACTTGCCATTTTAGTCCATCAGATGGGGGCGAATATATGAGGCGCCATGTAGGATTTGTATCAAACTTCGCTTATCAATACATACATAAAACATGTGCATATACACATATAAACTACTCACATATACATGCATACAACTGGATGTTCAAAAATACATTTATAAAATACACGTGAATACTAATATGAAATCGATACCAATACATATAATGTTAGCAATGTATGCATACACACTTATGAATAACTTGCGTATACATATAAACTTGACGCGTGCATACACCTACAGACACTCGAATTTACATATAAACTTGATCCGTGCATACACACCTATTAAACAATCGCACATACATAAACTCGATGCGCGCATACACATCTATTAAACACTCGCGCATACATAAAAAATAACATTTACTAACGTATACAGTTCAGATGAGAAAAACATGCATTATTTGTGTACACACACACACACACACACACACACACACACATATATATATATATATATGTATATATATATATATATATATGCAAGTGATTTCATATGTGGATGTGCGTGAATTTTCAGTGTAAACGGAAGGCATTTCAGCATGAACGGAAGTAACCGCATTTGCAATCATGGACAGAGATCTGTGTCATTCCTAATCGTTTGCTCAATCATTAATTTTTTTTTTTTAATAAGTTTTAATAGCAAAGCGAAAGCTGAAGAATTAAAGGGATAGTTCACCCAAAAATCAAAATTATGTCATTAATAACTCACCCTCATGTCGTTCCAAACCCGTGAGTCACCTCAGTTTATCTTCAGAACACAGTTTAAGATATTTTAATAAACGGAGGTCTCACGGGTTTGGAACGAAATTAGGGTGAGTTATTAATGATTATTGGGTGAACTATCCCTTTAATTCTGAAAATGACTAAGCTCACTAGTGAGACTGGGACTTAGTTGGGAACACATTTTATATTTTTTAACTAGAGGCAGTTAAACTCTCTCTCTGTGTAACTTGCGTTTGGAAGGTATTTCATGAAGATTGCACAGAAGTGAAATTCTCACCAGAATAAAGAACTATATATAAAGACTCGTATGCAGTAACAACTATTTAACTTTTTTTCTCCTTAAAAAGGTGTCACATGGAAGTGCATGAGAGCCTACATTTCATGTGGAGAAGCTGTTTGTTTGTAATTAATGTATATGTTACAAATAAGCAGAGTTTGATACTTGCACTTCTGCCTGTTATTTTTTCCTTGTTTGCAGAAGCTCTTCTTCTAATGGGGGAGACTTACATTTTCTCAAGTTATATATGAGCCACTATTGCACACATACATGGGTAAACATTCCCAAACATGTGTGTGTGTGTGTGTGTGTACACAAATAATGCATGTTTTTCTCATCTGAACTGTATACGTTAGTAAATGTTATTTTTTATGTATGCGCGTGTTTAATAGATGTGTATGCGCGCATCGAGTTTATGTATGTGCGAGTGTTTAATAGGTGTGTACGCACGGATCAAGTTTATATGTAAATGCGAGTGTCTGTAGGTAAATGCATGCGTCAAGTTTATATGTATACGCAAGTTATTTACAAGTGTTATGCATACATTGCTAACATTATATGTATTGGTATCGATTTCATATTAGTGTTCACGTGTATTTTATATAGCCCTATGTATTTTTGAACATCCAGTAGTATTCATGTATATGTGAGTAATTTATATGTATATATGCACGTGTTTTATGTATGTATTGAGAAGCGAAGTTTGATTTAAATCCTACACGGCGCCTCATACGAATATTTGATTACCCTGTTAGCAAAGCCTGTGTGACCTAAAAAGTAATCAATACTCTTAAAGGGATAATTCAACCAAAAATGATCATTCGGTTATCATTTACTTATTTATAAAGTTGTTCCAAACCTGTATGAAATATTAAGAGGAATTACAGGGTGTTTTTTGTTTAATACAGTGCAAGTCTGGTCACCAAAACTTTTCTGTTAAGATAACATATGCCCATTTTTTCCTGTGTAGAAATCTTTTTTTCCTCTTTTTTTTGCTTTTGCATCAGCACTTATAATACGTTACAGTGTTGGTAGATAACACTGAAATATTTGGGGCCTCCCAAGCAGCTTTATTAATCCCCAAAAAATCTATGTGAGGAGCATTTCCACAGTGTGCCCATCCCTTGGCCTTCTGGCTGTAAGCAACAGGAGTGCATTGTGGGTGGGAGAGCAGTCTTGGCGTATTCTGGGGGACAGCTGGTGACAGACTGTTTGTTCTTCTTTAGGACGACAGCCCGGCGCAGTCAGGGAGAGGTCACCTTCTCCACGCCTTACCGAGCTCTGAGAAGCCTGAGATTCAGATTCGTCTTTCTATCCACTGTCCTTCACGATTCTCAGCCACCAAATTGGCGACAGGTACAATTTATGTGCAGAGATTCCTTGATCTTTAGCTGTTTCCACAAACACTGGATGAACTGATATCTTATCTAGCAATATAAGAAGATTAAGATGGAAGACTGGCAGAAATATTTTGTCTGATTGAACAACAATGATCATGATGATTAAGTTACACTTTATCTCCTCATTGTTCTTTTTAAAGGCCTGCTGAAAAGAGCAGCATAGCTGGTCAACAGATTATGTTTTGGATGTTGGTCCCCAGCATGAGATTCTGGTGTGCTGGTGTCTCTATTAGGGAAACTAGTTTAAACAGCAATGGTGGTTAAACCATTGGACCATTTAATACTGATTTTAATGATAGGACACAGAACTTGTTCACAGTGTTTGATATATTAACAGTACTATTGAATTTTTTTTTTGTTTTTGGCATTTATTTGATCAAAATAAAGTAAATTAGTAGTATTGTGAAATATTACAACTTTAAAATTCTTGTGTTGGCCAAGCTAGTGTCACATGATCCTACAGAAATCATTCTAATATGCAGATTTGATGCTCAAGAAACATTGTTCAACATCTTATCAATGTTGAAAAGTTATGCTACTTAATATTTTTGTGGAAAGCGGGACATTTTTTTTTCAGGATTCTCTGATGAATAGATAGTCCAAAAGAAATTTGAAATTGAAATCTGTTTACAAAAACATTACAAACGTCTTTAATGTCACATTTGATCCATTAATGCATCCTTAGTATAAAAGTATTCATCTCTTAAAAAAATAAAATAAAAATCTTACTGACCCCAAACTTTTGAAAGGTATAGGTGTACATGTTTTGAAGAATGAATGAATAATGCATTATAATATGTGATTTATTAAAATGTCTGACACTATTGGAATTTTAGGCCTAATGAATTCCAAACTTAAGGTGACAGGGTTAAAACAGTAGCATTTTATGATACTAATAATGAAATATTTGTAAAATTCAAAGCTGTAACTTCAAATTTTGAGGTCATGGTTTAGGAAAAACATATTATATATACATATTTGTGAATATTTTTGACATTTTTTGATAGAAGATTAGTGGAGATTTTTAAAAGTTGCGTATTCCCCCAGTATCTCCGGTGGGACAGTTCTGTTACAAAAGACTTCCACAAGAGTAACCCTTAAGCAGATTGACCAACACCCCAACAACACTTACACCATATAAACCAGACTGTGGCAAAAAAAAGTTGGTCTTTTAAGGAAGGAGGGTGTGTATGTGAATATGTACACCTCTAGCCATCAGCACAATAGAGGGGCGGCCCAGGCTGTAGAGCAGCGGTAATGAGCAGCTCTAAGGAGGTCTGGGGCTCCTCTATATTCTGTCACTCATTGAGGGGGTGTAGAGCAATATCCTGCTGCACAATTATCCCCCCTCAGAGTTAACAAAGAACCCTTAATGACATCCCCATTGGCACAGCTCCAAATACGAGTGTACAAGGCGGACGACTGGGGCTTTCACAAATGTCTGTCTGACCAATTGTGAAATTGTGGGCTTTATCCATGCATTGGACCACTCAATAATCATATGCATGTATACATGTGTAAACCCAAGGACATTTTGGTTGTGAATTTGATTTTGTGAGATATTTAGAAAATGTATTCAAGTTCAAAAGAAGAAATAGAAATCTTATGTAACACTATAAACGTCTGTCACTTTTAAACGATGTATTGTAAAAAATAAGCCTTTTTTAAAATTTAAGCAATGTAAATCAATAGTAAAATTACATCAAATTGAACTGGATAATTGATCTTATTTTAATTGAATAATTGATTAAGTATTGATAAATTATTCAATTAAAATGTATAAGGATTATTCAGTTTAGTATGATGGAAGTTTACTGTTACTTAAAAAAAGCATACTTTTTTTTTGTTGTTCTTCGAATCTTAACACAGACCTTTAAATCTTATTATTTGGTTTCCACAAAAATATTAAGCTGCCAAAACTCTATGCTGAGAGCTTTGCCATCAAGACTTAAATAGAAAACAGTTATTTTAAATTGTAATGCTATTTCACAAAACTACTGTTTTTACTCTCTTTTTAATCATATTAATGCAGCCTTGGTAAGCAATATTTTTTCCTTCTTCAGTTTAATTTTGTGTGTGTGTTTAAAATCTACTTGACCCCATGAGTTTGCAAAGGCATGATGCTTCTAGAAGGGGCTTTTATAAAGGGTTTTAAGATGGTGGTCTGCTACTCCCTTCAGCTCCTTCAGAGTGTTAATGAAGAACTTCAAAGGTAAAACTGTCCCTTGAGGTCACAGCGCTCAGCTACTGTAATTGAAATATGTGAAATGCATACGTTCAAAAACAGAATAGAGTTACTAGCACATAGCTGGGACGAGGGGTTCAATTTGCATAATTTAAAATTGTGCTGGCAAAATGGTTCTTTGCAACTCAGCAATCTCTGTTTGGAAAAGGTAAGTCTATGCATTTATTTAATTTAGTGTGTGTCACGCTCTCTTTTGTAGATATGCTGTTTGGGAGTTGATAATTAAGATACAATTGGAAAACTAAAGAAATGCTTTAAGTCTGCCTGTCAAAAATTAAAATTTTATCCACACAGGCTGAATTACTCAGTTCATTTCATATAAATATAATGAAGGTCGAAATATTTGTTTAATAAAGAATAACATTAGCATAACAGTTGTTCAGTTTTTATCATTCTTTTTTTTATATAACACAAAATAAGCATTCAAAGGACATTAAAACATATTTTTTAGTCATGCATACCCAGGATTCTGCATGCATAAGATATAAGGTCAGATTTCAAAGATCTGTCATTCTGAGTCTTATAAAAAAACAAAAAAAGCTACATACATGTCAGTGCTGCAGTGCCTTCAGGCCGATACCATCTGTAGCATTATGGCACTGGCATCTAATGGCAGCCATAAGAAGACATGCCCTACCTAAGAATGAGATCTCTGTTAACAGCTCATAGCAGTTGAACTATGTGGTTTGGTTCAAGGCCAGGAAGAAAATTGACCAGGTGTTACTCTGCTGTGTACAGCAATGTAATGATATAACAAGCACTGCATGTTAAATCATGCTACCTGGATACAGTGTGAAAGATGTCTATCTAAAAACAGTAAAAATAATAATAATAATAATAATATTGATAAAAAGAAGCTTATACTTAAGAATTCATAATTAATTTATATTTAAAGGAACAGTTAACACAAAACTGTCAATTTGCTGAAAACGTACTCACCCTCACGATGTAGAAGAGTTTGTTTCTTCATTAGAACAGATTTGGGGAATATTAGCAAAACATCACTTGCTCACCAATGCACCCTCTGCATTGAATGGGTGCCATCAGAATGAGAGTCTAAACAGCTGATAAATACATAATAATTATCCACAAGTAATAAGTACTAAGTCATTCTTCACTGCTAAAAATAACATGTGCGTACATTATAACATTAATCATTTTTTAGCTTTGCAGGTAAATTGATCTTACAACCCGAATTCCGGAAAAGTTGGGACGTTTTTTAAATTTTAATAAAATGAAAACTAAAGGAATTTCAAATCACATGAGCCAATATTTTATTCACAATAGAACATAGATAACGTAGCAAATGTTTAAACTGAGAAATTTTACACTTTTATCCTTAATTAGCTCATTTAAAATTTAATGCCTGCTACAGGTCTCAAAAAAGTTGGCACGGGGGCAACAAATGGCTAAAAAAGCAAGCAGTTTTGAAAAGATTCAGCTGGGAGAACATCTAGTGATTAATTAAGTTAATTGATATCAGGTCTGTAACATGATTAGCTATAAAAGCTTTGTCTTAGAGAAGCAGAGTCTCTCAGAAGTAAAGATGGGCAGAGGCTCTCCAATCTGTGAAAGACTGCGTAAAAAAATTGTGGAAAACTTTAAAAACAATGTTCCTCAACGTCAAATTGCAAAGGCTTTGCAAATCTCATCATCTACAGTGCATAACATCATCAAAAGATTCAGAGAAACTGGAGAAATCTCTGTGCGTAAGGGACAAGGCCGGAGACCTTTATTGGATGCCCGTGGTCTTCGGGCTCTCAGACGACACTGCATCACTCATCGGCATGATTGTGTCAATGACATTACTAAATGGGCCCAGGAATACTTTCAGAAACCACTGTCGGTAAACACAATCCGCCGTGCCATCAGCAGATGCCAACTAAAGCTCTATCATGCAAAAAAGAAAGCCATATGTGAACATGGTCCAGAAGCGCCGTCGTGTCCTGTGGGCCAAGGCTCATTTAAAATGGACTATTTCAAAGTGGAATAGTGTTTTATGGTCAGACGAGTCCAAATTTGACATTCTTGTTGGAAATCACGGACGCCGTGTCCTCCGGGCTAAAGAGGAGGGAGACCTTCCAGCATGTTATCAGCATTCAGTTCAAAAGCCAGCATCTCTGATGGTATGGGGGTGCATAAGTGCATATGGTATGGGCAGCTTGCATGTTTTGGAAGGCTCTGTGAATGCTGAAAGGTATATAAAGGTTTTAGAGCAACATATGCTTCCCTCCAAACAACGTCTATTTCAGGGAAAGCCTTGTTTATTTCAGCAGGACAATGCAAAACCACATACTGCAGCTATAACAACAGCATGGCTTCGTCGTAGAAGAGTCCGGGTGCTAACCTGGCCTGCCTGCAGTCCAGATCTTTCACCTATAGAGAACATTTGGCGCATCATTAAACGAAAAATACGTCAAAGACGACCACGAACTCTTCAGCAGCTGGAAATCTATATAAGGCAAGAATGAGACCAAATTCCAACAGCAAAACTCCAGCAACTCATAGCCTCAATGCCTAGACGTCTTCAAACTGTTTTGAAAAGAAAAGGAGATGCTACACCATGGTAAACATGCCCCGTCCCAACTATTTTGAGACCTGTAGCAGAAATCAAAATTGAAATGAGCTCATTTTGTTCATAAAATTGTAAACTTTCTCAGTTTAAACATTTGCTATGTTATCTATGTTCTATTGTGAATAAAATATTGGCTCATGTGATTTGAAAGTATTTTAGTTTTCATTTTATTAAAATTTAAAAAACGTCCCAACTTTTCCGGAATTCGGGTTGTATTTTGAGAATGTTGCTGGAAAATTTGATGAGATACTGGTTAACAATAACATTTCTGTTGGATAATGAAACTTAACAAGGCAGATACTTATTTTAACATCTGTTTATATATATATATATATATGTGATGTCATTGACCAGTATTTCAGTCCATAGTCTCACATCATCCTCTTAACACAGCACAGATAATGAGTCAGTAATTCGATTCATGCCATTGTTCTGCTCAGTTACTTCAGGCTACACAAATGCAAAAGGATGTAGTCCACTTCAGTTTTTACCAGCCTGTATAATTATAATCTCTTTTGACTAAACATGTCAGGTAAAATGCCTTTTGAATAGTCAGGATGTCAAATCAGTTTACTGCTCAGAGGAACAATTCTGAAGTTGAATATTACAGTAGAAATAAAAAAGCCTTTCCACTCTTTTAGGTGCTGTCTTCCAATACCAAGCTTTTCCTCAGTTTGTGATCAAAAAAAAAATAAAATAAAAATGGAAGTCTTGGGTAATACAATTTCAAAGCCTCTTTCTTTGTGTGTGTGTGTGTGTGTGTGTGTGTGTGTCTGTGAGTGAGGGTGTGTGTTTTTGTGTGTGTGTGTTTATTGTATTCTATTGTGTATTGACTGAAAGTTAATAGCTTTACATGGTAAATATTTTTTATTTTATTTTAATTGGATCTTATACACTACTGTTCAAAACATTTGGCAAAGGTAAAGGCATTCACATTGTTAAAAAATATTTCTTTCTTTCTTTCTGTATTTGCTGTTTTGTGTTTTTTTTCATTCATCAAAGAATCTTGAAAAATAAATAAATAAATGTAATCTACATCTCAGGAAATAATGATAACAATACATATACTATAATGTAGTTGTTTGTATTTATAATGTAATGTAGTTGTTATGTCTGCAAATACAGCTGTGTGTTGAATACCTTAAAAAAAAATTCTTTGAATGATTTCTTTGAAATTCCGTAAAACTGCTTTTCTGTCATGCATATTCAACATCTTGTGGGTGTGGTGAATTAATTTCATATGCACACTCATGAGTTGTAAAGGAGCCAGTTCTTAAATTATGAATTTTGTCCAACATTGACCTACATCTATGTGGGCAAGAGGTTCACTTTATATGTGAAACCGATCAACAATCACATCTGAGATTAAACACCGTTTGAGAGAAATTCATTATGCACCCTTTGTTAACATTAAAATGATGAGTTCCCTTTACTAATGGAAGTATTTATCACATTATGAGTCTGAAAAGCCATTACGCCTCATGCTAGTAATTTATGATTTATCTTGCCTGTGTGATTGCCCTGAGGAAATCTGTAATAGAAGAGTCTGAGGCCTCCCTTTGACAGCATATGCCTCTCACCCCCCTCTCAAAATGCCATTTTTGAAAGCCGGCTCATTTTGGAAAAGCTCTTATCGAATAAACGCACAAGTCAAATCTGTGGCTGCTAGCTGTGCCTTTCGATTGCAGCGGTCATGTGATTATGCCTGTCTACTGAAAGTAAAGGCAATTCTGCCCCTGCTTGCAAAAGAACATGGCTTTCCACAAAGAAAAGATTGTGTTCAGGGACTTTCTCCATGTGAAATGGTCCCCACCTACTAAGATCTAGTGTTAACATATCAGACATTCATCAGGGCTTTAATGGCAGATCCAAACAAGATCAAGCCTGCATTTGGCCTGCAGATTAAAAAATACATCTTATGTGCTTCCCACCCATAGCCACATTGCAAGTTCCTGATAGGGGCATATTTTTTCTGTATAAGACATTTAAAAGAGACAAAAACAGATCTATAGCGTTATATGTGTGCCTCAATCCTGAGTGAGTAATTGTTAGTTTTGAGCACAGAGAACTATATTTTGCAAGCACATTACATTATATTTTGAACAGAAATTAACAATTGCAAAAAAAAAAATTAGTTTGAGTTTGTGCTCAATAAATGTATTTGCTTGTTTGCTATTATATATAATATTAATGTGCAGTAATAACCCCTCTCATGCAGTTTACTCAGGTGCCCTCTCACAAACTCTTTCTCTCTCTCTCTATCTCGTTCTCTCTCTCAACCTCTTAATTCTGTGCGCGCTCAACTCTTGACACATGCTCGCTCAACTTACAACAGCGTTACAAGTGTGCCACAAAATCAACCAATCGGATCAGTTTAAACATCAGTTTAATTATTGCATTATTTTAGGGAAATTTAAAAGCCCCTAAGTAAAATTTGGTGTTGAACTTGTCTCGTGCAGTTTGTGCTATATGAATATAATAAACAGCAAGGATGGAAGTAACCTTAAAAGATAAGTTTTCTCATTTTCAACAATTTTATATTGTTACAATGTCAACAGGATATGTAAATGAACAACATGCACTCTCTCTCCATGTTACCTGCACCCAGATATTAAATTTTTTTTGTTAGTAAAAGTCCAGTGACATTTGACAACTGCAGGGCTTTTGTTAAAGGTGCTGTATGCAACTTTGACTGTACTAAAGCATAAAAATACCATAATGTTTACAGATATTTAAGAAACATTCCACGTTCAAATGATTATTTCTCCAGATAACAATATGCTACATCCAATTATTCCACTTTGATTGTGAGTTCAATTTCAGAATGTCAGTTTTTGATTTAATCTGTGTGATTCCACCAGCTGTCAAGTTAACCAATAAGATCTTGACATTGGGGTTGCCAGATGGTGGAAAACATAGCGTATAATAGCCAAGGAAACCAGCAAACGAACTGGATAAGAGATCACCGATTCTACCTGACCTAAAAGCCTTGTCTAAAATATTATATTAAAATATGGATAAATCAACTCATCAACTTATAATAATGTTTGTCGCCTTCCATTGTCAATTGTGATCATTCCTATTATGAGTCCTCAATCTGGCAACCAGTATGCATGTTGCATCTGAGGGGGCGGGAGAATCAACTCGCTCCAGTATTTTGAATTTGGACTGCAGTACCCATTTCAACTCCTAGCTGTCAATATTACATACTGCACCTTTAAAGGGCATCTATGATGTACCTTTTTACAAGATGTAATACAAGTCTGGTGTCCCCAGAATATGTCTGTGACTTTACAGCCCATACCTCAGATATTCTGCAAAAAAAAAAAAAAAACTTTTATTTTTTATTTATTATGTCTATCATGCTGAAATCGTGTTTTAAAACCATATCAGTTTTAACTTCTGATGTACGGTTTTCTTAGTGCACACATCTGAAGAAAGCACACAGAAAGCACACTTGTATGTCTTATTGAGCTTAAACAAGTTTGTGTTTAAAACATGCACAAGCAAAAACAACACAGTTGGTTTTGTCTATAAAGTTAAAAAGCTGGGAAAAAATTGCATGTTTATAGTAATAGTAAACCGATGTATTAAGTGCATTAATCAGCATCTACAATGTTAATATGACAAAAAAAAGAAATAAATAAAAGCAGAAAATCACTCATTGCTTTGGACTGAATAATGTCTATAGCTTCGGTAAGAAGATATTTTTTTTTACTTGAATGTCGCTTTTAAATACTGTTGCAGGAAGATAAACATGACGGACTGTGTGTTGGACACTGCTTATGATTTATAGGGATTAAAAAAAGGAGCAGGTGGATTTTTATCATTATTGGGTGGTTGTGTACACACACTGCCAACACATATTTATGTTCAAACAACACATAAAAGAGAATTTAGCATTAAAAGGTGCCCTTTAAATTTACAGACTGAATAGATGCACTTTTATTCCCAACCATGGACCCTTGACTAATTAAAGCAGCTACAACAAAACCAAAAGAAAAAGTGCATTGTGGGTGTGCCAAAAGGGAAGGCCACAGCTTTCCTTTTCTCAATCAGTTTTTTATCAAATCTTCCTATTTCTACTGCATGGACAGTCATGTTTTATTAAAATCTCATCTTTTAAGGTACAATACCATTTACCTCACTTTTAGTCATATCTAAAAATCTAAATATCATAAATTTGGTGGGCTTTGTTCAGTTAAGCCAGTAACCAAACTCCCAGAACCCCCTAGCAATCTCTTAGCACCCTATATACACACACCCACACAAAAACATATATACCCATTTGTATGGTTCCCCAAAAAGAATGACATGATGCATTTTTGGAAATCCTTCTTTCCCTCCTGAAAGCCTCATCCATTTTCTGACAGCTGTTTGTCTGCCTTGGTCTCTCCTCCACTCCCCCGCTCTTTCTCTTGTCTCCACCCATAGCAGCTGCTCCCTTCTTATGGGCTACCATGTAAAACTAGCATAAACTATCCATGGAATCACTCCACCATTCTTTGCCAATCCACCCCCATATCCTGGAATGACTCTTCTGCACTTAACATGATATACAGGTGCATCTTAAAAAATTATTAATTGAACTTTATTTTTTGTAATTTAATTAAAAAAGTAAACTTTCTTATATTCTAGATTCATTGCACACAAACTGAATATTACAAGAGTTTTTTGTTTTAATTCTGGTGGTTTTCAGTTAATTAAAAAAGAATATTTTCTCAAAGATCTATCAAAAAAAGATTTACAAAACAGAAATGTTCAAGATCTCCAAAGCAGGTTTAATTATGCACTCAATACTTAGTTAGGGCTCCTTTCGTATGAATTACTGCTTCAGTGTTGCATGTCATGGAGGCGATCAGCCTGTGGCACTGCTGAGGCATGATTGAAGCCCAGGTTACTTTGAAAGCGGCCTTCAGCTGCTCTGTATTGTTTGTCAGATGTTACTTATCTTCCTCTTCACAATACCCCATAGATTCTCTGTGAGGTTCAGGTCAGGCATGTTGGCTGGCCAATCAAGCACAGTATTATCATGGTCATCAAACCACTTGGAAATGTTTTTGGCACTGTGGGCAGGTGCTAAAGTCCTGCTGGAAAAGGAAATCAGCATCTCCAATAAAGCTTGTCAGCAGATGGAAGCATAAAGTGCTTCAAAATCTCCTGGAAGATGTCTGCATTGACTTTGTACTTGATAAAACACAATGGACCAACACCAGCAGACGTCACAGCACTCCAAATCAGAAACTTCACACTGGACTTCAAGCTGCTTGGATTCTGTGCCACTCCAGACCTTGTTTCCAAATTAAATGCAAAAATTACTTGTGGACCACTGAGAAACAGTCCAGTTCTTTTTATCTTTAACACAGGTGAAATGCCTCTGATGTTTTTTTTTTCTGGTTCAGGAGTGGCTGGTTCTAGGAATGTGACAGCTGTAGCCCTTTTCCTGAGGACATCTGGGTGTGGTCACTCTTGATGCACTGACTCCAGCTTCAGTCCACTCCTTGTGAAGCTCTCCCAAGTTCTTGAATTGGCTTCCCTGACAATCTTCCCAAGGCTCAAGTCAGTAGTCTTTCCCATAATTGTGGTTACATGTTCTAAACTAGCCCAAGAGGTACCCAGTGTTTATACTCAAAATTAATCAAACTAATTAAGCTCAAAATGGAATATTCTAATTTTTTGAGATAATGAATTTTTTATTTTCCTAAGCTGTAAGTTGTAAACATCAGAATAAAAAAAAAAAAAAATCTTAAAATATTTTAGTTTGTGTTCAATGAATCTAGAATATAAGAACGTTAGGTTTTTTTAATGATTAAATTACAAAAAATAAAGACCTTTTCCATGATATTCTAATCTTTTGAGATGCACCTATAGTCTTTATCGCGACACCATCCATTATAGAATGTACTGGAACTGGATGCCTTACAGACAGACTAGTGTCTTTTTGTCCATATCTGTTAGCTTCGAGGTCATCTATATGCTAATGTATTCCTAAAACCTGACAAAATTCACTTTTAGCAGAGATGCATTTAAAACTTACAGTCTGGGAAAACAGACCAAAATATTTATGACTTATGCAGATGGGAAAAAGGCCTGTTCACACCAACACAAACATTCGGCGCAAAAATTCTGTTCAGGCTAATGCATAAAAAAACAGCAGATGGGCTGAATAAATATTCAGTTTCACTATTTGACAGTAAATGATGCTTAGAAAAGAAGCAAAACTATCTCTCGGTAAACCAAGCATTGTGCAACTTTCCGTTACTTAGAAGGTAGACAAGCAGTAATTACAGTCATAGCAGATCTGGGCATGTAAACAAAAGTGCAAATTCTTATTGGCTGGCTAGTTTTATTCGCAGTGAGACATATCTGGAACAGTATATGTTGCATTGATCGCATGCAAATGTTTGTGCCGGTGTGAGCAGATGTATCTGAGCCAAATTTTCAAATTAAAATGTTTATTGCACCAGATGTTTGCACTGAACATTTGTCTTTGTGACAAATACAGGCCTTAAATCTGGTTAAATTAAATTTTGTTCCTAATTTCGCACAGTACTTACTGTATCCTGGGTCAGAGTAATCACATACCCCTTCAAATTACAGAGACAAAGGTTGTCATCTTTTTGCAATTTTCAGAGTTCTTGTATATGTGGATTTTTTGCATATGGAAAATGAAGCCTCACAACTGGCATGTAGGAATATATATTAAGAAACTCTCAGATAGAATTCCCATGACATATTAATTTGTTCTCTGATCTTAGTAAATATTGGCCATGTTATACTTTATTCCCTTGTTTTGATTTAATAAAAAAAATTATGAAAACAAAGAAACAAGCTGTTAATTTGTCGGAACAAATATTTCTTAACTTTTGCCAATTGCCTGTGTCAAGCTAATATCAGGTGCAGCACGTTTCTTTGAAAAACTTTAGAGAACAGATACTGCTTTACAAATTGTACTGTCAAACAACAGTGCCTGTGTTTTAAATTAATTTTTTATAAACTACAGAGTATGTTAAAGCCTGAGTCTATGCAGGATGATGCAGCATAATATTCTTAATATTCTGCAATAGTGACAGTAATGCGTTTAAAATGCATATATTTTTCCATGAAAGAAAAGCAGTGTGCAATAAAATTGATTGGACAAGTAGCCTACAGCATATAATGAGCAACCTGTTTGCATTTAAGTGTCTCCTAATGGAGTTAACATGTTGGCTTCACAGTTCATCATTTTTAGCTTTCTCTCAGACAAACACACCACATGAAAGTTTCTGCTATTGTACAAAGTTGCAGAAACATTGGTTATATGTTGTTAAAAAAGCAGTTTCACATCCCTTATGAAAATTAAGCATGATTTTATTATAGTAAAAGTGGGGTTTTTTTACAGGGTTTTTTTATATCCACAATTATACTATAAATACTATAGTTAAACTACGGTTATTGTAGTAAATCCATGGTAAATGTGTGGTTACTATGGTTTAACTATAGTAACGTCTCTGTTACATATGGTAACCCTTGTTCCCTGAAGGACAGAACGGAGACGTCACGTCGATGACCGATGAATTGGGATATCGCTTCGATAGACCAATCTACATCGAGTGTAAAGTAAACAACATTATTACACTACATTGTTATAACCTTTGACTTGCCTTTTTAGTTTCTCTTTTTATAAAATAAATTGACCATTTGTATGGCCAAATAAATAGAATAATGTTTGTGCTTCTTTATTACATCCTGTCCTGTACTGCTGAATTCAGTCTCAGAGAGCAATTAGGAAAAATTTGAATTTGAATTTATTAGGGTAAGTTAGCCGTGTACAGCACTCTATGAAGAACATGTTATATGTGGCTGCGTCTGTTTGATATGCAGCCATCTGTAGTTTCATTGAGCCAGTCTAATTTCTCTGCGCTCAGTCAGAAGTCTGAATGAGATTGAGTATGTAGAGGTGCAGTTCACAAAGCCCAGAGCACAACATGCTAATGACTGCCACTGCCTGCAGGCTGCTCTGCAGCACTTACAATCACTGATCCACTGACTGTAATATTAGCCATATTTGTTTGCTGAATTTGTTATCTCCTGGGCTTTGTGGCAGACCATGTCCCCCGAACAGCTGAGTTCTAATTGCTTTTCTCGCTTGATGCTCATGGCCCACGCCGAAGGCAGGGTTCTGCTGATTTTGTTGCCCTTGTCAATTGGGGAAATTGGGGACCTTGTTTCGAACGTCTCAGAGGAGTCCACGGGTTGACCTGTGCCTGCAGCTTTTTCCTTTTCTCCTCTAATGGGTTAAAGCAAGAGCAGTACAGGATACCAGTCAGCATGCATATACTGTACTGTGTCTTTTTGTAATTAAACGCTTAAGCGGTTTGTTTGTTTATATATTATGAATTACTTATTGATAATTGTTTATGATTATTAAAATTATATTGAAGTACCATTAATTTGTTTATTATTATTATTCATTCTAATTATCATTAAATATTAATATGCTTTATTACAATATTTTTTTTATTTAGTTTCAGTTTTTCATAATTTCTTATGTATTTATTATATTTATTACTATTCATTGTTTCTTTCTTTCTTTCTTTCTTTCTTTCTTTATTTTTCATGTTTTATTATATTTTTATAGCTATTAATTGAACAAAGCAGTTTACTTTTTTTTTTACTAATACTATGGTTAGTGTAGTAAAACCATGGTAAATGTGTGGTTACTATGGTTTAACTATAGTAACCATGTTTTAATTGTAGTAAAACCATGGTTAATTTTTTTCTCAGTGTAAAAGGACCTTAAGTATTAGACTTGGGAGTCTAACTCATCTTTCACTGTTTTTGCAATAGACGTGAATTAAACTTAAAATCATGAAGTTTAATGTTGCCAGATCAAAAGAAAAGCACCTTGAGCTAGTAAGTAACCACCTAACAAACACATAACAATGCACTTTAGCAACCACCTAGCAGTGGCCAAGTAACCACACAGAACAACAGAGAAAACACATAATGTCCTAGCAACCATATAGCAATGTGCTAGCAACCACATAACTGTTTTGCCCTAAAGGGATAGTTCACCTCGTAATAAAAATTTTGTCATCAGTTACTCATCCTAATGTGATTTCAAATTGTTATGGCTTCTTCCTTTGTATACCTGGGTGTCTTTCCTCTGCAAAATATAAAGTAGATATTCTTAAGAAAGTTGGTAACCAAACAGATTTAGTGACCATTGCTCATTTCTCAAAGTATTTTCTTTTATGATCCACATAAGAAATTAAGTCATAGAGATTTGGGACGATATGAGTGTGACTGAACAATGACAGAATTCATTTATTTATTTAGTGAGCTAACCTTTTCTCTTTAACCGAATCTCTTCAAGCTAACAGCACTAAAATTTTCTTCAGAGGATTCTAGTTACCTATAGTTGTGGAAGTTGTTGTGTTTTTTCTTGAAGCGTTGTGATTATACAAGTGAAGAAAAGAGAACTAACAGTAACATCACTATAACAAATTTTGAGTAATGAAGCATATCCCTTCTTTTGTACTCCAGCGTAGCATGGATAAGTGATTTGAATGAGTCTCAAAGATCATAGAAAAGCATTTCCTCCTCTTACAAATCACCATTGTGAGATATCAAGTGTGAGTTCAAGGGTAAGGGAAACTACAATCATAGTGAGGTAAATGCAAACTGTCCATCAGCCTAATGAAGATTAAAAGGTGCCAATACTCCTGTTTAATACTTCATATTGCCCTCTAAGTAGCCACCTGGGTCCCTACAATGTCCCGCTGGCAGTCTCAAGAAACCACCAGGCACTCTAGGGTGTACCATTAATAAAACCCCGCCCACTTTCCTTTGTGGTTTTCTGCCTTCTCACACATTCAACCAATCAGAAAGTAGCATGTCAGTGGTGGTTTACCACAGTGATTTATTAGCCAAATATTGCCACTTCGAGGGGTGCTATGGTAACGGCTGCTACCAGAGGTCAACCAAAACCAGGTCTCCCTCCTAACACACAGACACACATACACACATGGAAATACATTTACACAAAGCAGTGCCTCCAGGGACTGCCTTTCACCCCTTCAGCAAACAGTCACACTCATATATCTACTGTGATGCACTTATCTATTCACAAGAGAGACTGAGCATGACACTTTCATTAAGAGGTTTGTTGCACAGTGGGAGGAAACAAAATGTCTCAGTGGAACTTTTAAACCAATATAGTTGATCATGAACAAAATTATAGTTTCAATGCTTTTTTTGAACAGATTACCTGTATATTGATTAAAAATAGTATTTGAAAGACTATACTGTGAAATAATTGTTACATGTAATCATAATAAATCATAAAATCAGTTTGTCACAAAATAATGTTTAACAATTTTCTTGCAGGCCTAACTGTGTTAGGGAAGCAAGATGTTTTAGCCTTATTTAGTGATGTACTAATTACAAAAATAACAACACATGATTTAATGAATACATTGAGTTAAACAGTAACTAAGGAGAAGGGGTTATTGATTGCCACATAAGTGAACCAATCATGGTAGAGTAAAATAATGTAATGTGACATGATGCTACCTAAATAACTGTTAATAAACTGTTGTATCCTTGTTGCTGGGGGAATAAATCATATTCAAAGGCATTGTCTGGAGTCAAAGGGGAGTCATCTCATTTACCACCAGTAAAATATGGAGTGCCACAAGGATCTGTACTAGGTCCTCTGCTATTTTCAATATACATGTTGCCCCTTGGTCCACTGTTATGCTGATGATAATATCTCAACAAGACAAGGTGAAACTTCTAAATTATCTAAGCTAACAGAGTGTGTTAAAAATGTAAAATTTTTAAATTGTAAATAATTTGTAAATAATTTCCCCCATATTAAATTCGGATAAGACAGAGATATTACTTATTGGACCAAAAAAACATTACACAGAATCTCGTAGATTACAGTTTGCAACTAGACAGATGTACTGTTACTTCAGAAATCTGGGTGTTATAATAGACAGCAACTTGTCTTTTGAAAAACATATTTCCCATGTTACAAAAACAGCATTCTTCCATCTTAGAAACATTGCCAAGCTACGACATATCTTATCTGTTTTTGTTCCAGAAAAGCTAGCACTATTTAGGTGGTTGTCCTGCATCTTCAATAAACAAGTTACAGGTAGTCCAAAATGCTGTGGCTAGAGTCCTTACCTGGTCAAGAAAATATTATCATATTACCGCAATTTTACAGTCTCTGGCTGGCTACCTATTAAGTTCTGTATCAGTTACAAATTATTATTACTTACCTATAAGGCCCTACATGGTTTAGCTCCTGCGTACCTAACTAGCCTTCTGCCACGCTACAATCTATCACACTCCCTGAAGTCACAAAACGCTGGACTTTTGGTAGTTCCTAGGATAGCAAAGTCCACTAAAAAAGGTAGAGCTTTTTCGCATTTGGCTCCCAAACTCTGGAACAGCCTTCCTGATAATGTCTGGGGTTCAGACACACTCTCTCTGTTTGAATCTAGATTTAAAACACATCTCTTTCACCAAGCATTAAAATAATGCATCTCATAATTTGTGACTGCAGTTGTATCTGATCAAATGCGCATTATTATTGTTTAGCTTGGGTTAAACTAATTAATTTTACTTGGTTGGAACAGCAGCCACGCTAATTATGTCTCTATTATGTCTCTGATTTACATCTCGTGGTAACTAAGATTTACACAAGCTCCAGTCTGGATCCAGAACACCTGAGAAGAGATGATGTCACCCCCTCAGAGGACCTCAGATTATGCTAATCTTGAAACAACATACAGAACTACGAAATATTGCTACAAGTGTGATTGCATCATATAATTATTGCTGTTAATAGTGTTCATCATCTGGTTGACTACGTCTTGTATTAATTGAAAAAAAGACGAAAACTTCTGTCATATGCACATAAACTGATAAGCTACTACTAAATATTGTAGAAACTTAATTTTCTGTAAAGTTGCTTTGCACTGATTTGTATTGTAAAAAGCGCTATACAAATAAACTTGAATTGAATTGAATTGAACTGCTGTGCGGCAAGGGTCAAAATAAACAAAGGGTCAATTTGATGTTTATGGTACTTTGAGTGTTACAATTCTAGGTTAAACTAGGCACCTCCTGGAGCAGTTGCCTCTCAAGTGGAAAAGGATTAATTGTAGTTTGTTGAACAAATGGGAGCAAGAGGCAGAGGCACGCTACGAGAAACAAAAACAAAAAATGGAAAGGAGGCTACTGCAAAAGGGGAAGTCATTCATGTTGCTGGAGGTTCTATAACACTACTGCCTCAAGAAGAGGAGGAGGTCGAAACAGATGGTGAGACCTCTTATAATGAGCCAGAATCTGTGAGAAAACTGTTAAATGAAACCACAGACACCTGAACTTAAAGAACCACTTCTGGACCTCAGTGCCTTGCTCAAGGGCACCTAAGCTGCCCACTGCTCCGGGTGTGTGTTCACAGTGTGTGTGTGTTATCAGGGGCAGTAACACATTGATATCACTTATAAACCCACAGGTCGGGTCTGGGCTGCCATTTTCAGTGGAAAGCTGGGCTTGAATAGGACAGAGGAACAGGCAGAGAGGATGCGGATGCTTTTAGCCCTGCACTGCAGCGACTGGATAAAGGAGGAACAGAAACTCAGGAATTGAGAGCTCAGCGGACAGAAATAGTTAAGAGGCTGAAGTTGGCTTACTCTATACGGCCTGACTGAGGAGCCATAACTAACACCAATAAACTGAAAGACAGCTGTGAGATTGACATGTAACCTGGATGTGGTGTTGCAGCATGCTAAAAACACTGAGCAGAATGAGGAAATGGTTTAATTGAAATGTATTTTTCTAAATTTCCAAACTAAATTTTTGAAATCAAAAATTCTGTCATAATCAGGGGTACAAGATGAGAATATTTTGTTTTTGGCCATGGATCCAAGGGATCTCCAATCTTCCTCTAAGTAAGCTCACGAGCAACCACCAAAAGTTGGAAATTATACTTGCACAATGAATGACAAATTGTTTAAGAAATTTTTATTAGCTCACTTAAATGCAGGCCTAGGTCTATTTAATTATTTTAAACCATTTAATTGATTCCATTTTGAAAAGATAGGTTTATGTCCAGAAACTCAACCCATGGTGGCCAACATCAGATGGACTGCAGGTAATATCCTAATGTTTAGACATGGTTGCATGGGGAATGCCACAGTGTCTACATTTAGTAACACCAAAAAGGATGACAGGCCAGATAAACAGATGAGTTTTTGCATATTGTTGCCTAACAAAAATACTTAACCTGCAGGTGAAAGCAGTTTTATTAGTGCAGGGAATTGTTCACTCCAAAATTATCCTAAACATATGTTATATAAAAATATAAAAATAACCTTTCACACCCGAAGGGTCACTGAGGAGGGTTTGGGGGCAGTATTGTTCTCTCTTGGTCAAACTCTCATATTTCATCTTAGCATTTGGCTGGGGTGAGTCTGACACCCCTGTTGTGAAACGTACTGCTCTTCAGTCTGTGAAACTGGAGCTGGTGAGCATGACAGTCTCTGCCCCTCTCATGAGGTGGAGAATAGCCAATCTCATCACATTAACCACAATCACTGGCCTTTATCTATTTTGCTTGGTGTCAGGAAGTAATATGGCTGGATATGTTCTGGTGTAATGGTGTTACACCCATGACCTGCCCTGGTGCCATGGCAATGGCCAATTAAATGTCTATAAGCGGTTGTAAACAAGATCTGTTAACAATCAGATTGGTGTTCTGACATGAGAAGAAGCAGCTACAGGCTTGGAAGACACAGTGAGAAGAAAAGGGAATATTTTTTACCTGGTGTCATTGAGAGATGACACCAGTAGATGTGATATTTACCCAAAGGGGTGGTGTTGGATGACTGAATACTCAGACTGGGACTGCAGGTGCTGGTGGGCATGGAATCTAGTCTTTGTGAGGTCAAACGCATGGATTCCACACGCACACACACCCACTGCATCATTACCATAACTGATCCCATAAAGTAGGTGGTCTCATCCATCCACATAAGCCTTGTTAGATAATCATAACAAATAATTATCATGAATCTGGATAATTTTTTTAAATTATTTTTTTTACAGCGGTCTCAAAAATGTAAATTCTGTTATCATTTACTACATTACCTTATGTTGTTTCAAACCTGTAAGACCTTCTTTTTTTCTGTAGAAAACAGAAGGAGATGTTTTGTGAGCTGTTTTACAATGAAAGTGTCAGGATATTCACAGGAGACAAAGGTAGGTGAATTCAAAGCATAGTGTTTATTTTGCAATTCAAGTGCATGGTGAATACTAGGGTTTTAAAGCGTATGGTCTGTTCCTGTTGGAGGCTTGACGGTGATCTGGTGTTGAGGTGAGTGTTTTATGGTGCCTTGATGAGATCCCTAATGCTGTGCAGGTGTGGGTGATTAGAACTCAGGGGAGCGTGAGCGTTGTGGATTGGTTGAGACCGGGCTTGCCTGATCCCTGACACTACCCCCCCCCCCCCCCCCCCCCCAGGGTCTCCGACTTCGTGGGGGTCTGCCTCGGGGTCGCGGAGCGGGTCTTTCCGGATGCTGGGCATGGAACTCTGTGAGCAGATTGGCATCGAGGATATCTTGACGAGGTACCCAACATCTTTCTTCTGGTCCATAATCTTCCCAGTCCACTAGGTATTCTAGCCGTCCACCATGACGTCGGGAGTCCAGAATCTCCCTTACTGTGTAGATGGGCTCAGCGTCAATGGGTGGTAACAGGGGGTTGTCGTCAGGGACCGGGTCTGCAGAGGGAACTGAGACAGGTAAGTGATGGGGTTTTAACTGAGAGACATGAAAGGTAGGGTGTATCCTAGGGTGTAGAGTTAATCTGTCGCTCCACTGGGAAAGAACCTATGTATTTTGGACTCCACGATTGTTCTGTGGACTATTGTTTTTGACATGGTTGTCTTAACGGGATGTCCCGTGTTGAGAGCCAAACCAGTTGCCCAGGTTGATAGGTGAGAGTTTGACTGCGGTGAGTATTAGCAAAGCATTGGTGATGGTTTACTGCCTGCTGGAGATGGTGATGTGCCTGGTTCCAAACCCTCTCACTGTTCCGGAACCAGGTGTTCACTGCGAGGACTTCGGATGGTTCACCGGACCAGGGGAACAGGGGAGGTTGTTAGCCTAAAACACATTGAAAAGAGGTCAGGTTGGTGGATGACTGTCGAAGGGAGTTTTGTGAGTATTCTGCCCAGACTAAGTAACGGTTCCAGAGGTTCTGATTGTGATGACAAAAGGTTCAATATCTTCTGGGATACCAAAGTTACGGAACACATTTTCAAACAGAAGCTCGGCTGTCTCAAAAGCTGTGGGTAGGGCTTTCAAGGTGATTAATTTACATGCCTTAGAAAATCTGTCTATGGCTACTAGTATGCAAGTTTTACCATCTGAGACTGTTTTTAATGTGTATTTAATGTGCAGTGTGGTAAGTGTCTTACTGACCCCGGGATGACCTGTTCCTACGGAGGAGTGTGCATGGAAGATGAGGGGCATGCGGTGATCTTCGTGCACATACACCTTACTAGGCGGGCACGTAGGTGGGATGGGCAGGTGTTGTGATTGTTCGCGGAGCACTTCATCTAGGTCCCATTGGAGGGGGTTGATGAATAATTTGGTGGGCAGGATGGGCTCTGGTTCTTCTGGGGTCTCCTCAAGGGTGTGGAGGCGTGATAGTGTATCGGCTCTCGTGTTCTTGGATCCAGGACGGCAAGCTATTTGGAAATTAAACCTGGTAAAGAATAAGGCCCACCTGGCTTGGCGAGGATTGAGCCTGTTGACTTCTTTCAGGTATTGGAGATTCTTGTGGTCTGTTAGCACGAGAAATGGTTGTCTGGCCCCCTCAATGTCTCCACTCTTACAGAGCAAGTTTTACAGCAAAGAGTTCTCGATTGCCAATATCGTAATTTCTCTCGGCTGGGGACAATTTCTTAGAGAAGAGGGCACATGGCATAGGTTTGGCCGCATTCTCGGAGTACTGGGACAGGTTGGCACCGACACCTATTGTGGAGGCGTCCACTTCCACGATAAATTTTTTCTCTGGGTCTGGATGTTGGAGCAAAGGAGCTTTCGTGAAGGTGGTTTTTAAAGTTTGGAAGGCCTGCTCAGCTTCAGGGTTCCACTGAAGTGACTTTGGCTTCCCTTTTAGGAGAGCCGTTAGTGCTGCGGTCATCATGCTATACTGGATGATGAAGCGTCGATAAATGTCGCGAATCCCAGGAATCTCTGAAGTTCTTTTTTCATAGATTTGGGGGTTAGCCATGAACTGATCGCCTGTTTCTTCCGGTCATCCCTTTTCACCCCTTTTGCGCTGATGTGGTATCTCAGGAATTCTATGGAAGTCTGATGAAAGATGCATTTCTCAGCCTTTACAAATAGAGAGAACTCTCTGAGCCGCTGGAGCACTTGGGAGACGTGATCTTCTTCGTTGAGAGAGTAAATGAGTATGACTATGTAGACTATGTAGACGAGGGCAAAATGGTTCAGGAACTCGCGGAGGACCTCATCCATGAAGCTTTGGAATACTGAGGGGGCGTTTACTAGACCATACGGCATTACCAAGTATTCGTAGTGCCCTGTGGGGGTGATGAAAGCCGTTTTCCACTTGTCTCCCTTCCAAATTCTGACCAGGTTGTATGGGCTCCGTAAGTCTAATTTTGTGAATATGCGGGCATCCCGGAGCTGTTCCAAAGAGGATGGGATCAAGGGAAGTGGGTAGCTGAATTTCACCATTATCTTGTTTAAGGCTCTGTAGTCGATACAGGGTCGTAACCCTCCATCTTCCTTTGGGATGAAGAAAAAACTAGTGGCTGTTGGGGAAGTGGAAGGTCTGATGTATCCCTGTTTCAAAGCTTCTCCGACATATTCCCTCATGGCGTTCTGTTCCAGGATGGACAAGGAGTAAATTCGACCCTTGGGAATGGTCTCTTAAGGGACTAAGTCTATAGCGCAGTCCCAGGGTCGGTGTGGCGGTAGCTTGGAGGCTGCTGTGGGGTTGAAGACGTCTGCAAAAGAGGCATATTAAGACAGGACATTGACAGACAGGTTCTCTTTGGAACACTCAATCAATGAGGAATTGTTAGGGAGGAGTTTTTAGTGACATGTCAGTTACAACCCCACTGTAGAATTTTTCCCGTGGTCCAATCTATTGTGGGTTGATGTAGGATAAGCCAAGGGTGGCCTAAAATCAGTTCAGCTTGGCTATTCGCAAGAATGAATGGAGCGAATTGTTCTTGGTGGGTATGTTCTACATAGAGGGTGATTGGTGCTATCTGTGATGTCACGTACCCCTTACTGATCATCTTGCCAGTCACTGCATAGATGGAGTATGGTTTTGTGGTTCGGGTCCTTTGGAGGTGGTGGGTCTTGACAAATTTCCCTGAAATTAAATTGGCAGCCGATCCGGAGTCAACAATGGCGGTGGCTTCAACATCGAAACCTTTAAACCTCAGATTCACACATATGGTTAGTGAGATTATTATGGAAGGTTGAGGAAGAACCGAACTCACCACTAACTGTGGAAGACTAGATGGACAGGTGCGTATAAAGTGCAGTATAGGCATAGTCTGAGCTCCCGCCGACGGTTTCGCTCTTCTGGGGACAGACGTTGGGAATCCACTTGCATCTTTTCTGGCTGTGGCTCAGAGGATTTCTCAGATAGGTTTCGGCGAGGAACAGTATCTGGGGTGTGCGC
Organism: Carassius carassius; assembly: GCF_963082965.1. Classification (NCBI taxonomy): domain Eukaryota; kingdom Metazoa; phylum Chordata; class Actinopteri; order Cypriniformes; family Cyprinidae; genus Carassius; species Carassius carassius. The sequence continues at coordinate 16,425,271 of NC_081759.1, read as the reverse complement.
TCCCTGATAACAGGACTGGGATCTCAAGTGGGCTTGTTGCATGAATTTCTCTAACCCCAGATTGTCATCATATATGGCGAGTTGCAGTCGGAGTGCAGGGTTTAGTCCTCTTCGATAAACTGTCAGAAGAGCTTTATCATTCCATCCACTTGCTGCGGCCAGAGTCCGAAGTTCAAGGGAGTATTCAGAAACGGTCTTTTTACCTTGTCGCAGGTTTAAAAGTTGATCGCTGACCGAAGTGTCTCCCACAGGGCGTCCAAACACTTCCTTGAAGTGGCCGATGAAATTCTGTAAGGAGGAGGTGATCGTGGATTCCTGAAACCATAGAGCTTCGGCCCATCTCAATGCTGGTCCGGATAGTTGCTGTATAATAAACAAGATTTTAGAGTGTTGCTCAAGTGCGAGGGAACATTGTAATAAAAACCCATTGCAATCTTCCTCCCTGCCGGAGAAGGGCGCTGGTCGCGAGACTGAGTTTGCCATGTACACCAATGTGGAAGCGGTGCTTGGGGAAGCACTGTCCTCGGGCTGTGCTGAATTCGTTTTCGGTTTGGGTCAACCCTTCAGTCAGGATATTCACAGGAGACAAAGGTAGGTGAATTCAAACCACAGTGTTTATTTTGCAATTCAAGTGCACGGTGAATACTAGGGTTTTCAAGTGCGGGCTATGTGATGATCACAGGGTACTGGATCATAGACAGGTGAGTACTTTCGTTGCAGGAATGCCACAGCCACAGTCACAGATTGCTCATACTCTTTCTCTTTTCTTACAGATGCCGAAGTTATTGCCAACTCGGGATACACACAGGAGACTAGAGGGATCGTTGGATCACAGGCAGCAAGAGAATGCTCAGGAGTCCTGGGGGCAGTAGAACAAGGACACAGGTTAGTGTTTCAAAGGTGAGTAAATTTTACGTCTGTTGGTTCGTGATGCATCAGAGGATCAGGAGACAACAGCGTATGGTCTGTTCCTGTTGGAGGCTTGATGGTGATCTGGTGTTGAGGTGAGTGTATTTTGGTGCCTTGATGAGATCGTTAATGCTGTGCAGGTGTGGGTGATTAGAACTCAGGGGAGCGTGAGCATTGTGGATTGTTTGAGACTGGGCTTGCCTGATCCCTGACAGAAAGCTGATCGTGACCTGCTGTCAAGCTTTAAAAAGGACAAAAGCTTGGGCACTTTATGCCAAGTCTTCAGTGTGTGGAACAGGCAGAATTCTGGGTTGTGACATGAGCATAAGAACTAAAAATAATGTCTAACTTACTGTTCTTGGCAAAGTAAACTGATGTTGAATAGATAGAATGTGCACACCTGTGGATCAGACAAACCTCTCTTAACCCCCTATCACTTCATCAGTGACAGCAAAGATCCAAATAACCCCCATTAACTGCACACACTATAGTGTTACAAAATTTATACTACATACAGTGGTCCCAGATAGTATTTGGATAATGAAGAAGACTTAAAATGTCTAACTCTCATTGCATTAAATACAGAATATCCAACTGAATCTGTAAACACATGGTTGCTGGAGTCTTTCTCAGAATTAGTCTTTCTTTTTTTTATATTGGTCAGTGACTTTTAATGAACTGTTCTAAACATAGTTTTTAGTGCATGTATGAAGTATGAATGTATGAAGTCAGTTCTGCTCATAGGTGTAGTTCATCAAATTAACTAGGCTATATAATGTCCACTAAACCACAAAAGGTCACAATATGTTTTAATTTTGAACAATATATCAGTGGGTTTATCATTTAAAATTGAAACTAAAACATTTTTATGAAATATTATGCTTAAAGTTTGTTCATATATTTATTTAAAATAAAAATAAGTTTAAAGGGATGTTCTGGATAAGGTAAAGTAAAACTGAATTGACAGCTTAACGTTGATTACCAAAAATAATAATTTGCACTTGTCCATCCTTTTTTTAATACTGTTTAGCACAGACATGTTACTGTGGCCAAAACAACAAACAAAAACAGAACTTATTGCAGTCTATGTAAATAAAGGTAGTGCACAGTAGTCAACCTACAACATGACAATTATGCATGCTGGCCAACAATACCTTGATGTCATTTCAAACCCATAAGACCTCTGTTCATGTTTGGAACACAAATTTTGATATTTTGATTAAATGTGAGAGCTTTCTGATCCGGCATAGACTGCGAAGCAGGTGACATTCAAGGCCCAGAAAGGTAGTAAGGACATCAGTGACATCAGTATTTCAACCATAAAAAGTGAAAAAGTGAAAGTTAAGTAACTTGTGGCCAAGTATGGTAACCCACACTTAACCCATCCAAGTATAGGGGATGAGGAAGAGGAGACTTGTTAATAAAGTTGTTATTTTTGTTTTCTTTGCACACAAAAATTATTCTCGTAGCTTCGTAAAATTACAGTTGAACCACTGATGTCACATGGACTATGTTTCTGTGCCTTGATCGTTGTAGTTCCCTTGCTGTCTATGGGACAGTCAGAGAGCTCTCGGATTTCATCAATAATTTCTTAATTTGTGTTCCAAAGATGAACAAAGGTCTTACAGAATGACATTAGGGTGAATAATTAATGACAGAATATTAAATTTTTTGGGTGAACTATGCCTTTAAGTATGTGCTTGCCAATGAGACCCATATCTCCTGTTTGCTGGAACCTGTAACACCGCTATGAGACATACAGATGGGATGGTGAGATTAAGTAACCTGGACAAGATAGTTGGATGTACAAAGAACATATGGGACAATTTAGGGGATGAGCGGACAGAGACAGTGAAAGGACAGATAGGGATTGTTTTGAGAATGAATAATGTAGAGCGATGCATAAAAAAATGTGCAGTGCTATTTCGTCCTTCAGAGTTTAAGAGAATGTTTGTGGACAAGAAGATGGAGCAGGGAAGAGAGAGGGAGCAGAGAGAGAATTCTGGATTCTGACTGAGTCAACATCAAAGCTGTATGATTCTCTTTTTTCCCTCTTTGGTCATATATGATTTCCTTCAGGGGCCTCAAAGCGCACTTATAAGTCTTAAGGCTCAGTGTTTGGAACCCCTTAATAATACTGACCTGGATTTGGTTCACTGCCAGCTTTTGTTCTAATTACAGCTCAAGTGCACTCTCTGGGTTTTAGACTTTCTATTATTTTAGAATAGAGAGACTTTTCAGTTACGTGAATGTTTATGCTTTTCCTCGGAATGAGTTTAAGTACTGTACCATTTTCAGATATTATTAAAGGGATTGTTCAGCCAACCTTGAACATTTTGTCATCCTCATTTGGAGGTCTCAAGCTCTAAAAAGTACCATCAAACCACTATAAAAGTATCCATATGATTTGCATGCTAAATTCCAAGTTTTCTAAAGTTGGCAGTGTTGTGTGAAAAGCAGACAACACTTTGATTGGGTTCTCTGATAAATTATGATATGATAAATCATATTCTTGTAAATAGGGGAAGCTTTACAGTGGGTTACTCAGAAATAAAATTATTTTGTCTTCATTCATCTTCATGTCATTCTAAACCTGTATGATTGTCTAGAAGAATGTTTCAACAGTTTTGAGTATGTGTGTGATGATAAATATTTTGGCCAGATATGAAAGGAGTATATTTCTTATATCTTAAATAGATAAAACATTCTTTTCTTCTCTTTCAAAGAAGAAAAAATCAGGTTTGGAACAAGATGAAGGTGAGTAAATTCCTTCAGTCGGTTTCTTACACAAAGTTGTGCATATAACTTCAAAAAACGTATACAGTTAAAATACATATATTATGTTCTAAATGCCCTTGTCACAATATGATCATATGAAAAAAGCAGCCTGAACATTATCCAAAATATCTTCTTTTTGATTTACTAAATAAAAATTAATGGTGGGAGTGAAAGTTTGGAATTCTCTACAAAATGAACTAAAGCAATGTAAAAATATATTTCAGTTTAAAAAAAAGATTTAAAGAGAAAACAATGGATTTGTATGAACACTTATAGAAATTGATGATGATGATGATGGTTGTGATCATGGTTTGCTTTTGCTTTGGAATCTGTTTTAGGTTTGTGTTTTGGTTTCTAGTTTGTTTCATTTGTTATCAGCATGCATTGACGGGGACTTGATATGTTGAGTTCTTTTTTTTTATTATTGTTGAGGGGGCAGGAAATATAAGATATTCTTCACCCTGCCTCCTTTTCATCATGGTTTTATAAATTATATATATATGAGGATGATGAAGTAAGTTTTGTTGGAAAAAAAATCCATGAATGAAAAAAAAAAAAAAAATAAATAAACATTATCAATATAAAAATATAAAAAATGGTAATATGGGTTTTGAACAGCATTAGTGTGCAGTATGATAGAATTTTTTTTTTTTTTTTTTTTTTATAATTAGAGATCTTATTTAAACACTGCTTTATTTTTGCACCTTTTATGTTGTATACCCATCCTCAGCCCCTATATTGGGAAAAAAAAAGATAAATCTGTTTACATTAATCCGCTTCCAGAACTATATGAGCGCAGTTGTGAATGAATGTTGTGTTGTTGTTATGGTCTAATTTTGAGTAAAAGGAGCATGGAATGATGGCAAGAGGCTGGGGAGACAGCTGGAGTGACAGACCTCCACTGCCCCTCTCTCACTCTACACACACGCACTCACACACACACACACACACACACACACACACACACACACACACACACACACACCCCTCACTCCAGCAGCTGTTAGTTGAGGTGATGGAGGAGTGGTGATAACAGTAGAGGTTGTTAACAACCTGCATGCTGACAAACTGGGTTGGAAGAAGTCCCAGTCCTAAAACAACACACAACCATCAACAACACCTCCTTCCAGAACAATGTGAAACATTTTTCTCTCTCTTGTGGAGAGAGTTCTTTATCAAATCCGGCCCCAGGAAAAATGCTTCATTGTTTACTATAGGCATACCTGACATCTGATTGATTTAATATTTCGATATTTAATGCTACAATCCATCAGAATTTGCACTGATTATAATTATTCAAAATCAGTATTATTCGTGCATTATCATCAAGGACAAGCACAAATATCACACAATCAATTATATAAAGACCTACAAAAGACCTGCACAAAAATAATGTGGTGAAATATAGTTTATACCATCGTACTATATCAAATACACACTTAAAATAAAGGTTTTTGGTAGGCATCCATGGGTCCATTCCACAAAAAGTTCTTTATAGTGGAAAATAGTTGTTTGGATTATTAAACTGTTCTTCGTTCTAAGAAAAATATGGTTATTTAAAAAAATATTTGGGGAATCCAAAAAACTTTCTTCTACCTTTGTTTTTAAGAGTGTACAACCCATATACCAAGTTTATTTACAGTGAACTGGTAGGTACATGTCCATTAAGGTGGTATTAACAGGTAACATGTCCAAAGCATCCTAGCAGGGCACTTTTAATGTTATTAGAACAATATAACAGAACAAGTCGTGTTATACACTTTTACCACCGGGTTAAACAAATCAAGATATATTAAGCGACCAAGAAATATGATTTTAACCTGATTTTGTAGGGTGGAGAGCACTGATTGAATGTCCCAAATTTCCTCCCACTCGCAGCAGGACAGCACAATAGCGAACAGACGAGCAGCATTTGTGCAACTCGACTCCATCTTCCTCTCTCTCTCGCGCTCCTCCTGGCCAAAACTGCCGCGCTCCTCTCGTGCGCTTCATTCAGATGGATAACTCCAGGAACATGGCTATGCCAAACACTTCACTTTTACTGTTTGTTCTTCAAATGTGCGCTCTTGCTTGGCAAGGTAAGACAATTTCGCCTAATCTTTGTATGCGGTTCTGTTTTTTTGTTGTGGTTTAATTCTGTGAAAAACTTTTTGGAGCGTTTTGACCGCGCGTGTTTGAATGCACTCGGATGTTTGGGGATGCTGCAGTTACGGTATCGTAAGATAATGTGTTTAAACCGCGTTGTTTAAACCGTTCTTTGTGTAATAGAGTGATATCGACTGTTTAAAGTTACTTAGACTCCATTTGTGAAGCGTATTCACCTTTTCGCTTTTTAAAAGAGTTGAGTTTGTTATCAAAACACTCTGCACGTTGAGCCCATAAATATGTTTAGCTTCTTCAAACTTACGTTAGCCTACTGCAGATACATATTTGTAAAGTAATTAAATACACTATTAAATACACTGTCTGCATTAATACTTGCAGAAGTCCATTTTAGAATTTCTCATATCCTTATGTTAAATTCGCTGAAAATGTTACTTATACTGTTAAAACTGGCATAGATGCCTTGATAGAAAACAGCAGGTGGACTAACTGCTTTGAAACACATACTGTACTAGAAAAATATGCTATTTAGTCTACCAATTATCCTGTATTATCTAGTAAAGCAAAGCAAATATGTTTAACTAAGCAAATATTTCAAACTGAGAGGTTTTATGTTCATAATTAGCCAATTTGCTGTTGCCTCTGGTTGTATTATTATGTCTGAAGTGGTTCAGATCATGAGACTAGTCACAAATACAGGCTTTGTGTGTGTCTGTGTTCAGATACGATCTGTGGAACTCTATTAAAGGGCGCTCAAAAATGTGATGATATGAGAGATTTTCACAGTGATAAAAAAATCTGTTCACAATGTGCAATATTCAGTTTTTAAATCATACTTTATTATACTAACCCTGTTAATGCTTATATATGTTCAAATTGCCCTGCAGGTCTCATTCCGCATTGCACTCTCTTTAGTACATGACCTAGACAACTACTGATCTAGCCCTTCTCATTATGCAGATGATGGACCCCCACTGCATAATCGTCTCCTTTACCATCTCTCTCTGTCCTCTGTTGTGTCGTCCGTCTACTTTTTTTGTCTACCTTTCTACACTGTTTTCCACCCTCATCCCTTTTCTCTCTCTCTCATAACATATTTTGCTCGATGTGAAAGCAGGACTGTCCTGTAATGCTGGTTTCTCTAAAGGGTTTTTAATAAGCCCTTATCCTACCTTCTGTTCACCCTTATGTTTATTAAGGTCCCTCCAGTTCCCTAGAAAATGAACCAAAGCTGTCTGTCCTGGGTTATTGACTGAACACCCCGTTAGATAACAGCCCCTATGATTAAAAGGGGTCACCTTGCTCTCTCAGGGTAGGGGGGTGATTTTTCATCCAAGAACTTGACATTGAAAATGTCATCCTTACAAATCATAGTGACTGTGATGTGGATGATAGAATGTGTTCTGAAAAAAGGCTTTGAAAAGTGATTATTAGTAATTTTGAATTTTTAAAATGGTGTAAATTGTGACACTAATAACTTATGTATTGTAATGAACCATATAAGTCCCAATATCAAAACAGTTACTCGAATCATAATAATAATAATGATAATAAAACTAGAGCATAATAATATAAGATATAATAAATAATATATATTTATATAATAGTAATCATTTTAATATTTACTGTATATATGTGTGTATAAGTAAAATTATATATATATATATATATATATATATATATTAGGTTCTAAATTAAGTTACATTATAATCATTACTAATTTGTTAACCTTTTTGTGTAAATCGTCACAATTGACAACTTATGTAAATGTATTTAAAATACAAGACCTAATACTAAAACAGTTTAAAATATTAATATAAAATTATTCATATTCCTATTATTATTTTAAAAATAATATTACTGTTATTATATTATTCATCAAATTAACTGACATATACAGAATGACAATAGGAAATATCTTTTTATCAAGGCCCTGTCAATAAAAAGTGAACACCAGAGCTTGAATGAAAAATCCTAATATAGGACATCCGCCAAAATATGCATTTTAGCCCAGATGTCCATACTCATTTCTTTAAATTCATACGAGCTGCATTGTGTGCCAGCGACAAAAATGCTTTGCGTTAGACTTCCTGCTTCCCATAGCAGCCTGTGACCCACAGAGGAGGCGATACAATTGAGTTGCTGTTCCTGGTTTGAGGGGGTTTCTATGACCACAATCCTCGGTTGAGCCACTGTCTGTCACTCTTCACAGTGAATGTCATGTACAGTACCAGCCTGTGGGAATATTGTTTTGACTTGGGAGAAGGTGCAAATCTCTATGTATGGATAATCTGCATTGTTGTTTTGGTGTTTGGCTTCAGTGAGCAACAACATGTGGATTAGATGAAGGTTGAGAGCCTTACACAATATGACTAAATTGTCATTATTTGCAGCTATGTGAGGCTGAGTATTGTTGTTTATGCACAATTGTGTGTATTGGGTACCATGCAATATGAAACATCACTGATACTAAGGAAAGATGATTTTAGTTTAAATTAATCTCCTATCTAATTCAATCACACTAAAGCTCTGATGACTCTTACCAGCAGGGGGCAGCAAGAAGGCAATTACCTGAACAAAACTAAACACGTGTTATTGATTGTAAACATGTAAGCACGCAACACATATGCATTATGTATGATTGTGTGCTGGAGGTGTTGAGTTGTGCATTGTCTATTTTAGTCCCGCCATCCTAACCTCATATTCAACTTTACTGCATCATTGCTGCACACATTCACAATTCAAAGTTCAATTTGAAGCATGCAGTGCTGCATTTTAGTGAATAGCTGCAGATGATCTGGTCAGAATCACATTCATTCAAAAAGACATTCATGTGTGTGCTTTTAAACAGACTAAATGATTGGAGGAGTCCAGCATACACCGCCAGAGAGAAGTGTGTTGTTTCACCAGAAGATCCAGATATGACATTTTGATAAAAAAAATGCAATTGCACAAATAATGACTGTTTTTATACAGTTTTCTGAGCATTCACACCAGCTTCCAGCACACAATGGAAAGAAAGCCCTGTATAATTAGGCTGATTACCTTCTTAGTCTGTATTTGCATAATTTTGTTATTGCATTCTAAAACCATTAGGTCGAGTGCAACAGAAGGAAACATGCACTTTAAAAGAAAAACTAACTAGCCAAAAAAAAAAAAAATATTAAGCAGTTCAACTATTTTTAACATTGATCAAATTAAGAAATGTTTCATGACCCCAAACCAGCATATTAGAATGATTTCTGAAGCATCATGTGACACTGAAGACTGGAGTAAAGACTGCTGAAAATACAGGTTTGCCATTACAGGAATAAATTACCTTTTAAAATATATTAAAATAGAAAACATTTATTTTAAATTGTAATAATATAAAACAATATTAACATTTTTAACTTTGCTCAAACACATGCAGCCTTTGAGGCCCCGTTTACACTATTGCATTTTCATTATAAAATGCCGTTTTAGAATGAAAACGATCCTCGTCTACATTGCCGTCTCGGCTGCGTTTCAGAAACGATCTCCGTTTACACTGCTCTACCTAAAATGCATGTCACGTGACCATTCATGCAGGTACAGCCATAGATATTAATAAGTAGATTCCCTATTATTTAGATTACGGATGCATCTACGTGCTCGACATCAATGCGCATGATGTTATTGTTTACAAAGTCGTCAAGGAGCAGCGGAGCGAATGTGGGCAGCCACGCCATTGTTTTCAAAAGTCTCCGTTTTGGTCCGTTTACACTGAAACACAACCCTGGAGTTTTCAAACTAAAACGGGTTCGCCAGCGTTTTCAGAGGTTTCTGTTGTTGAGGTTAGAAAACGCCGGAGCAGTGTAAATGATAGGTGTAACCTTAGCAAATGTTATGCGTTATAAAATGAAAAAGCACTAGTGTAAACGGGGCCTGAGAGCATGAGAGCATTTTTTCAAAAATATGTACAAATATAAACTAACACCACTGAGTCCCTGATTTTTGTGGGTTATCTTCTGGTAAACCCTACAAATACACTGTATAAGGTCAGGCAGAAACTATGGGGGACATTTCACTCATAATTAAATATTTTACACCTGTTTACAAAAGATTCATCCCAATTAGACGACTCAGTGCTCAGTCAAAGCCCTTTGCTTTCAAGTATAATTTAGTATTAGATCTCTTTTGATCACATCCCTTAAATCAAGGTTTTGATCTCATGATAAGATTTCCCAGTAGTGATAAGCTGAGACACAGGCTAGACAAGTGCACCGCGGGCTGCTCCTTGAAGTCACCCGCTTTGAGATCAGCCGAAACAATGCAATGGCATGGCATTCCTCAGTTAAATGCACTCATATCTCTGGCAAGAAGCTGAATGGGGGAAGGTAGCTGAAGGTGTGCGTGTCTAAGATCCACAGGTGAGTTTACAGGGCTAGATCACTATCTGATGGAGATTGTGCTTATCAAAAACTTTTGTGAGTTGACAATTGTGTCGTTGACAGGAAAAGGCTCTGTGTTTGTCATCTAGTCTTCATCTGAGCTGTATTTGAACAAGAGGATACCTTTAAAGCACTGACTGTTTCAAGAATGAAGAAAACTGTGTCTAGCCATTTTGTGAAGGAGTCTGGCTTGGCTGCTCCACATTTTTTGTTGGCTTAGATTTTAATATTAGTATGGTCTGGGAAGTCTGTCAAAAACTTGCTGTTGCCTTGAACTGACAAGGGCCGTTGGAGCTGCCAACGTGTTTTATGTTACTTCATTCAATGATCTGTGTAGATTCTTGTATTTTCGGGCAAGCTCTGTGGGGCACAACCTGCCATCATAGTTGTGATCCAACTAAAGAATAAATCTGTAAAGCCGTTTTCTTATGTGGAATACAGTGATGGCATGTTTATCAAAGTCAGATGTGGAGACTGACCACATTAATGAAGCATGAGAATGAATAACAATCATCCAAGTGCAACGAAGGGGGTGAAGAATTTACAGTGGACGGATGCCAGCTCTTTTTGCCCCTCTCCCTTTCTTACAAACAGTTTTTTTTGTAAGCTGTAAAAGGATTCACAAATTAGTTTTGACACACTCAAATAGTCCCAATTGTATTTATTTTTATATATGTTATTTTATTGTTTTTTTTTATTACAGGCTTTTCAATAATAAAAAGAGCAAATACTCTTTAAAGGATATTTGAAAATTGTCTGACTTCTTTTCTTCTGTGGAGAATGGCTGAAATTTCAGTACATATACCTATACTACGATAATTGTTCATGTATAATGCTTTTTTGTTCACTTTTCAAAAATAGAGAAAAAATACCTTTAGGTTTAAATTGGTCTAAAGAGAAACTAAAGACTTTCATTGTACATTGTTAAAAATGTATTTTTCATATAAATGCTGTTCTTTTGAACTTTATTTTCATTAAAGTAGCATTGCGTAGGTTCTGAAATTTCTAACCGTTACTGACGCCAGTGCCCGTTAGAGGAACTGCAGCCAGTCTCATGCTCCTTCTCAGTGCGCACGCTCTTTTTTTTTTACTTACGAGGAGTGTCCGTGGGTGTCTGAATTGTGCTGGAGGCTGGTCGCTTCTTTCCATCCGCAGAGTCCATTTGAAAACTATTGCCGCTGCTTACTATAATGGCTGGCGTGCCGTACGGTTGTAATCCCAAGTAGACGAGAACGCACATGACGTCACGTTTTGTGAATTTTCGCGCCAATTCGGGCCGACTCCTCCACACACAATTGAGCCTAAAGGCTGATAGAGGCAACAGTGGTGGACAGTCGAGGTGTCATTCTTTTTTTTACACCATGGTTGGCTCATACATGTTCAAATGAAAACTCTATCTTAAAGATTTTTTTAAGTAAAAACCTCCACATAGCTCCTTTAAAGAATCCTTAAAAAAGTAACAGTTTCCACTAAAATATTAAGCAGCAAAACTGTTTTCAACATTAATAAGAAGAAGAAATGTTTCAAAAAATTCACCTTTGCCATCACATGACTAAATTACAAATCTCCTTTTGTGCGTCACAGAAAGTGTCATACCAGTTTGAAATAACATCCAAGTAATTTCATTTCTAGGTGAACTATCTCTTTAACATTGAAATATTTAATTATTATACTACTGGTTATTGCTTTCTATATTCCTTTATATGACATGGAAAGTACAAGAACATTTTCCCCACCCATTAATTCAAAATAATCTCCTTTTGGATCAATAGCAATTATATGCTTCATGCAACAGTGTTAAGGACACAGCTTTAATGCCATTAAAATAAATGGGAAATACATAGTATATACTGATAAAAGACTTAATTTTGCAGACCACGTCCCATGTGATTCTCCGGCTTTATCTCATTATTATTCTCCACACTTAAAACCAGCTTAGCGCACCCTTCCAAAATGCACAATTTAATTGGCTGAATGCAGCCCGTCACTTTTGGAGAGCCCCATCTGTGGGACACGTAACTGGCCAGGAACAGATTCGAGATCTGGCAGAAGTCCTCACAATGCAAGGGGGATTTCGGAAGTCCTCGGATAATTTTTTCTCCAAAATCTCCCTCTAAATCACTGCCTCTCATCCCCCTCAAACCTGTCCGTCTTTATCGCTTTACATCTCTCTGTCTTTCTCTGTTTACCATAAAATCCACAGACAGCTGCAAACACCTGGTGGCTAACTCATTTCTGAGGAGGCAGATGGGGATGTTTTTTTCTGGATGTGTGTGCAAGCGTGTGAGTTAGTAGGTTGCTCATGTTACCGAAATCATACACCACAATAGTAGCACCTCCAGTCTTGCTGTCTACCCCCATCCCCCATGGTCTTAATCGCCTCCTCCCACATCTCCCTCATGCTCACATGCCCTTTCGCTCAGGCTTGGCTACCGGCCCATTCAGAGGAAGCCAGGGGCTTCAGGCCCTTCGTATGTTTTACTTTCTCCAAAATCTTTATTGATTTTTGCAGACATTCCTGCAGTTGCTGTGTTTGTGTTTCAAATGGTTGCAAAGTAATTCTCTGTGGCCAAGTCCTGCCAAATAACCTGGATGAAGACTGTTTGCTTTTGACTAATGTTATTAGTTAATTCGATTTTTGTGCTTTTGGAAGAAACTGTGAGTGGGGTTTTGCCAGGGTGTTGTTAAGTTGTTTCCAAGGTGTCATCAAGGTGTTTTTTAGTTGGTGGCCGGTTGCTGGCCTTAGAGGGAAAGTTCACCCTGGTAATCGAACTGTTTTAGTTCCTCGTTGACTTACACAGTTTTTTGTCATACAGTGGTCAAAGCCAATGGGGAAATGAAACTTTTGAAATTTTTCTTTCTGTGGACTATATCTTTTGATAAGAACCACTTATGACTATTTCCAAACTTTCGGAAGTCTAAAGTGTCACGCTGTCTGGTCTCTGTTTCCCTGGGTGTCCACTAGTGGTCTCACTTCCCGATAGGCACCTCACCGTAGGCACTACAATTCCCACTAGCCTTGTCCCTTCATTGCACTCAGGTGTCTTCACTTGTTAGTCATTATCCTCCTTATATTAACCAGTCCTTTTCTGTTTGTCTGCATGGAGTCCTTACTTTCCGTCACCAAGTTTCCTCGCGTTCCTAGTCTTCGAGTTCCTGTTCCTGTTTGTTTGTTTGTTTCTGTTTTGGACTGATGTTTGGTTACGACCCCGGCTTGTTTTGACTCTGATTTTGGATAAGCCTATTAAACTCACACTGCACTTGGATCTTCCGTCTCCTGTGTTCCCGTACATGACATAAAGAGGCCATGCATTATAAATTTTTTCTGTCTCATGGTCAATGATGTGACCGGACATAATTTTTTTTTTTACGGATCTATTAAATTATTCAAAAATACATAAAAATGCTATTCATGTAAACAATGACTTGAATTCACATCTTCTATGATGAGCATAGTTATGAGTATTAAAATTAATTTGAAATTTTCCTTGGGCATAAATGTCGAAATTGTTAGGGTGATACATATCATTAATAACTGAATACATTATCCACTAATAGTCACGTGATGCAACCAATAGGCATCAGAATACATTATACAAAAAATACAGTTATAAGAAAATGATATAAAAAAAATATGATTTCTATGTGGTGCAACCCCAAAAATTTTAATAATTACTAGGGGTATAACGATTCACTCGTTTTCTCAATGCATCAATTACCAACCCTGACGATGCATATGCATTGATCTTGAAACATGATTTTTGAATCGTGAATCGCCGATCTCAGACTGTAATCGATTTAAACCACTAAGAATCAAATGAATCGTGATTTCTATAGTGATTCATTGCTTTCAAAATATATACACATTAAATTACTACACTCTCTGTATCTTACCGACGGTGTTAACTGAGCAGTCAAAAGCTGCGTATTTATTGCATGGACAGAGCATAAATGTGTCTAAATCACATTCACAGTTCCATTGAATGATAAATGTGTTTTAACAATCCTGATGAACCGAATGTATGAAGTAAACTGTTAAAATAACCACAGCATTAACAATGACCTTGAAATAAGAGCATGAAGTTTATCTGATAATCAGATGCATGAAAGTAGCGTTTGTTGCTTTAGCAAACAGACATCTGGCGCGTTTTCTCTAAGGATCATCATTCACTGTTGGAGAGGAAAATAGCTTACTATAGCTTTTTATTTTGTGAAAATGAGATAAAAAAGTTTTCACACTGAATGAAGGGAAGGCGTGTTGATTCTTAGGTATGATTCTTGGTCATCGCCATGGAGTGTCGGTAAGGACACGGAGACAGGAATTCCAGTTTGGTTACTTTAATATCCATCAAGTTTGCTGGTTACATTGGTACTTTGGCATTGGTCTATACAACTTGTGCATGGTCATATGGATATAGGCATGCGTGTGTGTTTGTGGTCTAAACAAAGGAAAGGAGAAATAAAATTACATAAATTAAGTGATTTAGAACAAACAGGATAACATTATCAAATGTAAATAATCAGATGGTACGCATGGCAGTTTTAACAGAGCGGATTTCACGCTCCCACATACCTCCAAAATGGAGGTTTGGGCTCATGGAACCGAAAGCTGTCTGTAGTTCCTTTTCACCTCCTCGAAAGTTGGTGCCCTGATCTGCCAGGATTTCAGAAGGCGTTCCACGTCGAGCAACCATGCGCCTAAGGGCCATCAGAAACTAGTCTGTATCCATGTTACTCAGTAAATCCAAGTGGACACAGCGGGTCGTCATGCACTTATTCCCCACCTCTTTTTCATTACTCCTTCCTCGTTTTACCAGGAATGGGCCGAAGCAATCTACACCTGTGGAGTAGAAAGCTGGTTTCATCAGGCGGAGTCTGGCGGGGGGAAGCTTTGCCATTTTTGGAATTTAGGTTTAGCTGTCCACTTTTGGCACTCGACACAGGAAAGCTGATGGCGCCGTATTGCTTGTCTCCCTCTGAGTATCCAGTAATATCTTTGCATTTCTGCAAAGACCCTTTCTGGACCAGGATGGCCGAGTTTGGTATCATACTGCTTTATAAGGAGGCGGGTAATAGGGTGTTTTGGTTCCAAGACTATGGGATGCAGAGTACTGTAACCCAGGTTGGTAGTTTGCCGCAGTCGTCCTCCTACACGGATGAGTGCAGTCGTTTTATCCAACTCTGGTGGCAAAGTGAGCAGACGACTGGACAAAGGGATTGGCTTGCCAGTTGTTAGGGCCTGATATTCTGTAGGGAAACTGTCTAATTGGGCTTACCTCAAAAGACTTGATTCAGACTGCTTGTACTCCAGTGCTCCTGGGTCACCCGTTTCCCCCATCAACCCCTGACTGGATCTGCAAGTAGCTTCCAGGAGTTCCTCAAAGTTTGAGAACTGGGTAGCATCTGGCAGTGACAATCCAGTACAAGTCAAAGTGAGGCCACAAAACTTTGTGTTACGAAGCTCGGTGGGGTCCTCATTCAGCCCAATGGCAGGACTTTCTGGCCATGTTGCGGGTGGTAGGTAGAGGAAGTCTGGCCCTTTATACCATCGATTGGGTTGGGATAATTCAAGCAAGGTTTTGCCACGTGTGATGTCATCTGCAACGTTGTTTCCTGAATCTACATAGCGCCAGCAGTGACCTTCTGTGAGTTCTTGTATCTCGCTTACTCTGGTTCCTACAAAAACTTTAAATCTGCAGAACTCCGATTTTAGCCAAGTGAGTACTGTTGTTGAGTCACTCCACAAGAATGTGTTCCTAATTTCCAATGATATCTAATTATGAAGTATCTTGGCTAACTGCGCTCCAGTGAGGGCGGCACAAAGTTCAAGCCTAGGCATTGATTGTTGCCTTTTTGGAGATACTCTTGATCTGGCATGGATGAATGCCAGTTCCACTAGGCCTTGGTGATCAGTACGGAGGTATGCTACTGATCCATAGGCTGTCTCAGAGGCATCGCAGAAGATGAGAAGTTCTCTTTCTGCCTCTGGGACATCCAGCATGGCTGACACATAACACCGAGGTATGGTGATCAGTGGTAGATGTTCTAGTTCTGCTTCCCATTTTTGCCAGACTTGTAGCAGATCTAATGAAAGAAGGGGCTCATCCCATTCTCTTTCCTTCACCCACAGTTGTCGCACTAAGGTTTTAGCCCTGGTTGTGAAAGGTATTATGTAGCCTAAGGGGTCGTACTGGCTGGCCTGATGTCTTGGTGTACTGTCCGTAAATTCAGTTGCTCAGGTTTACCTTTTAATCCAAGATGCTGTGCAGCTGTGTCAAGCAGAATGGTGCGCTCTGAACTGTCATCAAGTACAGCAAATGTGTCCAAAGCTTTCTGTTGATGATGTATGGTAACCTTTACAACTTTCAGGAACACCTTCCCACCTCAACGAGGTTGGTCTAAGTAAAGAGTCTCTGTGGTGGAGTTTTACAGGCTATTGTTCTCACTGGTAACCTCACCTTTCCTTTGGTTGATGTCGTGGAGTATGGAGAGATGTTTGGCTTGGCAAAGATGGCATGGTCTCTTTAGGTCACAATCTTTGGCCATATGGGAGCGTGCACATTTCCAGCATCGTTTATTGTCTTTGATCCATCCAACCATTTGCTCCTTAGTTAATGTTGTGAATATGGTACACTGGCTGAGGTAAAGTTCTGCACAACAGTATGGACAGACGGCTTTGGGCTTGGTAGGTAATTTGGGATGAACTGCTTTGGATTCAGGTAATGGTTCTGTGGCCTGTCTTTGTTCTACACCATGCAGTACGGTCGTTTGTTTGCTTTGTCCCCGAATCACTGCCCTTTGATCTCGTTTTATGGTTTTTGTCTCATCAGTTGGGTCAAATTCCATACAGTTGGCTTCTAGCTGTAGCCAATCTGCAAACTCGAGGAGGGAGAACTTGGTCTTATCTGGGTTTCTTTTGAGGTGATGCCTCCTAAATTGGGTTTGTTGTGAACGAGGAAGACGGTTCAGAAGGCGTTTCACATTTGATCCACGGTGCAGTTCTTCAATCCTTCAAGGCTTTGAGCATACCCACTATGGCTTGGACTCTAAGGGAAAAGCTGTCAAATGCCCGCTCATCACCAGCACGAATAGGTGGCAGATTCTCCAAAGTCTCTATTTCCCTTAGCACAAACTGGTAGGGCTGGCCATACCTTCTGTCAAGGGCTTGTAGAGCATTAGTGTAAGGGGTAACTGACTCTGCATGTGCTAGCACCAGTCTATGAGCATTAGGTACCTTCTCATGTTTAAGCAGGATGGAGTATTTGTAATGCTCTTGTAGTTGGGGGTGAAGCAGGTTGTCCAGGGCGATCCTAAGTTCCACATACTGGGCTCTGTCTTCTTTAATGAAATCTGGGAAGGTGGGGCCCTCTACTGTTGGAGGCCAGTATGATGAGGGATGGGGAATGTAGGGCACTGCATCAGCTCTAAGCTGAGATGTTGTTACTGGGTACAAAATTCTTGACATTGGCTCAGTCTCTGGAGCAAACTGACTGTGCACTGGATAAGCTTCAGAAGGTGGTGGTACTTGATAGTATGGGAGCTGGGTGGTTTGGCTCAGTCTCTGATCGGGGAGAGGAGGTAATGGTTTCATCCAGGGCTTTGCACTGGCATGCACATGTGTTCTAATTGGATCTGTTGAGGGCCTGCAGCATGCTGAGGCATAATGGTGTGTCGACAGACTGGTCTCTCTGCTCATTGGGGGTGGTGACTGGAAATTAGTGTCTCTGATTTGGGTTCTCCTCAGCATTTGAGACAGCTCCTCAACGAAAGGGGGTTGGGTGGTTTGGGTTTTCCCAGGCTGTGGCCAAGAATGACGATCTGGGGTAACAACATCAGGATTGGCATCGGATTTTGGCTGTCCCTTTTCCACTGATTTCAGGATCTGGGTTCTAGGTGTCTGATGCCGAGATGATGCTCGTGAGGAGTGAGCAGATGTTTGAGGAGTACTGTGTAACAGGACTTTTTCCAAGAGTTCTGTTTGGCATCTAGCAGTCTCGCTCTGTTGCCTTGTAATTTCCATTATCTGCAGCATGAAATCTTCTGATGCCCCAGCTGTTCCAAATAGGTGGTGAGAGGAGATGGGGGTCGAAGTCACCATTACCTTCTGTTTAGGTTTAACAGTCTGTCCTGATGGGTTCCCAGTATAGTTGACCACATAGTCATCTAGGAAGGCAGGCCTCTGGATTGCTCTGCGTGGGCGTTGGGATGAGGCAGGAGCAGATTTAGATATTTCAGACTCTGGATTTGCCATGGTAACGACCCGGATCCGGCTCGAAGGACCAAATTTGAAGGGAAGGTGTGCTGATTCTTAGGTATGATTCTTGGTCATCACCATGGAGTGTCGGTAAGGACACGGAGACAGGAATTCCAGTTTGGTTACTTTAATATCCATCAAGTTTGCTGGTCACATTGGTATGTTGGCATTGGTCTATACAACTTGTGTTTGTGGTCTAAACAAAGGAAAGGAGAAATAAAATTACATAAATTAAGTGATTTAGAACAAACAGGATAACATTATCAAAGGTAAATAATCAGTTTAGCATATAAACTTATAGAATGTAAACCTTAGAAACTAAGCAGCATATGTAAACATAGGGAGATATACATTAAATGTACATTTGAGCCGTCCGGCTTTGGAACCAAAACTATCGGGCTCGCCCAGTTACTGTTGGACTCTTCTATTACTCCCATTTCAAGCATTGCGCCTAATTCAGCCTGAACTACCTTTTTCTTATGCTCAGGCAAGCGATACGGCCGGCTGCGAACTATCACGCCCGGCTCTGTCTCGATATGGTGCTGAATTAGGTTTGTACGGCCGGGTAGGGGCGAGAACACGTCGGCAAATTCAGCCTGCAATCTTGTGACGTCAGTGAGCTGGGACGGCGAGTGGTGATCTCCACCAGGGGCCAGGGTGAGGGATTGCGTTTTGACACTCGCCTTGAGCCCGAGATCGTCCTCTCCACTAATCACCATCGCCAACATCACTGGCTCCACCTCCTTCCACTTTTTAAGGAGATTGAGGTGGTATATCTGACGTGCCCCGTTCCTATCCGACCGCATAACCTCATAATCGAGATCCCCTACTTGTCGTGCGACCTCAAACGGCCCCTGCCACTTTGACATTAATTTAGAGCTTGATGTTGGGAGCAATACAAGTACTTTCTCTCCCGGTGCAAATTTGCGTAGCTTAGCGCTCCTGTTGTATAGCCGGCTTTGTTTGTCCTGGGCTTGTAACAAATTCTCCCTTGACAGCCGCCCCAAAGTGTGGAGTTTTGTTCTCAAGTCCAGGACATATTGAATTTCGTTTTTGCTTTGAGACGGTCCCTCCTCCCAAGTTTCCCTCAGGACATCCAGCACCCCGCGGGGCTGTCGCCCGTAGAGAAGCTCGAAGGGGGAAAACCCCGTGGAGGCTTGTGGGACCTCTCGCACGGCGAACAACAGGGGCTCTAACCACCTATCCGAATTTTTGGCGTCTCTCCGGACGAACTTACGAACCATTGATTTAAGCATGCGATTAAAGCGTTCGACTAGGCAGTCAGTCTGTGGGTGATAGACGCTGGTCAGAATCGATTTAATACCCAACAATTCGTAAAGCTCGCGTAACATACGTGACATAAACGCCGTGCCTTGATCGGTGAGGATTTCTTTCGGAACCCCCACCCGGGAGATTAAACGAAAGAGGGCTTCTGCAACACTCTTAGCGGAAATGCTGCGGAGGGCCACTGCTTCAGGATATCGTGTTGCATAATCGACTATGACTAATGCAAAGCGATGTCCCTGTGCCGATCACTCTAATGGCCCGATGAGGTCCATACCAATTCTCTCGAAGGGGACCTGCATTAACGGAAAAGGGCGCAATGGCGCTTTTGGGGTGGCCGGTGGGTTTGCCAACTGGCATTCAGGACAAGACGCGCACCACCTGCGCACATTCTCGTGAATGCCCGGCCAAAAAAATCGGGTCATGAGGCGATTTAGAGTGGCAGCCTGACCCAAGTGGCCCGCCATTGGATTAGAATGAGCTGCCTGGAAAAGCATTTCCCTGCGGCTCCTTGGAACTAACAACTGGGTTGTATCGTCTTTTGTCTGAGCGTCTTGGGTCACTCAATACAACCGGTCTTTCAAAATGGCAAAATACGGGTAGGTGAGCGGTTGGGTAGGATGGAGAAGCTGGCCGTCGATGGTACAGACCTGCTGGAACGCATGTTTCAATGACTCGTCTCGAGACTGCTCCAGGGGAAAATCATCGCGCTCCGAGAGACCCCACCTCTCAATTCCATGCGTTTCCCCTGAAGCAGGACTCAGCGGTCCCGGCTCAGTTTCTCCCACCTGCACCCGCGCGCCCCCGAACCGTGCCTTATTTCCCCAAGAGGTATCTGCGCATAATGACGCCAATAGATCCCCGAAGGCAGGCCAATTTGTACCCAAAATTATCGGATGCCGGAGGTGCGGACTAACTGCCACCTCAACGCTATGCTTTTGACCCCGAAATTGGATGACGATAGGCCTTACTGGATATTCCCTTATATCCCCGTGTACACACCGCACCTTAACCACGCGGCTTGTATCCAATGCCCCCAGTTAAATTAGGCTTCGACCGGCTTCGCCCAAGTCTAGGGACCGGAAGCGCTGGCGATGTTGCTTGGGGGACCGGCCGACCCCTGGATGATGGCCCTCTTCAGGTCGTCGAAGACCAGGAGGTACAGACCTGAATAAAAGTTCGCCATCGAGAGTTGTTGCGCGGCCACCTGGGCTTCACCGGAGAGCAGGGGGATGAGGTGCACCGGCCACTGCTTGCGGGGCCACCCGCACGCCTCCGCTGACTTCTGGAAGAGCTCCAGGAACGCCTCCGGATCATCCTGGGGCCCCATCTTGTGCATTGGCAGATGCAGGGGCGCGGCGGGCGGCCCAGCGGCCTCGGCGCGAACCTCCCGATCGATCCAGCTCCAAAACCTCTCGCAGTCCTCCTGCTGGGCCTGGATGATGGCTTGGAAGCGCCTCTCCTGGTCGGTCCTCAGGTCCAGCAGGGCCTGGTGTTGTTCGCGGTGCAGGACTGCGAGGGAGGCGATGATGTCCGCAAGCGGCGTGGAGGACGGGCTTTGCATGGCGGTGGCGGGGGTCCTTCTTCCTTCCCGGGTTTCGGCACCAGTGTAGAAGAGTTCAGAGTTTGAAAGGAAGAGGACGAGGGGTCGGCTTTACTGCTGACAGTTTTAATTTCACAAATCATAAAATAAACATAAAGGTAGACAGCAAACTCGGACGGCACTCCGATATGCGCAGCTTCAGATCAAGCTCGTCAGCAGTGGCTCTCTCTACACCTGCTTCTCCTGGCGTTAAATACTCTCTCCACGCCAATTACTGAAACAAGAGACAGGTGTTGATTATTTCCGTTCAGCCCCCTCACTCACCGTTCGTCTCCCAATTCTCTCTCCCGCTGCAGACTTCGCTAAACCACGCCTCCGCCTCCACAGTCTACAGTGCTTATGTTTACATAAACAATCGATCGTGCAGGGCCGCGGGTCTTCCGCGCGGTCGTCTAATCTTATACATAAACATCTCAACAAGTGATCTTAATCAGCATTAACAACACTATCCAAGATAAACAAACAGTTACTTTTGGTCATTAACGCACACGACTTTGACAGGAATCAGGAGAAAACAACACGAACCATCTCTTTCTGACCATGCAAAATGAAGCTTAAAGGTTCTATTTTAACAGTCATCCAACAACACAGTGATTTGATTGGCTGTCCTGTCGCGTGATCAGTGCATGATAACTACGGTGGCCTGGATGCTTGTTAACCTGGATACCCAAGAGTGTCCAGCAGATGGTGCAGTTGACTTTCCTTTTCTACACTGAAAGTGAAGTGATCTCGCTCTCATAGACATGCCAGGATATATCGGCATGTCTATGAAACGTTAATGAAAAAATAAATAAATAAATAAATAAAATTTATGAATGATGCAGTGCTAATTGACATCATTTATTACAGTACAGAAATTATAAACTATATTTTCTACTTTATGTGCAGAAAATGTAAACAATAGCTAACTAAATGTAGTCACCTATATCAAACAATCATAAAATTGCCATTGTGAAAAAAATATTGATTACAAATGATTATTGTCGAGCAGTGTATTTGATTTCTTACAGCAAATTAAAATTAATAAAAAAGAAGAGAATTCTTTGTAAAAACTTGTCACCCCTGGTGTGACAAAATGTTATCTTATACATAATACTTTTAAAGCTCTTTTTTTTAAAATCTTGGTTTACATACATTTTTACGTATGCCATAGCATCATTAAACTAGCATCTAACAATGGACAAAAGGTATTTATTTATTTATTTTCTAACCTTTGTTTCTCTAACCATAAAGGCTGGTGTAATTTGCCCCCTGACTAAGCATTTAAAGAATTTAGGGGAAGCATTTAAATAATCATGTGAATGCACTTAAACAGTGCAAAATCGGATCGTTATAATCGAATCAAATTAAATTTAATTGTGAATCGAATCGAATTGTTCTAAATTTTCAAAAATCATTCTTGATTCGATTCGAAATAAAAAAAATGAATGAAACCAACATGAATACAAAGCGCACATGTTAAAGAACTTGGTACATGTGTTTTAAAGATGAAAGATTTTCCCTCTTTTTTGTGTACACCATTCAACATCTTCTTTACTGGTTCTGTTTTGTGCCGTTAATGTGGCAGAAAAGTAATGCACCTTTACATTTTCTAGATATATCATCATGAGCTTTTCAGGTGTTAGTGGCATGTGATCCTGCACACGTCTTATTATGTAGTGGAATGCCACGAGATGTATTTCAGTGCTTTTTGAAATCTGATCAAGACATATGTCATCCTGTGTGTCTATATGAGTATCTTTCTTGACAAAGGAGCTGTCGAGATATTCATTGTGATTCTCTGCTGATTACTGAAGGCAAAAATTCCTCCAGAAGCACCACACCCTTCACATCTCTTTGTCCTCCAGCATGTTGCACTCTGCTACTGTCTTGTCTTTACTTTCTTCTTTCTTTCCATCTCATTTATAAAAAAAGTAATTTCATCATTCTCGAGTAATATTCAGGAATGTGCAAAAATTTCAACCAAACTTTACAACAGAGTAATGTTGAAAGAATATAAAAATAGTCCACAAAATCTGGGACGTTTTTAAAGATCTTCTTATAACAGAAACCAAATGACTGTCAATTTAAAATATGTAGTTTTGTTTTTTTGGCTGTTATACAGTATTTACCAAGAATATCGTTTCAGTGCATCACTAATAATGTGTCACTGTTAGGAATGTAACAATTCACTCAACTCACGATTCATGTGAAGATAAGATGAGATTTAAGACAAATTATAAATTAGATGTGTCCTTTTATTATTGAATTGAATTTATTATTTAAAATGCTGCCCATTTCTTTGTGAAATTGAAATATAACACTAATTAACTGTATACACTATATTAATATTATTGCTCTTTTGTTGGTTTTGATTGCTTCTATTGTCCTCATTTGTAAGATGCTTTGGATAAAAATGTCTGCTAAATGAGTAAATTTAAATATAATGTAAATGTAAATTTAAAATTGTAAAATGTAAAACAAGCCCCAAATCAAATAAATAAGAAACACTAAATCTCTTCATATAAACAAAAAAAACCTTTCTTTGTCTGTGCTCTTTCCATTTAAAATTAGAGGCAACCACTGCATTTTAATCCTGATCCAAACAAAGATGCTGCATATATGCAACATGAGCATTTTTTAATCTTAATTAGATTATATAATTTCAAAATTTGAAGCAAAAACAGAATGGTTTGACTTCAGTTTTGTGAAACTATACATAAAAATATCTGCATGAAACAGAAACACCAGACGAGCTGAACAAGACACAGATTCACTCTCTGCCAGCAGGTGGCGCTTTAATTGTTTCATTGGTTTCCGCTGTAAACAATTAATTAAACAGTATTAATTATACAAATTATACAAAAGCCTAAACTTTTCTAAAGACAGTAAGTTCCCCTCAGATATACATTATATATATACATATAAACTATGCCTAATTGAATTGCGATTTGTTTAGCATCTCAACCGATTTGAATCGTCACATATTTAAAATGATTTTCAACCGGCTCATGGTTAATCATTACATCCCTAGTCACTGTTGTTATTTTTTCAGTTGTTTTTATTTTTTTAAACATAATATATCTTTTCAGTACCATATGCTGTTGCAGACACCAGATTGTGTGGGCAAATGATCTTTTGGCTATGAGTGATGAGTATACAGTCTGATAAATATCATGCGGGTAAAGGTTAGCGCACACATATTTCAGTCAAATCAGTAAAACAGAAGTAAACAGAATGTTCTTCATCTCCGAAATGTCATCCAGAACCACACAAACAGTTTGCCCTTTCTCTCCTAGAGGTACGTCTTGTTAGAGTCAGATTTTGGGCAGTGTGCAGGCACACAAAATAATGCTTTAGTTTCTTCTGTCAAAGATATATCAATACGGCTATTCCAGCTGGGATAGATTTCCCTTTTCTGACCAGAACATTGCCATATTGAAAGCCCATATGCTCTACAGTGGTTCTGACTAGACTGATTCATGCTCAGTATTTCGCATTCAAACTCTTCCCAAAATACTGTGGGAGAAAACATGTAACTGATCAGAGATCTGTCGAATGGGGTAATATCACCCAACACCCACAGCAGTGGGCACTATGCCAGCATCCTGCCATCAGCGGCCCTCTTTTCATTCTTTCCCGTACTCCCCGTAGATCTGATAACCAAGCATAGTGGGTTCATACTGGCAGATCCTGTACCTAGATATGAGTGTGTGCATATGCACATGCATATTCAATAATGTACTCCCACAATTCATAGCCCCACTCAAACCCTGCTGTTGTGCTAATGCAAGTCTTTGTAGTTGTTCTTAGCTGGGAATATGGCTGGTAATAAAGGCCTGTATGTAATATGGTGCCACTGGACTGTAATTTATAGACATTCTTCAGGAACAAAGTCATTGAGTAAAGACCACAGCCAAGATTTCCTTTGCCATTTTATGTTTTGTGTCATTAAGTAAATTTTTATTCACAAATCTGTTACAATTTTATTCAGATTTTGTTTAAAGCTGAAGGGTGTATATTCCATCTACAGTTGGTTGGACAAACAAGTAGTTTTATTAAAATGTTGACATGCACAACAACAATATGCTGAAAAAAAAAAACCCCAACAACAACATAACTGCCTCCCCCCAGCTCAGTCCAGTGGTGTCTGGAAGGTAGAAGGGACAATGGTAGTTGGCCCTGATCCAGAACAGTGAGTTCAGCACAGCGTCATCGAACACCATTATAACGGTGAGCTGGCTGAGCTCAACCGCATACTCCAAAAGGGTCCTTACAAGATCCTTACAGGCTAGGGAGGGAAACAATGAGGAGAGGGGATTCATATGGGGAACATGGGAAACCAAAACAAAAACCCTTTTCAAAACATGGAAACAAAGCAGAGGGGAAAACATGCCAATAAACTATTTTATCGATCCTGTTTTCTGTTGGGGATGCCTACGGAGAGGAGCAAGGGATGAGGGATAATCATAAACAACAGGGGTGGGAATTGCAGGGTACCTCACGATACAATACGAATCATGATACATGTATGTGTAACCCAACCCAAATACAACATGGGAACTACTAGTGGCTAGTGGTACAGTTCTAGTACACATGGTGGTGGTTAATACTGTACGGTGTTTAAATGTAGTGAATTGTGACCATCAGCTCAATGAGTATATTTAAGAAATCAAACAAAGACGAAATGGATCATTAATGCCAGCATGCCATATTTAACAGTAGCAATTTCAAACTACCAAAAACTGGATGTTTGCTGCAAGCCTATATATTAATACTTGACAGTGGCCATTTTGCTTCCAAGGTTCCCCCTGGATTCTGGATGAAACTTTTGTTATTTATGCCCTTTGTTGACATGATCATTTTATCTGCCACTGAAAGGTAATATAATACAAGGAATATTTTACACTGATGCCAGAGATAATCTTTGTGGTGAGGTATTTCTTTTTTTTCTTAATCTAGGAGCTACACAAACCTTGCACAGCAAATGTGGTGTTTTAGTGTGAGAAATGTAAATATTTCTACTCTTCTGTTTGATGAAGAATTCACTTAAATTTATTGAAATGTTTCGTTCACTAAAATTCCCAACCTTTTGGAATGTTAATACAAGCTAAGGTGCCATTTAAACAGAGAAAGACAGATAATGTTAACAATACATAAGCTAGGCACCAGGCAGTATACAGTACTCACATGGAAATGGTTACCGGTCAGAACAGCTGGATTCAGCCAAAGGAGACGTCTTACTCAAGCCTTTTATTCACTGAGAGCATATCAGACCAGACATGACATGCAGAATTATGTCAAAGCCATCGAAAATAATTGAGTTCTCATGTACAGATCAGACTGTTAAGATTATTCCATGTAACTTATGCTGATCATAACTGGCAGCTCAGAAATTTTAGCTCTGCCTGTAACAACAAAAATCACAACTGAGATTTCTTTATTGTCCCAAATGAGACCACATTAGAAGCATATTTAGATTCTTCTTCAGAAAACAAAGACCCCATAAATCTCACACTAGAGTTACAGATGACATCTCAAGCTCTCAAAAGTCTTCAATATGAATTTAAATTTTTTTTAGAGTTTTGCCCATGTTAATTTAATAACTCTGTATTCTTATTGTATGTCAACAATTTGTTTTAGGGGAAACATCTGATGATACATACAACTTAATTGAGAACACACATTACATCCTCTGTGCAATAAAATGTCAAATTTAATATATAGAATATGCTCTACTTTTTTGGGGTCAATTAGCCTTTTTAAGTTATCAAAAGAAGTATTTTATGCTAAACAAGGCTGCATTATTTGATCAAAAGTACTATGTAACTGTAATATTGTAAAAAATTATTACACATTAAAATAACTTATTTCTTTCAAAGATGTGTTTATTGTTCCACAAGGCGGGACTCAAACTCAGGACGCCCAAAACACAAAACCTGCTTAAATACATTTTAAAATCTAATTTATATCTTTGATATGAAAAAAGCTTAGTCTTCAGCATCATTACTCCAGTCTCACATGATTCTTCAGAAATCACTCTAATATGCTGATTTGGTGCTCAAGAAACATTTCTTATTATTTTCAGTGTTGTTCTGCTTAATGTTTTTTTTTTTTTAGGATTCTTTAAAGAATAGGATAAAACAGGTTTATTTTAAATAGACATCTTTGATAACATAAACATCTGTTAAAACTTTCCTTTCAGAAATGACTCCTTTCAATAGAAATTAGGTTAATGTGATTTAAAATGAAGTTTGGTTTTACATTTTGTTTCAGTTTCTAGTGCTATTCATCAAATGATGGAGAAGAGTATCATATCCAAGAACTCGTAATAAGCAAGTTTTTTACTTTGACAGAACAATTCATAGAAAGACAGAAATAGAAAGGTAAAGACCTTTATTTGTCCCCCAGAAGGCTATGCCTTCAAAAGTTTTACAGACATTTCTGAGTCAAATCTAATTCCATCTTAATGAACTCCATGAACATCAAACAAATGCTAGATCAAAAAAGATAATTGATGAATTGAAATGAAATGACATTAAATATAAGCCGAGGAGATGAATGACAAATACCACAGATTCAGCTGTCCCACAGCTGTCACATGGTTTTCTTCTCCAGACTTGAAGGAGACCCTTGTTTTTAAGACACTAATATACTTTTCATCTTGACCCTACCTCAACCAGGTGGTATCAACTAGACACATGCTTTTAAACTCTTCATGTCAGGCTTCATGAAATACATGCCTCTGGACAACTGCCAGGGAGGACTTGAGTTGAGCTCACCCATGTTGACAGAATTCATTTTAGAAGAGTAACTCAGAAAAGCTGTGAATATGTTATATGGAATGGGAATATGTAACATTAAAAGTGGTCCATTACTGCAGTGGAGAGCTATATAAATCCTTGTTGATAGTGAATAAGTGCAGCCATTGGGAGTGTATCCTTTCCCTCACAAATTATACAGACGCATGGCGCAGGTCTTCATGCAGTGGGAAGCCTTTTTGGTGGGTCTTGGGGGCCTATATTTAAGTCTGATGTCTTTTGTCTTTAACCTCTCACCCTATAAGTGTCTGCTTACAGAGTTGCTCTCATGGGCCCCTTTTTGTCCCTTAGGGGCCAGATTTATGATCTGCCTTGTGGAATTTCTTCAAAATTTGTCTCAAGAGTCTTGACTTTCCCTTATCACATAGGCTACACACTTTATGTTTGCAAAGGTTCACTTTCTTTTGGAATGAAATACATTGACTGCAATGTAGTTTCGCTCTTCATGCAAGCAATTAGTGAAAACCAGCAGAGTGTCCATGATAAAGAATAATAATTAAAAAGACCTGTTTAAAAGTAGTTAAGAACAATCCTGTGTGCCAGCTTCTTAGAAAATGTTAGTTGTCATTTAGTGTCACACCTTGAAAGCACAAGTGTACACCACAATTTATAAAAAGGTATTCATTAAGGTAAAAGGTAATATATTACAAAATAACTTAAGTTATAGTTCATAAATATATGTTTTTAATTAGTTTCACTTAATCTTTTATTACTATTTCTTAGAAAAATGGCTTATAAATATTTGAAAACCTTCAGAGATCAAAGATATACAGTATAAAGAACTGTGCTCCAACATGCTGAAATATATATAAAATAAATGTAAAAAATAATAATAATATGGAAATTACCGTCAAATCTTTATTATTGAGTTTTAAGGTCAACATTAAGATCACATCATCTGGTCATCTGGTGTGACTCCTTAATAAGGATTTTTTTTTTATGAAGCTTTTTATTTAGTATGATGTCAGGATATTTTATTTTTATTTTATGTCCATAAAAGAGGTGTGTTCAAGTAATATGAAGTGCATTTTTGAGGTTTTAGAATAAATAAATAGATCCAGACCAAAAAACGAGCACATGACATCAATGACCCAGATGTTGTCTGACACTCTATTACGACTTGAAAGTACTGTATGTGCATATTGTGTGTCTTGCCTGCAGTATGACCTCACACCTTTACTATCAGGTACTGATATCTGCTCTGATATATGATATGCTGGACAGAGCTGTCTGGTTCTACTTTCACAAAAGCAACAGATCTTTTATTTTTTACATATTTCTTTAGTAAATGACAAGGTGCAGTGTGTCATGAATGGGGTGGTTGAGATCAACTATCCCATTCTGTCCCAGTATTCATTATTGAACTGAAGACTTTTCCACTTGGTTTGGTTGGAGCGCTGCCATGTGTACAGAGCCATTTTAGGGTGTTTTTATAAACCAATTTGATCACAAGTGATCATGAAAAAGTAAAGTCTATTAAAACCTTCTCATCTGGCTTTTGAGGTTTTTTTGCATGCTAAGCATGTAACCTTTGTGGCCTGCATCCTATTTAATTTCCTCAAGGTTGCTTCTAAAAGCAATTTATATGCACTTAGTCACTGAAACAAAGCCTTTAAAGTGCTTTCAAATCCCATATTCAAGTGGTTCCAAATTTCTGATGTGTAAATGAGAGTTCAAATGAAATGCATCCTTTCATTGATTATAGCAGGCTATTAAGGATAAATGACATAGACAGTTTACAATTTTGATTGAAATCAAAATCTAAATGACTTATCATTACTAGCATCAGCCAATTTTATAAAAAAAAAAGAAAAGAAAAAAAAGAACATGTGGCAAAACTTTATTTTACGGTCTCCTTGTTACGTTACATGTATTTAAAACAATAAATTGTGCAGAACTAAATGCAGCTAACCCGGTGCCAAACCCTCGTCTTCTTAACCCTAACC
Source organism: Carassius carassius (assembly GCF_963082965.1). Lineage (NCBI taxonomy): Eukaryota > Metazoa > Chordata > Actinopteri > Cypriniformes > Cyprinidae > Carassius > Carassius carassius. The sequence goes on along the minus strand of NC_081759.1, from coordinate 16,395,182 downwards.
ATATAGTAAGTACATGTAGTTAACTAATATTACTCAGTACTTAAATGTATAATTACTTTACACTGTAACAAGGACACCTTAAAATAAAGTGGAACCAAAAATATAAGTATAATAAAATATTCTATGATATAACTACACAAATAAATTATAAAATAATTACACAGTAATTAACAATAATTACACCACTTTAAATAAAAGGCTAAATGTTTAATATTTTGCCTACAATTAGTGCATAATATGTACAAAAAAGTGTTAGGTTTAGTGTGGGCCTTAACATTAGTAGAACTCAGCCTCGCATGGCTAAGTGTATTGCTTTATAAATAAATCATTCACAGACTCATGCAGGCTATGAAGAACCTTGTTAAGACTGTCAAGTGTACGAGTATTGACATAAGAAAGCACCCTCCATATCAGTCATGATTAACACCTGGTTAATTATTAATTTTTCTGGAGGGAGCACAGCTAGTTGCTGATGATCCTTGACACATGAAGAATTTTATCCTGTGGTTTTTCAGACACAATTTAGCAATTTTTCAAATATCGTATCAAATGTTTTTCTCTGTTTGAGTGGCTGCGCTGCAGACATGGAAATGAAGCCCTGAACTATTCCCAAAGCATGATCATAATGACAAAACAAAGAAGCACGTTTGTTGTACTGTACTGGGGTATAGATTTGTGTAAAGGCCAAGTTGGTTAGGATGATGAGTCAGTGTGTGAGTAGTCACAGCACAGCAAGCCAGCTCTGCCTCCGACCGACTGGCATCTGCTCTCACAGCTGACGCCAGGAACTCTAACACCGCAAGAACCAAAACAAACACACAACGTCATACAGCCTTAAATTATTGAGATGAGGGAAACAGGTAAAGGAAATCTCTCCTCTCAGTGGGAAATTGAAGTGAGAAACTCATTTGAAGGACTAATTTCTCTTTTTGAGTCATTTAACGTTGTGAAAGACACCTGTGGAAACTTTGCTGGATGCTACAGCTCAATCATCTCTAGCCTGCTGTCAATTACCACAGAACTGTAAACACTGGTGTTCAAACGTTTGGGATCCATCAAATATTTTGGAAAGAATTCTCTTATTCTTATTACAATTTGAAATAACTGTTTTCTATTGTAATATAATGTATTTTAAAAGGTCATTTATTCCCGTGGGGACGAAGCTGAATTTACAGCAGCCATTACTTCAGTCTTCGGAAATCATTCTAATATAATGATTTGATGCTCAAGAAACATTTCTTATTCCATTGTAGTCTCTGCATATTAAGATATTAAGTTATTATAATCTATTAAAATCTAAATATAATTATGAAAAATTATTTTAAATAATATATACAAAATATTAGAAACTGTAATTATAAAAATGAAAATTTAAATATAAATACACATTAATGATCAATAACTACATTAAATGAGGTAAAATGTTTCATATTTTGACTTCAGTAGGCCAGCTTTTACATCTGTTTAAAATATTCAAACACGTTTGACACTATTCCACAGATTTTCTCCCATGATCAATGCAGAAATGTGAAGAAGTGTTCATTTCATCAGCCTACAAAAGTACTCTCACCCCAAACTGACAATGTAGATAGCTTTAAAGCTCAAATAACAAACATATTTACTAAAGAATTTATCCCTGTTTTCAAACCGCTGAGTATTCTTGCCTGCTGGGCTTCCAATGTGCATCAGTGTAAACATGTTATTTATTCACAAACTGAGCAATAGTAGTAATTGAGAGCAGGCAACGGATGCTGTTGATAGATCTTAACTTAAATCTTTTTAGCTTGAAGGACTGCTTTAAAATAAAAAATCTCTTCTATTTCCAGACCCTCCTGTAGTTAAAGTCACTGTGATATCTTGCTGGTTGAAATGTTCATTTTTAGTGAGAGGACAGGATAATAGATAAACACTGCTCATTACACTTCATAACAGCTTATTTTCCCCAATGCTTTCTCAACTGAATCACTAAAACAAAAGTGACATGACTGAAGTTCAATGACCTGATGAAACGTATGGAAAGTATGAAAAAGTTTAGAAAGAGTAGAAGGTTTTGACTCTTTTTAAAAAGCTGTTGCCATTAAAACAGAACATATTGAAGATGTATTATTGGGAACAAATTAATCAAATAGATATAAATATACAGTAATTAAAATTCCAGAAGGTCTTGGAAAATGAAACGCAGAGAGTGTCCCAAAGAAGAAAAAGATGTATTTCAGCCTTGACTAGATCCCAAACAGCTCTTTGGATTCACTCCATTTCAGCAGGGTGGCAAATGAATTTGACACTGGGACTGATGGAGTCAAAATGAACTGGCGAGACTTCACAGACATATTTTATAATGGTCTTGAATGGCACCAAACCACATAGCTGAGGATATCTCTTGCAGGACTAAAGGAGATGCTAATCCACCAGCTCTGGATGCTTACAGAGCAAAGCACTTTTCAGGATAACACTGATAAATCCAAAAGTGCAGTCATTTCTGAAAGAGAAATTGACCAGGGAAAGCTCTATTTGTGCGCGGGTACTCTACTTAGCTAATATGCTAATAATGGGGGACATCATTTAGCTTTGGGCCACACAGAAAGCAACGCTCTGATGTAGAGTATCTTTGGCCCTCAGATGAAGGTGATTGGTGTTATCTTTGAACTTGACATTTGAAGAGATAACTAAATATCACATGCCTCTCCTTTCTCCAAGTATTAGCTGGTGTTAAAAGATCAGCTGTATAGCGAAGTGGCATGCAGTGGTTCAAACATTTAAGCAAATATTCTTGAGAATTGCTGTACGTGATAAAGCTGAGCAAATTTTGTACTAAGTGTAAAGAAATCAGCTAGAGCTTATTTTGTCTGAAGTTTTGAAAAAATAAAAAATACAATTAAATGTAAGTATACCTCAAAGCAAATCTGTGTAGGCTACTACAGAGAGAATTTCCAAGAAGCATCTAAACTGTGCTGTTTTCTTCATGCTGGTGTCACATCCAGTCAAACAGGAAGGAGATTTGAGCTGGAGAGCAGCCAAACTGTTAAAACTTTGCTAAAACACCTGCTGCCAGGAGCGCAATGGGAACACCGGCCAGTTCCGGATTCCACGACAGTGGTGCCGTGAGAGAGACCAAGAATGAGCCGTCTTCCTCTTTGTTAGAGAAAAACAGATAAAGAGCGGAAAAAACTGGAGCAGTGCTTGTCACTCATAGTGTGTGGTCCCACCCCCTGGCTGTGCACTGGCTTTCTCACCAATCCCACAAATCACTTGACGAACAGACAAGCAACAGGTGTCACAAAGGAAGCTCCTTTTGCCCAGCTGTGACTGTCCTTTACGTGGGAATCAGAAAGATGAGGCTATTGTTTGCCACCGTGTGTCATGTCAGGGTCACCCTGTCCCTGGTGCTCAGAGCTTAAATGCTGTGTTTATCCCATAAACCTCTTTCACAGTGAGTCTGAAATGCAGCAAACACAGTAAAGCCCAAAGAGAAGCTTTCCTCAAGGCTATTGATGCCTTGGTGTGACTTTGAGACAAGACTAGCACTGTTGATGTTCTTGATGATTAGTTATCTCACACCATAGTGTGTCAATTTAAAAGTCACTTGTTAGTCTGATATAAATTTTAACTTGTACAGGAAATTAGACTGAATAAAATAAAAGCAAAATAGAATGAAATAAAACAATAGATTATATATATATATATATATATATATATATATATATATATATATATATATATATATATATATACATACAGTACAGACCAAAATTTTGGACACACCTTCTCATTCAAAGAGTAGTCTTTATTTTCATGACTATGAAAATTGTAGTCACACTGAAGGCATCAAGGGCTATTTGACCAAGAAGGAGAGTGATGGGGTGCTGCGCCAGATGACCTGGCCTCCACAGTCACCGGACCTGAACCCAATCGAGATGGTTTAGGGGTGAGCTGGACCGCAGACAGAAGGCAAAAGGGCCAACAAGTGCTAAGCATCTCTCGGGGAACTCCTTCAGGACTGTTGGAAGACCATTTCAGGTGACTACCTCTTGAAGCTCATCAAGAGAATGCCAAGAGTGTGCAAAGCAGTAATCAAAGTAAAAGGTGGCTACTTTGAAGAACCTACAATATGACATATTTTCAGTTGTTTCACACTTTTTTGTTATGTATATAATTCCATCTATAATTCCATATGTGTTAATTCATATTTTTGATGCCTTCAGTGTGAATCTACAATTTTCATAGTCATGAAAATAAAGAAAATTCTTTGAATGAGAAGGTGTGTCCAAACTTTTGGTCTGTACTGTATATATATAAAATATAAAAAATAATATGTGCAGTATAATAAGTCTATATAGAGAGATAGTGAGAGGTTATAATAATGATAAATAAATAATCTAAATAGCCAAAAGTACAAAAACTGTTTACATAATAGTAGAAAAAGACTTCTGTGTTTTTATTTATTATTTATTCAGAACTTTTTCAGAATAGTGCATGGATAATAATGATTATTTTATGTTTTGTACATTTTTGGTATATATATTTATTTACTATCAAAAATACTGGGTGGATAAAGTATGTTCTAGACTCTCATATATATGGGCAGTGTATGGATAGTAACAGTAATCTTGATTATGTAATAAGATTCCAAAATAATCCTTAATTAGAGTATATTACATTTTAAAATGCTCATAATTAGATAACAGTTACTGTTTCATGGACTACATCAGTAGGCCTACATGTTATTGTCGCAACAGCAGTAATATTCTAGCATATTATTCTGGGATTCCCAAAAGTTTAAATCAGCCAAACCCCTTAAATTATATATTCATCTCTGAGGAGTTAACAACACATTTGTATGTTTACGGTTCTCTGGTGTCAGTTGATGGACACATTGACATTTAGTGTCTAAATTATTATTTATTATTATTATTTAGTTATTTAGCCAGCACCCGCACTTGCCCGTCAAGTGTTGTCCCGCACTGCTCTTTGTTGCATTGGGTCCTGCGATAGTGCAGGTCTCTACTCTGAAGGTGTCTGTTATAATGTTATGATCAAGGCTCTGGACTCTGAACATAACTTGATTTTCTATAACAAATTATAAAAAACTTTAATGCCCTGGCAGTGGCAAATAGCTTTGGTTTTATATTTAATTCGATTACATTAATGTTTAAATGGTTAGTTCCACATGAATCCAGTTGGAGTTAAAATTAAAAATTGTCTTTGATCTTTCGAGCTCTATCAATTCAGTCAGCGGGTGTTGCATTTCTTCAGTTCAAAAGACCTGAAATAAAAAGCTCTCTTCCATAAAAAATAAAAAAAGGTGTCTCACATGGCTCCGGGGGGTGAACAAAGGCCTTCTGTAGCGAATTGCTGCATTTTTGTAAGAAAAATATCCATATTCAAAACGTAATAATCACTTGAATCTAGCTTGCGCTCACTGTTGTAAACGGAAACAGTTCCTGGAGCATGACGTATGAGGTCAGCTTTGCACCGCTCAGAAGTGATGCATGCGGAAACGCAGTGGAGAAATAAAAACAAAACAATGGTCACTATAATTACGAATACAAATCAAGGATTCGTAAAGAAGAATGTCGGAGGATTTCGATATAAGCCAAGAGGAGACTGGTTTTCCTTTGCTATAGTAAGGAAACTTAAGTTCTTTTGATCCTGTAAACGAACGCTGGTTTTCATGCGACTCATACTGACCTCATACTTCATCCACCCAGAGCTGCTTTTGTGTACAATTGTTGGCACAAGCTACATTAAAGTGATTATTAAGTTTTGAATATTGATATTTTTCATACAAATGTGCATCGATTCGCTACAGAAGGCCTTTGTTCACCCCCCCCCCGGAGCCATGTGAGACACTTTACTTTATGGAAGGGCGCTTTTTATTTCAGGTCTTTTGAACTGAAGAAATGCAACTCCCACTGACTGAAATGATAGAGCTTAAAAGATCAAAGACAATTTTTTTTTATATAACTCTGACTGGATTCATCTGAAAGAAGAAAGTCATATACACCTAGGATGCCTCGGGGGTGAGTAAAACGCAGCCTAATTTTCCTTTTTGGGTAAACTTACCCTTTGTTGAGATTTACAAGAAATATTTTAACTGCTTCTATGTAAAAGGAATAGCTACTACTGTTAAAAAAAACACCTTATATGTTTAAAATGTTTACAAACCAAATGTTATTGCACTTTTGTTCATATAGCAGTACTTTTAATTGAAAAATGCACAATACAGTACTTTTGAATACATTATTGAATTTTGTGCATAACAATGTGATTAATCATGGTTAATGCAAAAAAACATGCGATTAATTGCGATTAAAAAAAATAAACGTTGCCCAGAACTATATATATATGTATAAAATAAGCCTCATGTTTTTGGTGGTTTGGTGTCTTGTCAAGTATAACTTTTAACAGTCTGTTTTTTAAGCACACAAATGCGTCTTGTGTGAATGTGTCTCCTGTTTTTTGCAGTTACAGAATGTCAGTATTATTGTCGTAACAGAGCGGTGAGAATATATACAAGGTTTCTGTATAATTCTGTGTTATAGTGAAAAACAGTGTGAGTTTGTTGTGAGTACAGATGGGGCTCTGCTCTTGTTTTATCAGTGTGTTGCTGAAGTCTGTTGCGCTGAGCTGGAGGGGACGAGAGTTCACAGTGTGGGCGTTTAGTGAAATGAATTTAGCTCGGGAAAGAGCAGCATTAAGAAAAAAGCAATTGTGTGTCTTGTTGCTCTCACCTTGGGGCAATAAGTTAATGTATAGAGATCACCCAGAAATCTTTGTTAGTCCCAGACTAACCTGCAGGGTACTGAGCGCAGAGGTAGGAACGACTCATAATGTTTCCTGTTTCGACTGGTTTGTTTTTGAATGGATTTGACTGCTGCACTGAACCCTCAGTGATTAACTTAATCCCAATTAATTCCAATTCTACCTCTTCCCAGAAGCAACAACTTAGTTTGAACTTACACTAGAAAATAGCACAAATCAGTAGAGCTGCAAAAGTTTTCTGCCCAAAATTTTGGCTATAAAATATGAATTGATTGAAATTTGTATTAATCATGTAGCCCTAAAAAACATTTACACTGCTGAAGCCAGCTTAAACCAGTTCATATCAAACAGAACCAATATAATACTGATACCAAAATTGTGTATCGCCTAATTCATTTTTACTCAAATTCCTGTCATTCCAATCCAAACTTGTAAGACTTTCTTTCTTCTGTGGAAGACAAAAAAAAAAAATTAAATAAAATGAAGAATGTAAGGAAACCATTTTGGTGACCATTGACTTTCATTTTTGGGTGAACTATTCCTTTAAATGTAATCTTTCTAAAATCTTAAAATAAACACCGATTTTCACATTGTACATTATAATACTGTGATTCCTAAATTCACTTGTACAATTTTAAACAACTCAGGGGCGTAGCCATCTTTTCAGAAGTGAGGGGGACAGAAATTATACATTTAATTATTATTATAATTTTTTTGTTAAACTACAGAAATGAATACTTTTATTTAGCAAGGATTCTTTAAGTTGATCAAAAGTGATCATAAATAAATCATTTTACAAGAGATTTATATTTCAGATAAATGCTGTTCTTCTGAACTTTCTATTTATCAAAGAAACCTGAAAAAATTATACAAGGCTGTTTTCAACATTATCATAATTATCATAATTCTTTTTTTAGCAGCAAATCAGTATATCAGAATTATTTCTGAAGGATCGTGTGAGTGGAGTAATGATGCAAAATAATTCAGCTTTGAAATCTCAATAAATTACATTTTGAAATATATTCAAATAGAAAACAGCTATATTAAATAGGCTAGTAAAAATATTTCAAAATTTCACTGATTTGCAGTACTTGTATCAAATAAATGCAGGCTTGGTGAACAGAAGAGACTTCTTTAAAAAACATTAACACGCTTACTGTTCAAAAATTTTTGACTGGTAGTGGATAATATAGGCAACTTAAATTTTTCTCTAATTTCTAGCTTTTAAATGGCTTAGAAATCTATAACTGCTTGACAATAACAAATAATAACGATTTGTTTATATACTAGTAATACTACAGACACTTTTTATCACATAATAAGGCCGAATAGTTTCTATACTGTAATAAATGCTATGTCAATTAGCACTGCATAGTTCATATACTTTATTTATCACCTGCTGGAGAATTTTTTTTTTTTGGACTTGAAAAAAACAAAACCGAAAACAACATACATTTTCATACAGCGAAAGCTGGACGCTGTTGTCCATATTAGCAGTTTCCTGGTTGGACTTTCTGTGCGAGAGCACCCTCCAGCTTCGAGTATGAATGAAACAGGCGCTGCAGGAGAGTTTAGCGCTCCGACTATACAGATTAATGTAAATTCACTTTGCCTTCTCGGTCAGAAAAAAACATCAGGTCATGCGCAGACTATCCTGTCTCTTTGAGTTTAAATCTATATTTATCTGTATTTGCTCTTTGTATTTCATAAAATGTGAATCATTTCATAAAATGTCAAGAAGAACCACTTGTGAAAAAGAATCAGACTTCACCATTTGCCTGAGGCTATGGATTACAGATAATAATGTTGTAAATAATGTTTAGTGTCTTGCACAGACCAATCATTTCACTTCAAAGACCTTAAATTGAACTATAAATAAAATTTAACTAAAAATAAGGTTAGTCTCTGCTTGCATTGCATTGAATCACCAAGGATTTGTCACGTTTCTGAACTTTGTTTCCTTATTTGGTCACCTTCCTTTTCTTGTTTTAGTTAAGTGATTGATCCCCACCTGTTTCCAGTTCCCTCATTACCTTCTGTGTGTATAATTACCCGTTCTGTTCAGTTCCTCCTCGTCCGTTATTGTTTATCGTTGTTTAGCGTTGTTGATGTGTTCGTTGTATGTATGCTAAATGTAATCCTGTTAATATAGTCTGTACCTTCTTCATCAGTAAACTCCTTATTTGTTCCAGTTCCTCTTCTCTCCCTTTTGTTTTACGTTTAGCACCACCACATCTGTAACAGAATCACGGACCTAAACAGTATAGTTTATTTTAGCGGCGTTTTTTCATTTATTTTTTTCTTTGTTTTTCTCCTCTCCCGGAATGGCCATCCCAGCAGTCCGTCTCCTATGCCTGGAGCAACTGGACCGTTCGCTGGAGGACCACACCAGGGACTTTTTAGATCTGGCGTGCCTTACTCACTTCCCCGACCGCTCGCTCTCTAACTTTTTCTATACCGGCCTGAGCGAGCGGAGTAAGGCACGCCTACCAGCGAACGGTCCCCGAGAGGATTTCGCCGCTTTTGTGGAGTGGGTGCTGGAGAAGAATGGATCTTCGTGGACCATCAGCACCGCCGAAGAGGATATCTCCAGCCCCACTCCCGACCCAGAGACCAGCCACCCACCATCAAGACACACGGAGCCAGAGCCCACCGCAGCCGCAGAGCCCGAGCCATCCACTGACAGGAAGCAGGATCTCGAGAGCGCGACTGACCAGGTGTGTGAACCGGCAACACCGTGCATCGTGGGAGTCCTCGTGGAGATCGAGGGCGTGGAGGAAAGCCCTGCCCACACTCCTGCGACTGAGGGTGAGCTGTATTCGGTCTCGGAAAAGATGGAACAACTTATGGATCTAATGGACTGGTCTATGGAGGTAATTCCTGTATCCCCTGTTTCTCCGCTGGTTCCATCCAGCCCTGATCCCCTTGTATACCCTCTCAGTCTCCCACTCCTACCTCCTCCAGTCAGCTCCTCTGCTCCATTTCCGCTGGTTCCGTCCAGCCCTGAATTTTCTGTTTCTCCGCTGGTTCCGCCCAGCCCTGAATTTTCTGTTTCTCCGCTGGTTCCGCCCAGCTATGAATTTTCTGTTTCTCCGCTGGTTCCGCCCAGCCCTGAATTTTCTGTTTCTCCGCTGGTTCCGCCCAGCTATGAATTTTCTGTTTCTCCGCTGGTTCCGCCCAGCCCTGAATTTTTTGTTTCTCCACTGGTTCCGCCCAGCCCTGAATTTTCTGTCTCTCCGCTGGTTCCGCCCAGCTCTGAATTTTCTGTGTCCCCGCTGGTTCCGCCCAGCTCTGAATTTCCTGTGTCTCCGCTGGTTCCCACCAGCTCTGAATTTTCTGTGTCTCCCGTATTCCCTCCCAGCCTCCATCTCCCACCTCCTCCAAGACCAGCCAGTTCCTCGTCATCCCTGCTGGTGCCAGTCAGTCCCACAGCTCACCCTCAGTCCGCGCCATCTGGGCGCGATGGTTCGCCGCTGGACTGCCAGTCTCCAGCTCCGCCTTGGCATGTTAAGGCCCTGTCTCCGCCTCCAGCCTCCCTAGCCCTGGACTCCTCCTCGGTCCTTCGACCCGGCGGCTCCGCCTTGGCTCTTAGCTCCTTCGTCTCCACCGTGGCCTGTCATCCCACCTGCTCCACCGGGCTCCTTCGTCCCTCCGGCTCCACCTTGGTCAGTCGTCGACCATCCGCCGCCTCGGGACTCCACTCCTCTGGTTCCACCTCGTCACTCCATCCCTCCGGCTCTGTCAGCCTCCTCCTTCCCTCTGGTTCCACTGTCATCCTCCGTCACTCCGGCTCCACAGCGGTCTTGCAGGACCCCGCCTCCGCCTTGGTCGCCAGAGCCTTCTGCTCACCTAGGCCCTCCGGATCCTCGACGTCACCCTGGCTCTGCCGTCGGCCGCTTCTCCACCGTGGCTCCTCCCGCCGTCGACTCCACCGTGGATCTCCGTCCTGGCTGGTCTCTGGTGGACCATCTGGCTCCTCCTGCTCCGGGCTCCTCCCTGGCTCCTCCCTCCATCCACTCCGCCCTGGTCCCTACCTCCATGCTCCCTCGTCACCTGCTCCTGGCCTACTCCTCGCCCGCCTCCAGAACCCCCACCCTCCCTCCGCTGGTATTCCTTCTGCGGTGCGAGGACGCACCGTTCCGGGAGGGGGCGAACTGTCACGTTTCTGAACTTTGTTTCCTTATTTGGACACCTTCCTTTTCTTGTTTTAGTTAAGTGATTGATCCCCACCTGTTTCCAGTTCCCTCATTACCTTCTGTGTGTATAATTACCCGTTCTGTTCAGTTCCTCCTCGTCCGTGATTGTTTATCGTTGTTTAGCGTTGTTGATGTCTTCGTTGTATGTATGCTAAATGTAATCCTGTTAATATAGTCTGTACCTTCTTCATCAGTAAACTCCTTATTTGTTCCAGTTCCTCTTCTCTCCCTTTTGTTTTACGTTTTGCACCACCACATCTGTAACAGGATTATAGTTTCAGCTAATTACTTTTAATTTTGAAAAAGTGACCTACATCTTGGAGTAAATTAACAGCAACTTTTAACTTTTGGGTGAACTCCCCCTATAAGGTGGTTGCCAGTATATTATAAAAGTCAAAAACTGTTTTAGTAGTTTTAGTAGAAGTTGTATATTAAAATGATTTCAGTTAACAATTTTGTTTTACTGAATATTTGTTAGTACAATTTAAAATGTTACTACTGTACAGTACAAGTTCCAATCATATACAAGTCCTAGAAATTACAGCTGCTGTTTGTTCCTGTAAATTTCACAGATGAATGATTGACTGGAGTCACAAACACTGAAGGAGACTGAATGAGAGGGAGGGTTACAGGAGGGGCGGCTAGAGCAGGCAGCCCTGAGCTCATTAGAGATGGAGTGAACCTGTGATCACTCTGTAATTCTCTTTGAGGGCATTAGACTGGCTCTGCAGGGGGTGGCAACATGCTCGCTCACTGCAGTACAGTATGGGGTGCACTTAAACCCCCACCCTGGCCGGAGCTCTCTGATGGGTGTGATGAAAGGCATGATGGAATACGAATCTGGCTTTGTTGTGGACTTGTTAATATTTGTCAGAATACAGAGGACTGGGGGTTATGCACACGCTGATCGTCTCGATACCTCGGGCGATGGAGAGCCTAATGATTGACTGGGATGTGGTGTACAAGGACCTTAGTTAGCCCCCAATTCCAGATTTCAGACTTTTTTTTTATCTTCCAGTCACTTTCAACTTCATAATGCTATTCCACATGAAAGCCACAACCCATAAAAGCCGCACTAGGGTTGTTATGAAATATACAGTAGAGCAGAAGCATTGATTTTATTCATGCTGTGAGCGTGGTATTCTGTTATTCTTGGACAGAGTGTCTCTGCCAGTGGAGGGTTCCTCACACCCTCTTCCTCTCTCCCTTTTAAGCGCAGTCTTCCAGACAAGAGAGCCTTTTGTTAGTCCCGCTCAACACGAGAGTTGACGTGATACAGGGCCACTAGTTAGAAGGCTGTAATAACAGAGAGCCAGAGTGGCTGATATAGGTTTTGTCTTAAGTCTCATTTTACTGACCTTCTCTGTTTAATGTCAGCAAAGCTAATCTCCATGGTGCATCATTTTTAAGAGGAGATAACTTGAAAAACAACTTCACTTTCCTCTGAAATGCCATGTTTGTTTTCTGAGCGTCTTAACAGACCTGAAGGTATAAAAAATGAAATGCACAAGCATTTTTGGTTGTTTCCTTCAGTTTATGACGAATCTGATGAAAAAAGTCAGCCGGGATTTCAGTTTAAATGCTTCTTAAAAAACAAACTTAATAATATAGAAAGTATACTTTTACATTTAACCCCAAAATCAAAAAAGAAGTTATATAATAATCTATATAATAATATAATAATCATCATAATTATATAAATATTTATAAATATTAAGACAGTATAATTTGCGTAAAGTTTGGGGGCAGTTTGTTTTTATTACACTTTTTAATGTTTTAAAAAGTGTCTTATCGTCACCAAGATTAAGTTTATTGGATAAAAAATACACTTAAAAACAATATTACTTTTAAATATTATTACAGCTTAAAAACTGTACTTTTAACTATTATAATTATTTAACTATTATAATTATTTCTGTAATGGCAAAGCTGAATTATGTCATACTCCATTCTTCAGTGTCACATGACCCTTCAAAAATGACAATGTTAGCTAAAGAATATATTTTTTTTTTGATTATCAAGGTTGAGAAAATTTGTGCTACTTAATATTTTTTGTAGAAATATAATAAAATGTTCAGGCTTCTTTGATGAATAGAACATTTTACTGAACATTTTTACATTTTACATTTTCAGTTTTTTTAATGTAATGCTAAATACAAGTATTTATATATGTATTACAGTATTCAGAAATTGTGGTATTCTTCATTATTGAAAAATAATGTGAAAATTACTTAATGGGAGTACAAATATTTATGTCTTGATGTGCTACATGTGTCTCCAGCCTGCCCTGTGTTTTCCTGCATTTGGATTATTAAAGACTGTTTATGATTATCCCTCGTCTCCAAGTTCCTTGCTTCTCTCTGTAGCAATCATGACAAGCATTGTGTTGGAGTTTTATGTTGTTAAGAATCATCACATTTTCTTTCAGAAAATATACAAATGTTGTTTTGCACTACATTGCTTTAGAACGAAGAAACCTTGAGTATAAATTGCTCATACTCATGTCATGGGACAGAAAAGTGGAAATGAATTTTAACATGGAATTCTCACTTGTGGTTCTACCCCATTGGGCAAATAGCTTTACCCTCATCAGGGGCTTGTAATAGAGCAGTTATTATTTAATGTGCCTGGGGGGTTATTCCTGATTGGCCTCCTTTGTTATGTTAATCAGGCTAGGATTGGACTCTTGGGATCAGATGTAGTGTTCAACTGGATCAGCCTTTAATGGCCCAGAGTGTCATCCTAGTACGCTGACATTGTACTGAATAATAGCGTGTAGAAATGTAAAATCCATGTAAACTGGATTTTATTGTGCACCAAATGTTTGCAGTGTAACGTTTTTGGCTTGAATGCATGATTTCCACTAAATGTATATCGCCATAAATCTACTATGTCTTGCTGGACACTCAGTGGAGAGAATATTGATTCAGCAGCATATTTACAGCGTGTTTTCTGTAAATAAAACATTAATTTAGCTCTTGAAGGGGCCTCAGCTTGCATACAGGCTGCTGAAATATTCATGAGGAGGCATGCTGCACCAGAGGGAGTAATTTTACTCTTTTGAAAAAGCACTCTCAGCAATATTTTGTGCAAAACTTGTCATAACAAACAGCAAATTAGCGATGTATTAAGTCTTGCTTGTTATCACGGGAGGTCAAAATGCTAATGAAAATGAGACAAACTGCCCTGTTGCTAGCAGAAATACTGTAAATGTTGCAAAGATCTTAGTATTATAGGCATAGTTCACCCAAAAATAAAATTCTGTGATCATTTACAGAACTTAATTTGAGAAGTATCTCAGTGTTTTGTTTTAGTTTTTTGTCTATACAATGGATGTCAATGATCACCATAAAAAAAAAGGCAGCAGACACTGAATGGCCGTCTCACTCAGGAAGCTCCATCGTGAAGGATTTGTGCCAGTTCTTGCTTCACAAAGACAGAGCAGATCTGGAGTCCACACAGCTCAATGTGTGCATACGTGCATGCATGTGTGTTCCTTAAGTTCCTTAGGTCTGACTCATGTTATGTTGTGTATTAAGATACATTTGTAAAAGATGTGTGTTGGTGGAGATTGTGTTTGTGTGTGTTTAAAGGAACTTTGGATCATTAAACAAAACTCGGGAAACATAAGATGGCAGTAAGACACGTCCAAGTCTAGTGTTTGTGTAGCAACCTGGATTCTATTATGCCTTGGTTGATTTTTGTTACCTTTCCTTCATGAAATCCCACAGTCCAATGCATATAGTTTTTGGATAAAAATGGATTTTAAAAATGGATGGGCTTGTTTCTGCAAGATTTGCTCGAGGAAGCTACTGTATGCCAGCAGCGGTAAGAAAGTGCTTGCTCGTCATGATTTATGCCGCGTTCCAGGCAACCCGTAACCCGTGCTTTTTTTTTAATCCTCTTCTTGAGATTTGACTCTCTTGACCTTCTGCAAGCCCCGCCTTGTTCACGCAGTGATTGACATGGCGGGAGGGGGCGGAGACGTGATCGGCTCGGAATGCATTTTCAATGTGCACATTGAATTTTGCTACATTCATTGCGGGACATTGAATGAAAATGCAATCGTAAGTGTCTTGACGGTGAGTGTTAATGCATTTAAGAAAAATAGCATTTAAATGATAATTTTGCCACAGTTTTTGCTTGAACATGTTATACATATCTAATCGTTTCTGTAATACATTTTAATTTTAATTTTGCAACTTATTAAGCGTTAACATTAGTATTCATTTTACATATTAAAACTGGTGTATGAAATGGCAAATGAAAATTATGTAATTTAATTTTCATTTTCATTTTGCACCAAACGTTGCACAAATGTATTGGAAAATGTAAATGTAAATACAGAAATGCATTGCCATTTTACATATTGCATTTACATTTTGCATATTACATTTCAAATTGAATATTGCTACCCATATGCTTCCATACAGCTGACACACCGTTGTCTATGACTCACCATGTCTGCGATTAAAAAATACGTGTGTGCACATTTATACAAGAACATGTTTGTCATTCAGAATTTCGCAGCCACTGGTCACCCTGTGTAGAAAACTGGTAGAATACAAAAAAAGCGTTAACTAGCCTGTCGGTTTCAAATCAACATGCGAGTTACATCCCAGAAAAAAAGTGATAATGGCCTTGATTTCACTTCTAATCTTCAGTTTAGCAGTTCAGTTCTTTAGCACTTTGAGCACTTAATTATTTAAGCACTTTAAGCACTTGTTATTGTTTAGAAGAAAACACTTTATTTGACATAGTACTTTTAAATAAATGGTGCAAAGCATAATCATTGAAGAGAGTCATGTCCATCTCAGTCTACAAGTTTTTTAAGCACTTTAAGCTCTTGTTACTGTATTTTTGTTATTATCGTCAATATTTGAAGTAAGTCTGTCTGTGCAGTTTCTCTCCAAACCCCCAAAAAAAAGTTCAGGCTCAGAATTTTTTTCCTCTTTAACCCCTGCATCTTGATGTCACTTGTCTTTACAGGACACACACACATATTCCAGGTAATCACTGGCAGTGTGAAAGTGCAAAATCTAGCGCCCCGGAACAATTGCTGGGACACATTAACCGTGTATTTTCGGAATCGCAGTGTGAAAGGGGCTTATGTTTATTTTTTGCTGAAGATTACACTTAACAGTTGTTTAAATAAATAGTAATTTTTTTATTATTTATTTAATCTAGAATAATAAACTTTTAAACTTAGTCTATTAAGAATCATCAATGCACACACTCTAGAAAATAAAGGTTCCAAAAGGGGGTTTTCACAGCGATGCCATAGAAGAACCAGTTTTTGTTCCCCAAAGTACCTTTCAGTGAACAGTTCTTCAAAGACACATTTCTTTTTAGTGTGAAGAACATTTTAATAATCTGAAGAACCTTTTTTCCACTGTAAAGAACCTTTTGTGGAATGAAAAGGTTCCACAATCTTTTGTTCCATTAAAAAAAAGAAAGTCATACAGGCAAATTTTTGGGTGAACTATTCACAGTAAGGCAGTTAGGTAGCGACGCAGCCATTGTGTGTGACCTCTTTGATCCCAGGTGCGTGTGGGGTGTGATAGGTGATTCCCTCCATGTCAAAGAGCAGGTCACGCTTGCCTTTCTCCAGTTCTCTTCACCTTTCTCTCACAAGGCTTACGGATTCTCAACTCAACAAACTTTAAACAGACAGGTGAAAGAGCCTTGATTTAGAATGTCTAAAGCTATAGATTAGCAAACTTTACTAGGATTTCAGGATCAAACAGCAGCTATTGACACTGAGATAGTTCAAGATTAGTGAATCATTCAATAAGCATGCTATCTTTGAAAAAACAGATCGAACATAAAGGTTCATTTGGTGCCCAGTCATACTAATGTGATCTATGTGGGAGGTCTGTTGTGACACATTAGTGCCAGAAGGGGAGGGTGGGCATCATGTTGAAAAACACCCTGTTCTCAGTCAGCATAAAGCCAACAGAACACAACCCAGAGATGAGTCGAAGAGATAGTTCAGCCAAAAAACTTTAACCAACATTCATGTCATTACAAATCTGTATGACTTTTTTCTGTCGAACACATGAGTTTAGCTACTCTTTTACTTAAAAAGAAAATGAACATTTATAGTCTTGCACAAAGCACCATAAAAGTGCTCCATATGACCTCTGTGATCTATAGTCTAGGTCTTCTAAAGCCATATGCCAAAGCTCCAAAATGGCGTGGTTAGGTTCATTTTAAACATCACATGAAGGTCACAACCTGGCATAAAATATCTTGAAGCATCTCATATATACATCTCGTATATACACACACACACACTGTAAAAAGTTTAACTATTATTTACTCAATTTTATTGGTGAAACATTTTTACACTCAAAAAAATTTAGTAAATTTTAAAGCTGTGAAATCAATGAAATATACTGTATGAATTGAGTAAATGCAAGTAAAAAAATTAAGTAAATCTGAGTAACTGCATCTGGTACATTAACAAATAAAATTGAGTAGAAATAATTGAACATTTAAACATTTAAAAACAATATTTATGAGTAATATTAACTGTTTTTATTAATGAGTAATATTAACTTTTTATTTTCTCTAAACCTTTGTAAAATAGTACTCCACACAACCACCAGTACATGACATTGGCCTTTATTGTCAATGAGTACAACAATACAGCACATTTTACACCGTATACAATATTGCCCACATTTAAACTCATTTAACAAACATTTTATAAGTAAAAATTAAATATTTAAAAATTCAGGTAGCCTAATTCAAGTGTAATCAAATCAACCCAATATCCACCGGATCAGCGCTGGTCCTCGTGCCCGAGACGGACTTGCCTCTGCGGGTGAACTTTGAACTTCATACCGCCGTCCTGTGTTTCACTCACAGCCGATAGATACTGCGAGTGACTGACATAACCTGCCAATAAACAAACAGTGACAGTTCTGAGGACATTTTATCATCCAAATGATAATAATTATATTTATTATCATTAGGAATGAAGTCATGTGTTTATGCAAAGCGTTTCAATCATGTAAAAAGACAGGCGCGACTCTCGTTTAGGTGTCGAATTACGCCTCTGTATGTTGTTTTGCATTAAATATGATTTAAAGCACAGTAAAGATTTTATAGATAAAATAAAACATACACAAACCTGAATTTCACAGAGGAAATGCACCAAATCTGCGACGCTGAGAAGAGAGCTGTTGTCTGGAGACTGGAGAGTTCAAACTGCCCGCGCGCCGCTCACTGACTCAACCAACCGTCCAGTTGTCGTCACGTCAGAGGGTGGGGGAGGGGTGCATTGTTTTAATTGAGTAAACTTACTCAAATTTTAAGAGTGTGTTAAATATATTAATAATATTGATTTGAATTAAGTAATATTTTTGTTTCTTGAAACAGATCAGTTTAATTCAACATTCTCAAATATTTTGATAGAAATTTCACAAATATATTAAGTATATTATAAAGAAATAATTGGTTAGTCAAATACTAAATAATTTTATTGAAAACAACTTAAATATATCTGTAAATTTTAGATAAAATGAACTGTTGGATTTTTACTCAATTATTTTGGTATGTTTAACTCAAACAATCAAGTACACGATATATTCAGAGATTTTATTAAGTTAATAAAGTTAAAAATTTCTGTAATATTTACTAAGCCACAGAATTATTTTTTACAGTGCACTCACTGGCCACTTTATTAGGTACACCTTGCTAGTACCGGGTTGGACCCCCTTTTGCCTTCAGAACTGCCTTAATTCTTTGTGGCATAGATTCAACAAGGTGTTGGAAACATTCCTCCGAGATTTTGGTCCATATTGGTCTGTCTCCTGTTCTTAGCTGACAGGAGTGGCACTTGTTGTGGTTTTCTGCTGCTGTAGCCCATCTGCTTCAGGGTTCGACGTGTTGTATGTTCAGAGATGGTATTCTGCATACCTTGGTTGTAAAGAGTGGTTATTTGAGTTACTGTTGGCTTTCTATCATCTCTAACCTGTCTGCCCATTCTTCTCTGACCTCTGACATCATCAACAAAGCATTTTTGTTTACACAACTGCTGGTCACTGGATATTTTCTCTTTTTCAGACCATTCTCTGTAAACCCTAGAGATGGTTGTGCATGAAAATCCAATTAGATGAACAGTTTTTGAAACACTCAGACCGGGCCGTCTAGCACCAACAAACATTGCATGTTCAAAGTCACTTAAATTCTCTTTCTTTCCCAGTCTGATGCACCGTTTGAACTTCAACCAGTCGTCTTCACCACATCTAGATGCCTAAATGCATTGAGTTACTGCCATGTGATTGGCTGATTATTAGCAATTTGTGTTACCATGCAATTGAACATGTATACCTAATAAAGTGGCCGGTGAGTATACACACACACACACACACACACACATAAAATATTATTTTGAAATAAAGACTTGAAATTATCCCTTATGTACTGTATGTTCTAATTAAAATATGCCTGAAATATTTCCTTTTGTTTTGTGAAAACAGAAAATGAAGCTGGTATGAATGTAGGGCTGCTTGATTAAATAAAAATAATTGAATAATTATAAAACAACAATAATAATTGAACCTTTACAGTGGTAATGTGAAATACACTTATTATTATTATTATTAATAATAATAATAATACAGTATTTTACAATACAAAATATATTTGTATAATAATAGCAATAATAATTATTATCATTATTATAGCCAACCTAGAGCTTTTTTGTAATAAATTAAATTTTAAATCAATCTTTTTTTTTTTATTAAAAAAAAAAAAAAATCTGAATCACATTTTTTTCTCCCAAAGTCATGAAGCCCTTTTTGTACAGTAAAGGAAAATTAAGACATATCTTTCATTTTGTCAAATACTTCTTTAACTATAATTTTGAAATGTTTATCATATTGGCAACACAAAGCCTTTTTCCATTCGAAAAGACAGATAAGTCCCATTTACTTATCACAGATCATTGAAGACTGACTGTTTCAAGACTCCTCAGAGTTCAGTGAGAGGTAGGGAGTTTGTGTTTGCTTGTTGGGCTTTGCATTTGTCTTTAAGGTAAGGGACTGCACTGCAGGAATGAAAAACAGCTGGAGATGTAATTCATGTCAGCTGGGGCTGAAACAGAAGCTGATCTTTTTTGTTGCTAATCAGACAGACTGATGTTTCCCACTTTTGTGTGGGTAACAGGGACAGTGTATATGTGGCAGTTTAACTAGGGTAGTGTATCCCATTGTTAGGATAATATCTAGGTTTTTAGAGGAACTTTCTTTCAGTTTGTCGCCCACAATTTATCCTCCCCTGTGTTCTGATACACACACAGACACACACATAGCTGGTCATCATCCTGCAAAAACAATGTGGTTTCAGACATCCTTACTCTTGTTATTTGAAACTCTGTCAGCACGTCCAAATATTCAGCGGTGGTTTCCAGACGTGGGTTTGCAGGGTACGCAGGAAAACTGCCCCGAATGTTAATAACACAGAGCAGCATTTTGACATACATGGGCCTTAGGCATCTGTCTCCTCTCTATCTCAGTGTTTCATTTGGTCAGTGACATGACACAGTGTTTGGTCTGGATTTGTAAATTTATTCAAAATACATTCAGAATTCCTATATACATAACCTTGAAGATGAATTCATTTTTTTTTACTTTGAGGAGACATAAAGATCTGTAACCTATTCTCTCAATTAACTCCTAATTACTGCTTATTGATAGTAAGTAAGGTGTTTGTTGTCATAGTAAAGTTTAGGAATGGGGTAGGGTTAAGGAATCTAGAATATTGCCATGCAGAAAAAAGCATTAATATGTGCTTTAAAAGTACTAATAAACAGCTAATATGCTATAATATGCATGCTAATAAGCAAATAGTTTATAGTGAATAGTGTTCCCTAATCTAACATGTTATCAAAAAATCTTTACATATATGAAATTCTTAGTAGTTTGTAAAAGGAGTGCCAAAAAGTAGTGCAGCATGTTATTGTTATTTCTTAGAATCTCTTTTTAGCAAAACTGCTTATTAATATATGAAAAACAATTGTTTGACTAATCAAAGTCACGTGGAGCAACTAACAGGTGGAACCATGCAGACAGAAAATCATACAAGAGGAAATGATTTCATATATAGGACCGCAGCAGGCCCTCAATGATGTGTGTCAAAGGTAAATAGACTTTGTCTAAATAGTCTCCTAAAATATCAGATCATTTCATACTCTTCAAAATCGATTTGACCCATTAACCCTGTCCTCGTAGCCACAAATTTTGTTACTACATCATCATATGGAAAATATATTGCACAGAATTTTGTTTATGCACATGTAATTTTGTTTATATATCTTTGTAAATTTTAGTACTTTACATTCTTTTCCTTGGCTGTTTACTTATGTTTATAATTTTTTATAAGTATTGATTTAATCTTATCTCCCTTTGTATGCTTTTTGAAGTTGTTTTGGTTTATTTAAAAATATTTTTTTAGTTTAGTGTTGTTGTTTTCATTGTTTTTTTTTGTTTGTTTGTTTGTTTCATTTAGTTTTGCTTAGCTTTGTTCCATTGTATTTGTTTCCCCCCCCCCCCCCATTTTTTGTATAATAAAAATGTATAACAAGGCAAGGTTAGTTCAGGTGGTTCATTATATAGATTGTTACTATTTTAGTAACAAGACTTTGAAAGGTGGTAAACATTTATAAAAAATGTTATAAAAGTTAAAAAAAACAAAACAAAAAACAAATGAAACAAACATGAATACAAAGTTTACTTTCCTAAGAACTTGGCAGATGTTTTTTCTCTCAGATAGGAAAACACCATGTAGGTCTTTGCCTCAGATCTCCTTTGACAAGATATTCTGCACCTTTTCTAATCTGATTATCTGGCCATGTTTAAGGAAAAATCATTGTTAACTTGTTTGTTCCAGGCTATTTCAGAAATGTTTGTTGGAGAAGATAAGAAAAACACCATTTGAGGCAAACAATGTACTTCTGTTCACCTTTCTGTTTACCTGAAGACTTAAACAGGGATATATTTGAGATACCTCAGGATGTTTTAAGCTTAGATAAGGCTTGGAGGCAGTCGAGGAGAAGGAGATTTGCTCCCCAGGTGTGGGAACAATGGCTTGTATCTGGAGGCCATGGGTGGATGGACGCAGTCGGGGCGCCTCAGTGAAGCTGTGCTAAAGGACAGAGAGGTCTGAGCAAATAGGGCCAGCGTCTTAGTCACAATGAGTGAGGCGGCTGCTCTCGGGCTGGGGTGGGGTGGTCGAGGGAGGGTGTGAGAGAGAAAGGCAGCAGCCCTGAAAATGGGGTGTGAATGCAGAATGGGACCAGCGGGATGAGACTGTGAGTTTAATAAGGCTTTGTGTGCGGGTGGGGGGGGGGGTTCAAATAGCTGTACTTTAGGGACCAAATTGTGTACACACATTGTAAAACCTGAGAAAATCTCTCACTGGGGAAATCCTCAAAAGTGAAAATGGTTTATTAATAAAGTTTTTTTTTTTATTCTAAATATATAAAAAGTTTTTTTCTTCAAAAAGTTTTTTTTTTGAAGCAGGATGCGGGTTTGGGTTAGTCTGAAGTACTGTAAGTATGATCAGCTTTATATAGGCTAAAACTGTGGTTATGGTATGTCCACATTTAGATGGCTAAACGTGTGTAGGTCTTAAGAGTGTTACTAGATATATCTACACATGACTGAGGTTTCTGTGAAATTATGTTTTCATGGTTCTGATATGTCCTTTAAGTGACATTTGTGGCTATAGTCCACATCTAGTGTAAAAAGCCCTCAAGTATATCAGTACTTTTGTCTTGTTTAGAATAAAAAAATAAATAAAAAAAATCTAAACATATTTAAAACTAATAAATTTACTCAATAAGAAAATTTCATATTTACAAAAAAAAAGTATTTGTTTTGACATTGTTTAGAGTATAATTTAATATGGCAGATTTTTTTATGGCAGATGGCAGTCGACTGGCAGATTTTTCTCAAATTTTTAAATGCAAGCTCAATTCCATGACTTCATATAAAAGTTTTACTTCATAACAAAGCCCCAAGGGGAGCTATAGTAGGCATTAGCCCAAGTTGTTTTAATGTATGGCCGTTTTTCATTTGTTAGTCAACTCATGGGTTGAGGGTTTTGCTGATTAAAACGGCTGTTATCCTTTGCTGGAAGATGTAATAGCTGCAGCATCTGGGCACAGCATCTTTCTGTACGGAGCCTTACGCATGATATGCAATGGCCATGATTAAATTAATACAATGGAATGAAATCACAATTAATGTAAGATTATTACATATTAAGTAGTAGTTAATCACATTTGCCATACACTTTACTCCCATATATATGCGATTCATTCACTTAGCAGATTTCTCCACAATGTACTTTTTTCAAAATAATGCTGTAATGATCATGTCATCTGAGGATAATACTTAACTAGTTTTGATTTATTTGACGTTTGATTCATTGCTCTTATGTCATACTCCAGGATTTCTTTGCCCATTTATGTACATACACAATCCAAAATGGTGCTGATATATATATATATATATATATATATATATAGTGTCCAAGAGCCACGTCAGACTAACAGGAAACACTGCTTCTAAACTTAGGTTGAGAGCTGTAGAATCCTTGAACTATTGCTGCCTATTGATGCTTCTGAGAAACTCACTTCTGAGCAAGTTACTCAAACTAGTGAGCTGCTTGAATAATAACATAAAGATTAAAGACACAACCATTTGGGGCCCTATCATGCACCCGTCACAATGCGACACAAGGCGCAGCGCAGCGCAAGTGTGTTTGCTTGTTTCAGTCTGGCGCTGTTCGCATTTTCCTGTCCAGCCCCACATCGTTTAATTTGCAAATGCATTTGTGCACATGTATGTGCCCATGGGCGTGCTGGTGTAAAAAAGAGGTGTGTTCAGGCAAATTGCTATTGTAAGGAGCTGAAAATAGACTGCGCCATAGACCAACTCAAACCCGGTCTAAAGTCTAAAGTCAATGGCACAATATTTTTTTGTTATTTAAAGAGCTCATTGGTAGAAAATGCGCATCTGGGCGGGTCCACAGTGCACGTTGACTTTGCTTATTACACACAGGGATGCGCATCACACAAACATGCCAAAGATTAAAAACAAAAGGATCCCACGCCTTCTTCACCTCGGGAAGCTTTGGTGGATTCCTGCTTGTCCTGTAGATGATCTGCTCGCGCGCTTTAACTTCGCGCACAAGCAGATCGGTTTCTTCACTTGAGAAGCGTTCAGCCTTTTCGCAAACAAATTCCGCCATGTAATTAGCGATCTGCCAGCAAAAGTGGATTTGGACAGGCTCTGAGTGCACCTCTGCCGTGCGCTTTACACTTCGCGTTTAAATCGTTAAAATAGGGCCCTTGAAGGGAAATCTATCACCCCCTTGAGGTCTGTTACTAATAAAGTGCTACTGTCAGGTTCATGGAGTAAAAATGCCATTTTTTAAGGTAACTTATAAACAGATCTGCTGTGAGCTCCAAGGTTGTTTATCGATGGTATGTGATATTGATATTCTTGATAACTTATGTTTTAAATATACACATTTAACAATTGAATCCCCTGTGAACCAATCAGACAAGCCAAACGAGCGCTGAGCTCCAGCCATTCCCATGAAGCACTGCAAATGAAAAACAATAGATATGCATGTTTTTCAATAAAATTTAAATATATGTATTCTATATATATATATATATATATATATATATATATATATATATATATATATATATATATATATATATACAATCAACAACTTTAAATGGTTATTTTTCCATTATTTTTTTATTCAATTAGGTCATTTGCAATGGTTCATGGGATTGTAATTCTTTTTCTGTCATTACAGCCGTTAAGTACACTTTTTGTCTGATTTTCATTTACTTTTTCGCTTCGAACTGTTTGTACTGTTTTGATTCATCTTGTAGATGGTTGGCTTGGTTCAGGACTTATAGCACTTTAACAATGTTTTTTTTTTTTATCTAATACACAAATACAATCTATTCAAGATCATACATTAGTATATACTAAACCTAAACCTCATTAAATTACAGTATTTTCCGCACTATAAGGCGCACTTAAAAGCCTTTAATTTTCTCAAAAAACTACAGTGCACCTTATAATCTGGAGCGCCTTATATATGGATCAAGGCGCTCTGTCAGAATGTTGACATTCCCTTTAGCACAGCTCCATCTAGTGGATGCATAACGCAAACCCAGTCAAACGTTTGACTGCAGTCTCTTCTATTCTTTTCGCCTTATAATCCGGTGCGCCCTATATATGAAAACAGTTCTAAAATAGGCCATTCATTGAAGGTGCGCCTTATAATCCGGTGCGCCTTATAGTGCAGAAAATACGTTATTAGTGCATCTTGTTTTAAGTAGTGTTTAGTGTTATTTATTGAACAAAGACAGTGATTAAGGATATGATTAGTGCAGTTTTGAGGCAAAATTCATAAAACCATGTCTCATTGATCACTCAATCACAAGCATACCATGCTCTCCGAGGCCAACCCATCTCGGGTGTTGTTGACACATGCAGACCCCTCCTTCCAGCAGGAGCTGTGCCACTGACCTCATACCGCTGAGGGGAGGGAGACAAGTGATGAGGTTGTTGTGTAGCCACTTCACCCCCTGAACCCTCGCCAACATCTCTCTCCTCCACCAGTCACTTGCCAAGGACGTGGAAATCCCATAATAACCCCATCTCCACTGCACCCCACCAGCCCAGCTCCCTACTTCCCAGATGTTTCCAATTAAAAAGGAGGCCTTTCAGTCCGAGCCTATTTTCTGCATGTGGGCAGAAAGAGCGAGAGAGAGACAGGGAGCAGGTTGCAGAGAGATAGAAAGGCTGAAGGGAGGAAAAAATGACTGTCTTTATAATACAAAAAGGCCGTTGAGGGCTGAGAGTGACATTTGAAAAGTCACAGTGGCTGGACACTTGTTTTGATAGCAGATATCTGAGGAGCGGAAGATGAGAAGATGAATAGTATCCCTCATGTCTGAGTAAGACAAAGATTTTCAGATTAAAATCACGCCTGTGGTCACAAAATCTGGGTCTCGTTTTTAAAAATGCTGTTTTCTCTCTGCTTCATTGAAGGTGTGCTGCCAAATATAATCATGACACACAAAAGACACATGGTCTGTATTTTTTCAGTTGGTGTGGTGGCAGCTGCCAACAGGTCTGTGTGTGCCACTCAAAACCTCAATGTTGCCACAAAAGAGACGGCCAGAAAGTAAAGAGAGGGTGGATTTTAAATGAATAGTTCACCCAAAAATGAAAATTGTGCCTTTATTTACTCAGCCTCACACACAAAGCTATTGTCTGGATTCAGAAGACTTGGAATATGCAGTAGTATTACATTATTAAATTATTAAAGTATTATTCTAGTATTGAATTATTACAATTTAAAATAATTATTTTCTAAATGCCATAAAATGGCATGGTGAATCTATTACTTATTTGAAATGTTTCTAATTTTACTTTATTTCACTTTAATGTTATGTGTCCTTGCTGAACAAAGTATAAATAAAAAGAAAATTTAAAAAATCTTACTGACCCAAACTGTTCCATGATGGTTTTATACAATACCTTAATAATTCATAATTTCATGTTCTCAATATTTTTTACAAAACCATTCATTAATTTTGTTGACTTATTTGTCAGCAAAGTCTCGCTCCTCTCAGTTCTCTTTACTGTAATGCAGAATCTCATTCTCAGGACAGTTAATTAATACAGTAAGAAATAAAAAAAATATATAGTTTAAAGTACTGGGCACATTATAGTAATAAGAATATGGAAGAACAATTAGCTTAACTGTTTTTCATATGTCACAATGCAAAAAAAAAAAAAAAAATTTCTAAATCTGTTCATATCTGTTTATGTCCATAACATGTAATAGGTTGTATGGGGAATAGCTTGTATAGAGTTTAGATTTGGCTTATTTTCCTATGATTCGGTCAGTGCTGATGTGGTATGGTGGCCTAGAGCACTCTTCAAAGTATTGCCAGCCATGTGAAGCTGTGCCAGTGTGGTTTAGCTTTCAACTTCTGCGAGATCAATGCATCTACAAATGTGGGTCATCAGCAAGACTGGATAGAATCTGCCTGCAGAATTACACAAAAATTTCTTACATTCCTCAGTCAATGTATGCACCTCTTACACCAAATATATTGTCTAATTACAATGATTTTCCCCGACAAACCAGAAAATTGCCAGAAAATTGATAATACCTGCTTACCATCTTACCAAGTGCCTTGTCTTCATGCACAGACTTCAAATGACCTTGAACAAATTTGAACAAAGAGAGTGTTTTAATGCTGGTGACCTATCATTAACAGGAGTTTAATTGAGTTTTCTCTAAGGCTGTGGCTTAAACATTAGTACACAATCTAAAATGCATTAAAAGCTTGTTAATGTTTTTTTTTTTTCATGTGTTGATAAAGCTGCCTTTGTTCTCACATGGCCTCAAGCTCACAATCTCAGTTTGTTTCCTTTGGCAGCTTGGGCGCTAGTGGATCTGAGGATGGAGGACACTGTAGAGGTTTACATGGACCATTCTGCAGAAATCCCCTGCCTGTATAACTTCACCGAGCAGCCCATGATGGTCATGATTCAGTGGTTTGTGGTGAGTCCTGAAATCTCTCAGGCTCTTTCATACTTTTTCATTTAAAGGGATAGTTCACCTTCAAATTCTTCCAAAATCTCTGTTCATCTTCAAACACAATTGGAGATATTTCTAAAGAAACCTAGAAACCTTATGTCCATGCATTAAAAAGTCTACGCAACCAAATTTTTACACTGCAAAATGTTTGCAAAGGCACTTTAAAATAATCCATATGAATCAAGCAGATTAATATAAGTGCTCTAAAGAGACACAATCATATGAAGAGTTTCGTTGCGAAACGAGATATATCCATTTTGAGAAATGTTGGTTATTTGACATTATTATTTAAGACATCAACAGTCAAGTTCGATAATATCAAATGATAATATCAAAACAAAAAACATATATATTTAAGAGGATTCAATAGGCTAACTAAAAAACGTTTACCATTTAATTGGCTATTATTATTATTATTATTACAGTGAAATAATTAATTAAATATGACGGGGCGAGGCGAGCTTGTGTCGCGGACTCGGTGCAACAGAGACAAGAACTGTGACACCGCGGCTCTGCCCGCTCTGATCATACAGGTTTGGTTTTCAGCAGCGGTGTGGAAGGAGCCTCCACTCTTTCTGTAACAAGCTACAAGTCGTTTATCTAACTAACTTAATCTTACTTATCTAAATTGTAACTAATCACAAATAGTCCGAAGCTGTTTGAGGATGGTTGAAACGATAAACATCCTGTAGTTTGTTTGCTCTGACAGCTCAGCTAGGTGCTTTTTTTTTTGGTTATAAATGTAAAATTTTGAGAAAAAAAGGCAAAATTGAGAGCTATAAACTCACAAATGCGAGAAAAAAGTCAGAATTGCGAGTTTATGTCTACCAACTCTGACTTTATTTCTCACAATTGGAAATTTACGAGGATGAATAAATGATGACAGAATTTCCATTTTTGGGTCAACTAAGACATTAATATTTCTGGATATGTAGATATGTGGATATGTGTGCTCAGGCTTCACCTGGCTGTTGTAAAAATTAATCAAATGTCCCTTGGCCTTGGACTTACACTTGAATGAGGAACTCGAGTCATATCTACAGACCATTTACCAAGTTTTACTTCCCATCATCCTCAGCAGGAACGTGAGGGTCATCGGGTCCGAATCTCATTCAGCGATCTGACCATGCAGAAGGTGGATGAGGACACGAGCTACAGCGATCGTATCAGTGTGCAATCAAACAGTGATGGAGAAACTCTGACCATTCAGGATGTTAAGCTGTCTGATGAAAGAGAGTTTTTCTGTCAGGTCAGTGGATTGTCAGCAGGCAGTGCAGAGGGCAAGACTCTCTTGAAGGTTTTTGGTAAGTCTCTTCTGTCAATTGAACATTCTCGCTAAACGGCTTAATATTGTTGCTTCTTTTCCTTAATTTATATGTAAATGTGAACTTGCTGTTTTCAGACCCCCCAGAGCCTCCTGTCATTGAAGGTATCCTCTCTGGAGTTTCTGTGTCTGGTGAATCCCCAGCTAAGGTACATCACGCTCTCAGATTCTCTCTGTGTGCATATATGATGTTTGTGTCAGTTATTTATGGTGAATTTAAGCCGACACATTTTTTGGATTTGGTTAGGTTGCGTCTTGTGAGACCAGGGAAGGTTTTCCCAAGCCGAACATCACATGGTACCGTGATCACATCCCCATCCACCCCACTAGTGGCTGTGAGTAAAAAAACTGACAGATTTATTATCTATGTATTTTTGTCTAGATAGTATATATTATATAAGTTATGTAATATTAATTATTTTATATGAATTTGTATTCAGCCGTCCTAAAGTTTGGGGTCAGCAGGTTTTATCTTATATTCTTGAGAGGTAATGCTAACAAAGGCTGATTTATTTAATCAAAATGAAAAGGAAAACTCTAATATTGCAAAAATATTTTTACAATTGAATTGACTAACCATGTTTTTGTAACAGTATGTAAGTATATAACATTCATTACCCCTGCTGGAAAATCTAGATAAACCAAACCTTTAGTAAACATCAAATCAAAACTGAACTTATTTACTTTCCTAATACAAATTTCTTGTCATATTGTGCATGACTCATCAGTGCAGATTATACAAAGAAAAATGGATTTATGTGTGTAATTTTACATTAAAGTACAATAACTTGCTTCACATCTGAAACTAGAGATGTACATATGTTAAAATTCTTATAAGCCGACAATTATTTTTTATGTTTTGGTCATTAACTGATAAGTGGCGATAAATAAATAGCAAAATTGGTGCAAATTTTGCTTCTTGTCCAACCTAAAAGCTGACATTAAAGGGATAGTTCACACAATAATCAAAATTATGTCATTAATAACTCACCCTCATGTTGTCCCAAACCAGTGAGACCTCCGTTTATCTTCGGAACACAGTTTAAGATATTTTAGAATTAGTCCGAGACCTTTCAGTCCCTCCATTGAAGCTGTGTGGACAGTATACTGTCCATGTCCAGAAAGGTAAGAAAAACATCATCAAATAAGTCCATGTGACATCAAAGGGTCAGTTGGAATTTGTTGAAGCATCGAAAATACATTTTGGTCCAAAAATAGCAAAAAAATATGACTTTATTCAGCATTGTCTTCTCTTCCGTGTCTGTTGTGAGAGAGTTCAAAACAAAGCAGCTTGTGATATCCAGTTCGCGAACGAATCATTCGATGTAACTGGATCTTTCTGAACCAGTTCACCAAATCGAACTGAATCGTTTTAAACGGTTTGCCTATCCAATACGCATTAATCCACAAATGACTTAAGCTGTTAACTTTTTTAATGTGGCTGACACTCCCTGGGAGTTAAAACAAACCAATATCCTGGAGTAATTCATTTACTCAAACAGTACACTGACTGAACTGCTGTGAAGGGAGAAGACAGTTTGATTCAATAAACTTTTCTTAATAAACTGTTCTTTTGGACAGTTTGATTCAATAAACCGGTTGAAGAAAACGGTTCACTGGTTCTTTTGTGATCGACGTAATGGCGTCATTGGCGATGATTCAAGCCATCGGTTTACCTGGGCTCATAAGATTAGCACAGAATCAGTTCAGAATCAATCACCAAAAGAATCAGTTCGGTTCAGACGCTCTGTATGTCGGTCTGCTTCATGATGAATCACACATGCGCAGTATCATCATCTCCTCGGTTCTCTAATCGGACGCGTCTGACAGAAACGGTTCTTGACTCGTGAACGAGTCAGTCTTTTGTTCGTTATCTGGCTCGACTCGGTGTTCATCTTCAGTTCTCTCTTCACAGCAGTTCAGTCAGTGTACTGTTGGAGTGCATGCATTACTCTGGGATATTGGTTTGTTTGAACTCGGAGGGAGTGTCAGCCACATTAAAAAAGTTAACAGCTTAAGTCATTTGTGGATTAATGCGTATTGGAGACGCAAACCATTTAAAACGATTCAGTTCGATTTGGTGAACTGGTTCAGAAAGATCCGGTTACATCGAATGATTCGTTCGCGAACTGGATATCACAAGCTGCTTTGTTTTGAACTCTCTCACAACAGACACGGAAGAGAAGACAATGCTGAATAAAGTCATAGTTTTTTTTTTTGCTATTTTTGGACCAAAATGTATTTTCGATGCTTCAAAAAATTCTAACTGACCCTCTGATGTCACATGGACTACTGTGATGATGTTTTTCTTACCTTTCTGGACATGGACAGTATACCATACACACAGTTTCAATGGAGGGACTGAGAGCTCTCGGACTAAATCTAAAATATCTTAAACTCTGTTCCGAAGATAAACGAAGATCTCACTGGTTTGGAACGACATGAGGGTGAGTTATTAATGACATAATTTTGATTATTGGGTGAACTAACCCTTTAATTGTTTTAAATGCCACAAAAGAATATAGGCATTTGAAATTTGCTAAAGATTGCATTTAACTTTGTAATTTTAAGTGAGTGTTAGATGACAGTCAAGGTAATCTACATTTAAAATATAGTAAATGCACAATTAATTATCTAATATTTTAATAGCTTATATTGACTGATTAGAAAAATTGTTTATTATTCACAATCCACTAATGGCCAATTACAGAGTTCCAAAAACCAGCTAGACTCCTTAAGATGGTATGACCTGTTTTTTCCAGCAGGGTTTATATGAAGAATTAAGCTCTGTTTCCTCTTGAAGGTTGCCACTAATGGGAATGTATGTCTGGTGGTGTATGTGTGTGTGTGTGTGTTTTAGTGGCGAACATGGTAACTCTATTGACGAAGGAATCCAGTGGTCTATATACAGTGCAGAGTGAGTTGCATTATAAGGTGACCAAGGAAGACAAAGACGCCCACTTTTCCTGTGAAGTTAGCTATTTTGTCCCAGGAGCTGTCAGGACATCCGAGTCCAAAGGCATCAATATTACAGTTCACTGTAAGTCCATTTATGAATGAGAGTTTTTGATTAAATGGAATGTGATACATTCAAAATCTTGAAGCTGTGACTAGCTAAATAACACTGCTTGGTTATTTGGATTTATGCTGGGTGCTAGTCCAAAATCCCACTTCACATACCTTGCATATACATCATATTTGATCTCACTTTCTATGATTCTATCTTTTCACATAGTATTTTTACTTTAATTGTAGAAAAAGCTAAATTATTTAGCTGATAACACTCTTTTTGTGAATATTAGGTTAAAAGATCACATTAGATCTTACATGGTTTTGTTTTGTGTTTTTTATATTTCAGATAGCTTTAAAATATCACAGAGAGCGCTGTGTAGATTACTTCCAAATTGTAGCCCCTTACCCTTTAAAGATTACATTATGTAAATTAGCAACATCATTTATTAGATTACACATTTGAAATGCCACATTTTTGACTGTTTTACTTTTGACTCAAGTCACATTGATTTAAATTGGATTATTTTGTACCACACTGATAAAAATAGAACGATGACACACCTACAAGGGTCTATGCTTTGTCAGCACTGACTAAATAACTGAATATGAGAATTACGTTGCCTTAGCATGATACATTTGAATGAAATAAGATTCATGGCCCCTTGCTCTTTGTGTATGTGCGTATGTCATACAGACCCAACGACCAGCGTGGAGATATGGAAAGAATCGCCCGAGGGCTTGGTCAAAGAGGGGGACACAGTGGAGCTCCGTTGTCAAGGCGATGGGAACCCCCCAGCACCCATCATTTTCAACCGAGAACAAGTGAGAATAGCCTCTTTTTCTCTTTTATTTGGATCCGTTTTTTTTCTGAATGGGAGGCTGTAAACCATTGAGGAGAAGCAGACATAGTAGACGTCTGGCCCAGACAATGTGCTTGATATGCTCAGAGTGAACAGTACCATTACTGATTTGCAGCTTTAAGTATGTGTTTAATATGCATTTGTTTTAATGACAATATGACAAAATGACAACAGTGGATTTCAAATGTTTCAAATGGCAGAATTAAACCAGAAACCAGAGAAGTACTAATGATCTCAAAACAACTACCTGCAGTTTTAAATGGCGCAAAAAAAAGAAAAAAGTATTTTCCAATCCATGCCAAAAAAGCCAGTCTATAAAAGTGCCAAATTGCTTTTTTTCTTATTTTACTGAAATAATTAACTAATTAGCTAATAAACCTTAGATTGTTTCCTAGCTAACACAATTTAGACTAAACCCCAACATACATAAATGTCAGTGTTTAATAATGTTACACTACTGAAGTGAGAAAATGAACACTAATTAGTCCAGAAATCATTTAGTCAAAAAAAATGTATATTTTTTTAAATTTATTTGTTGCTTTGTGTTTTATTTTCAAAGCAACATTTCTCATTTTTGTTTAAGTTTTTCATCTAGTATTTATAATCATATTTTATTTTATTTAATCTTTATTTCATTTAACAAAAATATATTTTTGTTTCTTATTTTTAATGAACAATAACAACACTGGCGAAGGCTAGACCACAGTGGGAAAAAACTGCTATAGAATGACTGCTAAATAGAGCTGTTGAATGTTTAGTTTAGTGAGGCTTCATTCAAAAAACATAAAGGGATTGATAATAATTTTACATTACTCACTGTATAATATCACTTGTGGTTTTTGGACAAAAAAAACAGTTGTTATGTAGTTTTAATGATCGTTTTCCTCACATCTTTACAGCTATCTGAGGCATTATTCACTGCGTATTATTTTGTAATTAATTCAGCGTTAAAGAAAGAGATTTACGTGGTTTTTCTTCAAATTAAATCAAATTCCATGAACAGACTAACAGAGTGACTTCCATCATAACAGTCAGACGTGGAGCTGGATTCCTCTCAGGGGCTGCTGGTCCTGAAGGAAGTGTCTCGGGCAGATAGTGGTGTGTATGAATGTCACTCTCTGGGCTTGGATGCTGTGAACCATGACGAGGTGCTGGACACCCTTCAGCTCACTGTGCACTGTGAGTTCAACTTCCAACTTCTCATTTTTACACACAGATTTGGAAACTAGAAAAAAAAATGAAAAAAAATTTTTTTCAACATAATGATAACAGTACCAAAATGCTTCTTGAGCAACAAATCAACATATAAGAATGATCGCTGAAGAATCATGTGACATTGACATTATAATAATATAAAATATATTAAAATATAAAACAATTATTTTATATTGTAGAAATGTTTCACAGTATAACTGTTTTTACTGTATTTTTAATCAAATAAATGCAGCCTTGGTGAGCATAATAGACTAAAAAAAACAATAAAAACATCTTACCGACTGTTAGAGTGTATTTATTAATTTCACATTTGCTATTTTGTAAAATACAGAAACTGTAATAAATTCCATCATTTTAATTCTAAAAATGTAAAGAATGTGAAAGCAAGAAAGATTCTGTTTTGCTTAAGCAATATGAAAGCAATACTTCACCCCAGAATAACAATTCTGTCATCATTTACT
Source organism: Carassius carassius (assembly GCF_963082965.1). Classification (NCBI taxonomy): domain Eukaryota; kingdom Metazoa; phylum Chordata; class Actinopteri; order Cypriniformes; family Cyprinidae; genus Carassius; species Carassius carassius. The sequence continues at coordinate 16,360,690 of NC_081759.1, read as the reverse complement.
CACTTTCATTAAATGAAGCAGATATAATTCAAGTCAAGCTCACAGCGAGGCTTTTACTCTGAATTATTGAGCTTAATGTGTGTGCTCAGATCTGGACCCAGCTGTGGTGGTGCCCAAAGACTCGGAGGTTATGCTGAAAGGAGAGAGTCTGACAGCCACCTGCAATGCCCTGTCGTCTTTAGAGACCTCCACTGTGTGGTTTAAGGTAACACTGCAGTGTGATTCACAGTCTAGACACATTAGTTTGGTCTTCCACATTCTGTTTAGAGCTTCTTCTCACCCCATCCGTTCTTTACTAAATTTGTTTGTACACATTTGTTTGTGTAGGATGGGGTTGAGGTTGGGAGAGGACACATAATGCAGCTGCAGGATGCCACGTTTGACACAGCTGGACAGTATGACTGTGAGGTGACTGTACCGTCTCTTCCAGGCCTGCTGACCAGCGGTTTTGTCCATATCATTGTACAAGGTGAGGAAGAGCGCATCAAGTGTTTCAAACGACTGAAACTCAGCAAAAGAGCATGTATTTAGTTCAAAACTGGATCTGTTCCTCCAGGCGGGCCTCAGATGAAGGATGCGGAGAGAGAGATTGAGCTGACGGAGAAGGTAGGGGGTTGGGTGAATTTGAGCTGTGAGGTGAGAGGTTACCCCAGACCCGTCATCACCTGGAGCATCACCGGCAGTCAGGTAACACTGATTTCCTCTCAGCCCTCTGCTTATGTTACACTGAGCCGTGGATTGATGCTTTTGTCTTTTGTGTGTGTATGTGTGTGTGTATTGTAGTCTCAGAGCTGGCGTGAGGTTGTTAAAGGAGAAATGGAGGATCAAGTCTACAGTGTTGTAATGCTTAAGGTCACCACTGACACTGTTGCTGTCTGCAATTCAACAAACGACTTCGGAATAGAGACCAAGACTTACAGCATCAGGAGCAGTAAGAGTCCACTACAAATTTCCACTACAAATCAGGACAAAACTAAACCATCCAGTTGATCATTAATAATAAATTGTATAATAGTAATGATTATTCATCACTATTATTTTCTCTCTCTCTCTCTGTAAAACACATTTTTTAATTTGTGTTTTTTAATCACGTCTTTATAACCACATCAAACTGGAGACAGAGATAGAGCTTAGATTCTCTACCCGAGCCCGAGCTCGGGCTCGACCCGAGCGGGCCGGGTCGGGCCGATATTTCCCGCCATCGTCCTCGGGCCGGGTCGGGTCGGGCCCTTGATAAAGCACATCACGTGTCATGCGCAGCGTCTCGTCCACTCGCAGTCTCGCATGCATGACGCATCACACCTGCTGTGCGTGCTGTACTATTCAGTAGAATAAGTGCAACATGGAGCTTGAAGAAGCAAAGAAAAAAATTAAAACAGGAGAATTAACTTTGAGCAAGTTTGGAGGAAAATCGGAGGTATGGAAACATTTTAAACTAGTCGTGGGGAGTGACAACATATGTGTTGGCTTTGTCTCGTGCATTAAATGTGGCACGCATATATATATATATATATATATATATATATATATAACTGTGCAGCTCCCCCGTAGCCTAAATGATCTAGCACAGCAGCACCTGCGGTAAAAAAAAAAAAAATATCTGGCGCTGCCCCTGGTTATAACGGCCCACATATTAAAAATGGTCGGGTTTAAATCGGTCTCAGGCTCATAATTACAGTGAAGGCGTCGGGCCGGGCCGGGCTCGGACACAACGTGCTTGGGCTCGGGTAGTGTTGGGCTTGATTTGTTGGGCCCGATCTAAGCTCTAGACAGATATGATACAGGCCTTCAGTCATAAAAAAAGATGCCATTAAACAAATATAAAAATAAACTGTCTTTATGTTGTTGGTAAATTAATCAAAGGATTGAATGTGAATTTATTGCAATGAAAATATATATAAAAAAATAATAATATTAGGTGGAATTAATCATGATTAATTGCGATTAATTTCAGAAAAAATGTGCGATTATTATTTTTTTTAATCGATTGACAGCACTATTTTATACATTATTTTACAATAAAGTATGAAATTGATAATATTTCATTTAATATTCATATATGCATTTTTTTTGTTACATTTTAATTTATTCTTCAAATGTTTTGTCGGATAATTTTTTTTATGCCAATCTTGAGTCACTTAGGCTCACGAAGGCTATATTTATTTGATCAAAAAATTTATTAAAAACAGGAATATTGTGAAATATTGATTATATTTAAAATAACTGTTTTTAATGTAATTTATTCCTTTGATGGTAAAGCTGAATTTCCAGCATTATTTCTCCAGTCTTCATTATCCTTCAGAAATCATTGTATTATTATCAGTGTTAAAACCAGTTGTGCTGCTTAATAGTTTTGTGAAAGCATACTGTTGTAACGTCTTTATTTTTCAAAGACATATCTCATCATCAGATTTATAATATCATTTCAACCATTTAATTTATTTTGAACTTTTAAATGAATAGGATATGTTTGAATATTGGTTGTTTGGAATCAAAAATGATAATGTTGTCTGTTGTTTTCTCCCAGTTCCATTCCCCCAGACACCAACAGCTAGAAAAACTTCAGGTAACTTTTTGTTCCACCTTTTCTGTCTCTCTATTTGTCTGTTAGAAATGATAGTATGCTTTAAATCAACACCCAGTCCATTCATCCCTGCAAAATCCAACCCTAACAAACAATGAAAGATCATCTAATGTACTTGAATAATTCATGGGTTTGATATGGCAAAGCCTCTGCAGCAGCTCGGTTAGCTTGGTTCTTCATGTCGGCCTCTGGGCATATTTCAAATTCTGTGTGAAGAAAAGTCATAGAGCAAAAAAAAAAGCAAGCGAAAATTGAAGCAGACATTACTTCAGATACAGCACAGAATGTTTTTCCAAGATGAATGTATAATTAGTTCTATACGAATATTTTAACAAATGTTTTGAAGTGCTGGGCTGCAACTGAGACTGTTAAACTATTATGGGGAAGATTGTGGTGGCGGCCTGCTGTTTTTATTGAGTAGATTTAACTCATAAAATTCATTCCCAGACAATTGTTTGTCGTCTCTCTGTGTTTATTTATAGCATTTGACGACGCTTCCTCTGAATGGTGGCCCTAATTTTCATTATTTGACTCTGAGGAATATGAGTCTCATTTCATTTTACTGAAACACTCATTATATGTTATATACCAAACTCATCTCATATACAAGGGCATGCGTCCTTGTCATGTTGCGTGCGTTTGGAATGCAAATGTTGCTTTCTTTGTTAAAAAGTGCAGTGTAATGTGTCCTTCAGTGCTCTTTTTGTGATTTAGTATGATATTTCACTTTTTGTATTTTGACTGAAAGCATGTTAATTGCATTTCAGCATGAATTAATTGTGTCTTGTTGAAATGCTAATACTTCATTGGTTATTATATATCAGTCAGTCATGCTAATGTTGACCTGTTGTTCTCTCTCTCTAGTTGATAATAGTGGAGTGATTATTGTGGTGATTATTGTCAGCATCCTGTTGCTGGCCATCCTGGGCAGTGTCTTCTACTTCCTTTATAAAAAGGGCAAGTTACCCTGTGGACGATCAGGCAAGCAAGACATGTATGTAATGCCTTTTCCTTCTATCATTTTATTAGTAAACATTAGTACAGGGTTTTTAAAGTGGGGTCAGGGGACCCTCGGATGCTGGGAAATCTGTAGAAAAGATTAGAGAAAAACAGTGTAAAAAAACATAAATAAATAAATACAATACTAAAAAAAATTTCAGTTAAATGTTTCAAATTATTAAAATAAATAATAAATGCATCTAACATTACAGCACCATAGAGAATAGAAAAAGTCACAATAATGTAATATAATAAAACATTTTCCAAATAATATTTTACACATATTTATAATGTGTAAAAGTATAAAATCCCTTTTACATTTTAAATGTAATGATATTCTTTAAAGTATCCTGTAGTACCATGTAAAAAACATGGTAATATATTAAATATGTACTAAAATAAAGTACCTTTTAAAAGTTTGGGGTCAGCAAGATTTTAAAATATTTCTAAAAATGTCTCTTGGGTAAATACAGTTGAACTACAATTGAATAACTGTGTTCTGTTTTTATATATTTTAATATACAAAAGTAATTTATTTGTCACATGATCATTATAATGTGCTGATTTGCTGCTCAAGAAACATTTCCTATTATTTATTTTAAAAACATTGAACATATTTTAAAGAATATCTGATAAATATGAAGTTTAAAAGAACATTTCTTCATTTTTTTCAAAATAAAATGGTTTATGTTATGCTAAAACATTTACTAATATTAATGTATAGACCCCACTAAAATGTTAACATTTTAGGAAAGAAATTCATACATGACTTCTGAAAAAAAATTTTTAAGTGGCTCTATTATGCCATTTCTACAGTTCCTAATATATTGTTTTGGGAGTCTCCTACAAAAGGATTACATGCATGCAAGGTCAAAAAATGCTTTCGTTTTCTCGGAATATGCATTTAATATCACCTTATTTTCCAGCGATTCTCAAACGCTTCGTTCGAAGCAATTCAAAGATTCAGTCTCTCTAAAGCCCTCCTTTCTGTGAGCCTGCTCTGCTCTGATAGGTCAGATGGCCCAGTCTGTTGTGATTTGGTCTACGGCATACAGTGCTTGTTGGAAACGATACGCCTATTTCAATAGTTCTGTATTCTGAACGCTCTATAGAAAACATAAACATCTATTATTCATCATACTTGTGATTCAGTGGAGCATCTGGTCCAAATAAACAGGATACTGATCCATCTTTCAACAGCAAGCGTTTTGTGAATCCCACATTGAATTCCCCGAGATTAGAGTCGTCAGTACAATGACGTGTTTGTGGGCAGGGTCAAGTTGTTTGCAGCCGGCCAATGTAGAACATAAGCAGGCATTATGCAAATGTTTTACCCCGTGATGGCTACATTCAAATTACTAATGACTCGTCGTTTAGACTGTAGAGAGTCGATTCTTTATTTTGTTAGACTAATTTTATCATGCACTTTCAGCTTTACAACTTTGCGGATCATTCACATTTACATAACGCCACATTACACACTTCCTGAAAGTCAATATTAGAAATGGCATAATAGGGGCACTTTAAGCGTAATATTTAAATAAAACAATATTTTTATGATCATGAGAAAACAATTCTGTCAAGTGTGTCCAAACTTTTGTAGTGGTAATTTGATAAGACTTTCTAACAGCGAATTGCATATGCAATATATAATTCAGTACAGAAGTGCAGAAAAACATCTGTGCTGCCCAATGTTGCAGTCTGGTGTATCGTGTGTTAATCTCTACAGCATTAATGCCTACAGCACCAAGGAGAAGACTAACAAAGATGACATCGTCGTAGAGATGAAGGCAAAAAAGACAGAGGAGTCTGTGCTACTGAAGGGCGTCAATGGGGAACAGAAACCTCCCAATGACCAGGTAACCATATATAATATATACTTAACTCTTGCTCAAAGAACATAGCAATTATCATGATGAGATGAACACGAGGACTCACTCTCTAACTTTATTATGTGGCGCTTTTTCCTGGAATAAAGAACAGCACCCTTAGCTCATAAGCGTTGACTTGTGGGACACTAAAGATGGCGTCTATACCTCCCTGCTGACCCAACAATCAAGTCTTAAGAGCTGGAGGACCTCTTGTGAAGCAGCCACCTCCTCTGGATAAAGTGGACTGGACTTTTGTATCTTGTGTGAGAGCAGCAGTATTCATGCTTGGATATATGGGACGTAAGCGATAAAGGAAGATTGTTCTCTATTTTCTACTGTTCTTCATTGTTTTTTTTCAACCATCGACCAATTTCAAGACCAAGAGTTTCATCCTTTAAACACAAGCAAAATGAATTTCTGAGTAAAAACATTCTTACACTCTGTGTGCACCATGTTGCATCCAAAATCAATAGAGCGTTGCAGGGATTACATATGTTTGTAGGCCAAAATCTGGAAATGAGTTTCCGGTTCCATCATTCTTTTGGATAATTGTCTGAAAAAAGGTCTGTGGTTAATGCAAGCTAAGGATATTTTCACAGTTTATTCTATGACATAAAATATGGTAATCCAAACAGGAAACCAGGGTGATGCTTACTTCCGGGTTGGCCTACAAAAATATATCATAGCAAGCTGTTGCAACAGGCATGATGCTGGAGGAATTAAAGGATTAGTTCACTTCCAGAATAAACATTTCCTGATAATTTACTCACCCCCATGTCATCCAAGATGTTCATGACTTTCTTTATTCAGTCGAGAAGAAATGAAAGTTTTTGAGGAAAACATTTAAGGATTTCTAGGTGAGCCAAGGGGTTGAAGGTTTAAGAGGGCTCTACATGATCCCAGCCAGGTGGTATCTAGTGAAACCATCAATCAGTTTCTGAAAAAACAAAAACAAATGTATGTACTTTTTAACCACAAATGCTCTGTGATTGGAAAGGTCATGGATGGTTAGTTATTGGTCTGTATACTTCAGTTTAAAAAGGTAGGGCAAATACACATGTTCAAATGTGACGTGTGTATTTGCATGAAGTCGAGCTAGTGCAAGATGAGCATTTGTGAATACAAATTTTTTTTTTTTAATGAAAATGTTTCACTAGACAAGACACTTCTTCCTCGGCTGGGATTGTTTTGAGCCCTTTAAAGCTGTATTGAAACGGCAAGTTGGACCTTCAACCCAATGGCCACCATTGAAGTCCACTATATGGAGAAAAATCCTGGAATGATTTCCTCAGAAACCTTACTTTCCTTTCGACTGAGGAACGATAGACATGAACATCTTGGATGACACAGGGGTGAGTAAATTATCAGGATTTTTTTATTCTGCAAGTGATCTAATCCTTTAATGCACTGATTTAAAATGTGACCATTATGTAAAAATGGTTTTACTAAAGAATTCATTCTGTTTGTTTCTCAAATGAGGCTCAATGTCCTTTTTAGACCACAAAAATGTATATATTATAAATATGTTTAGCGATTGATCCTACTTGTGACCTTATTTGTTCTAGCTGTGCTTTTGTAAGCTCTGTTCAGAAAATATTTTAGATTTTCGGTTTTGGCATAATGCTGCAGAAAGCTTATTTAGATTTTTTTTTTATTCTATGAGCAAAAAAAGTAGATTTTGTTTTATATGTACAGAACAGTTAGTCGTCTCCTGATTTTCCAGTAAACCCCAATGGACCAAATAATAAATGTAAGTTCAGTTTCAAAGGCAGTTAATTAAAAACCCCACATTAAGACACTGAGAATAACAACTTTGAAGGCTTCATAAACACAGCCCTTCACGATATTAAGGAACCCCATCCAACTTGGATAAATGGATAAACATGACCCCGGGATTCAGTCAGTAATACTTAGCTGACACTTAATAGTGTGTGTACGGTCCAACTCAAACTACTGCAGAGCTCATGTACTGTTTGTAAATAGTCGTAGGGAAGGAAATTGTAGCTCTTTGTGTTTTGACTGCTGAGGGGAATTGCAGCTCCCTCTGTTTCTGCCTCAACTGCAGTGCCTGCGGAAATGTGTCTTCATTTCACATCAATGCTAGTTACACTGAAACCTTTGTGCTGTCTTGTTTGTTTTGCGCATGTCTTTGTATTTGGTGAAGGGAAAGTTTTGTTGTTTTCAGAAATGCCATGAATAATAATACTTTTTATAAAGAGAAGCAGTGCATTTAAAAACTTAAGGCTCCTTTACATTTGTCACTTTTTCAGATTTCGAAAAGCTCATTTTTGAGACCTTTTTTTTTCTTCATTAATGTGATTTGATCTAGTGTGCAGATTTTTCTTGTTTCATGTTGTTGAAAGTGGCTTTGGCTATTACTTTTGTAAATTAAAGACATGACACACATGTTATCTACATCAGTGCTTGAGGACGCTGAACTGTGCCTGAACGACGCTATAACCATGATCAAGCATTCTTTTAGTCTCAAGTTGTGTTATGCTTAAATTCCATTGAAAAATCTAAAAAAGTAAGCTGATTTTGTCCGTTCTTGTTTTCATCTTTTCTTCTACAAGTCATGTTCACAGCCTTTGCGTTTATCGAAGTATAACAGAAACACAGGTACCTTTTTTGTAGTTTAATAAACTTTCATTGTCTAAATATTAGTGTGAGCCATTTGAGACTGTCAGAACACTGTCCAACCACTGCATACTACACTGGCACCTTTTCTCTGCCTGTCCTCGTGAGCAAATTATGTTGTAATAGCGCAAATTATCATTCTCATTGTAGATTGTTCGCAAACACAGTCACACAGTGTTTAATGTTTGATTTCACTTACAGTTGTAAATTAAGTACTTGTGGTATGCGTTTGATGCTTGCATTTTTTATATCATATTTGTCCAAAAAATAAAAATATGCTACATTTAGTGTTTGTCTCAACTTCTTTGGAAAGCTTCACTTTTGTCACATAATTTTTAGTGCAGGTCTTTCCTCAGTTGTGTTTCCTCTGGCAGATCTGGATCCAGAAGAGTGTTTTTACAGAGACTCTGTCTGCTGAGGAGAAGCGTCCAGTGCACTGACAACAGTATCTGCTGATACAAGATGGTTTTGTTTAAATCAAGGTGTCCATGATAACTGTTTCTGAGATGACTGCTTGCAAAGGGTACATTTAAATTCGTCATTCAGTCTCATTGAAGGTATTGCTCTTAATTATTGTGTTATTCAGAGTTTAATTATGTAGTGCCGAATATAAAAGATGTATACCAGACACATAATTGTAATAATAAGATAAGAAAACTTTTGAGTCACTCTTGATTATAGCGGTAATCAGAAAATGTCTTAAAGACATGACCAAAGTCATGAAATATATTTAATTCAACTTAATTTAGTTTTCAGACTCCTCTTTACTCAGTTTGGGAGGAAGAGGAAGGCTGCCCTCTACAGTTCCCTAAAATAACACACTGGGCTTGTGCTGTTTTGGACAGGGCTGTGTCCAGGATTTTATATTTGAGGTGGCAAAGAGGGGGCAAGGGCAGAATGAGGGGTGGCAAATATAGATCACTGTTTGTACTCCCCATATATTCTATTCCATAACACCAGTGTTGGGGAGTAACTTACATGTGATGGAATGACGTAATTTAGTTACAAAAAATAAAATAAATAAATGTAAGTGCAATCTGTTACAGTTACTGAGAAAGAAAAGTAATAAAATTACAGTTACTTGTGAAAAAATTTACAATTACAAAGGGGGTTACATTTAAAAAAAAAAAAAACACGCACATACATTTAATTGATTTATTTCTTAATTGCATGTTTTAGAGCACCAATGTTTAGTACACAGAATAAGCTTAAAGTAACTGTTTTTTTCCTCCCCAAGGTATTGTTAGATAACCTGTTAACTGTAACCAACACATTTCCAAAGTAACCTTCCCAGCACTGCCTAACAGTAACCGTCACAGAAAATCTTCTGCAAATCAATGGTGAAAAATTGTCAAAGATTCATGTATTCACATGCCCTTTCCATTCCCTTATGTATAGTTATTTTCACCTTATGTTGTTGAATTTATAATTAGACATTAGAAAATCACTATTATGGCATTTAAAAAAAATACTTTTTGTCAAAGTTCAGCACTGTTTTGTACTGAAGTATGAAGAGTTTAATTTTCGGTAAAATGATTATACTGTCTATAACAGTAATGTCAAAGGGTGAGTGATTTATGTAGCTACTAAATATTTTGAGCTCATTTAAAATTCTAAACAAAAAAAAAACTAAACTTTTTTGTTTATCTTTAGAATTTGTAGTTTTTTGTTTGGAGCATCACAGCCAAACTAATTTCCCTATTATAAAGCCTTTTAAGGTAACAAAACATGAAAATATTGTGGCAGATATTTAGGCCAAAGTGCATAGGTAAAGATCAAAAATTTGTCATTATTTTACCTTTGTTATTAAAAAACTGTCACAGTTCATGAATTCGCTGTCTCTCTCTTGGCTTGTTTAGTGTGCAGGTGTGTGTCTGTGGGCATTGTGTCTGTGGGCATGGACTACTGATTAACAGCACCACCTGCGTCCCATTGTGTGTGTTTATTTAAGTGCAGTAACTGGTGTCTCATGTTGTCAGATAGTTGTGGTTCTCCCCTGTGTTCCGTTCTGTTCTCCTGGTTGTCTTGGATCGTGGATTTCCCCAGTTGTTCTTCGTCGAGTCTTCTTGTTCCCTGCACTGGAATCACGAGCACCTTCACCAGGAGATAAGCACTGGATCACCGAGGATCATCACTGTTGTCCACCTAGGTCCCTGCGTCACACACCATCTGAGCTTGTGATCGTCACCACTCTCCCCCTGTGGTTTCAGCAGGCGCTACCGGTTGGGACAAGTTTGCCTCTCGTAGGCATGGCGAGGATGGATCAACAAGAGGAAAGCATCGCCAACACAGGTCGGGTGATCCAAGCTCTTGTAGCACTTCATCCAATCCTGCCCGGTAAAAGATCAAGCCCGGTAGTAACAAGGAGGCTACTATTGGGTGGGATCTCCACTGAGAAGACCTCCTCTACACACCTCCCAGTAAAACTAAGGTGGGCAACCCATAAGCACGACAGTAGGGCACTACTGGACTTTGGGGCTGAAGGTAATTTTTTTGGATATTAAACTGGCATGACAACTCCACATCCACCGTTTCACCTCACTCACAAGATTTCCGTTAATGCGCTAAATGGACAGCAACTCCCTTTCATTTCTCATACTACCAGACCCATAACCCGCATCACCTCTGGCAATCACTCCGAGAACATTACATTCCTCCTCCTGGACTCACCACTGGCACCCGTAGTTCTTGGTCACCCCTGGCTCACTCTCCACAATCCCAGTATCAATTGGATACACAATTCCGTGTCTGCTTGGAGCGTTTCCTTGTCATAAGTCTTGTCTTGTGTCTGCTTGTTTGTCTGTGCCTGTATCTGTGTTCCAGGAAAAGGCAGTGAATTTGTCTAACGTGCCCGAGGAGTACCAGGACCTGAGGGAAGTGTTCAGTAAGTCCTGGGCTGCTTCTCTACCTCCGCATTGTCCTTATGACTGTGCCATAGATTTAGTACCAGGTAAGACTCCGCCTATAAGGGCAAATTAAATTCACTTTCTGTTCAAGAGAGGGAGGCTATGGAGAAATATTGCTGATTCTCTGGCATCCTAGTTCATTCGCTCCTTCTTTTTTGTGGAGAAAAAGGATGGATCTCTGTGACCGTGTATGGATTACCGGGGGCTGAACAACATCACTGTAAAGTATACTTATCCTTTGCCGTTGATGTCTTCAGCCTTCGAATGCATAATGCTTATCGTTTGGTCCGCATAAGGGAGGACGATGAATGGAAGACCGCGTTTAATACCCCTAGGGGGCACTTTGAATACTTTTTCATGCCCTTCGGACTGTCCAACTCCCCAGCAGCCTTCCAAGCACTCGTTAATGATGTGCTGAGAGATATGGTTGACCAGTTCATATATGTTTACCTGGATGACATATTGATTTTTTTTCATTTTCTCTCCAAGATCATGTTCAGCACGTCAGACGAGTGCTTCAGAGGTTGCTAGAGAATGGGCTTTTTGTCAATGCGGAGAAATGCATTTTTCATACACAGTCTGTTCCTTTCCTAGGGTACATTGTCTCGTCTGAGGGAGTGCGTATGGATCCTGACAAGGTTAGGGCTGTGGTAAATTGGCCAAGTCCAGATTCCCGTAAGGCACTACAGAGGTTTCTGGGGTTTGCCAATTTCTATCTGCGTTTTATTCGCAACTACAGCCAACTAGCTGCACCTCTGACTGCCTTGACCTCCCCAGAATGACGTTCAGGTGGTCCGATACAGCTGAGGCTGTATTTGCCAAACTTAAGAGTCGCTTGGTTTCGGCTCCCATCCTCGTTGCCCCTGATCCATCTCGTCAGTTCGTGGTGAAGGTCGACGCATCAGAGGTGGGGGTAGGAGCAGTACTTTCCCAACATTCTTCCACAGATGACAAGATGCATCCCTGCACGTTTTTCTTCTCATCGTTTATCGCCTGCCGAACATAACTATGACATTGGTAACAGAGAGTTGTTGGCAGTCAAGTTAGCGCTGGAGGAATGGCGACATTGGTTAGAAGGCTCAGGGGTACCTTTTACTGTATGGACTGATCACAAGAACTTAGAATATATTAGAACCGCCAAAAGACTCAACTCTAGGTGGGCACTTTTTTCCTGTCTTTTTGACTTTTCCCTTTTGTACCACCCGGGTTCCAAAAACATTAAACCCGACTCTTTATCTCATATTTTTGGTTGTTCCGAATGCCTGTCTACTCCCGAGTGTATTTTACCTGAGACTCTTATTGTCTCCACTCTCAGGTGGGAGGTCAAATCGAAGGTCATGACGGCCTTAGAAGGGGTAACACCTCCGCCCGACTGCCCACCGAATTGGTTATTTGTGCCAGAGGGGTATCGGTCCGACGTCATTCAGTTGGGCCATTGTTCCAGTATAGCATGTCATGCAGGGGTTAGTAGCACCACCTTTTTGCTACTTCCAAGGTGTAGGACTTCCAACCGACCTCCAGATGGGTTACTTCAACCGCTATCAGTCCCTTCAAGACCGTGGTCCCACATCCCTCTAGATTTTATTACCGCCCTGCCGCCTTCCCAGGGCAAGACGGTCATTTTGACCATCGTGGACCGGTTCTTGAAGACGGCTCATTTTATTCCATTGCCTAAATTACCCTCCGCCAAGGAGACAGCGGTAACTGTTGTAGATCACGTCTTTCATTTACATGGCCTCCCGACAGACGTGGTTTCTGACAGGGGTCCCCAATTTGTGTCAAGAATTTTGTAAATTACTGGGGGCGAATGTCAGTTTATCTTCAAGGTTTCATACCCAAAGCAATGGACAAAGTGAGAGAGCCAACCAGGATTTGGAGAGAGTGTTGCGACATTTGGTTTCCAAAAATCCTTCCTCTTGTAGTCAACAACTCTTGATGGTGGAGTATGCCCACAATTCGTTACCAGTATCATCCACAGGCTTTCTCCATTTGAATGTAGCTTAGGTTACCAGCCACCAGTTTTTCCCAGTATGGAATCCGAAGTCGCGGTCCCCTCCGCTCTCGCCTTCATCCAGAGGTGCCGTCACACCTGGAGAAGAGCCCGTGAGACTCTGCTCCAGGTGGGGGTGCACACCAAGGCCAAGGCCGATCGCCACCGGTCAAAGTCTCCTGTATACGTCGTTGGTCAAAAAGTTTGGCTTTCTACTAAGAACATTACTCTCCGATCCGTATCTAACAAGTTGGCTCCTAAATTTATTGGCCCGTTTACTGTCACCAAAATCATTAGTCCGGTGGCAGTCCGCCTCAAACTTCCTCCTGCGTACAGGAGAATTCATCCCGGCTTCCAAGTTTCTAAAATAAAACCTGTGTTTCATTCACTTATTATGGGGAACCCACTTATTCAGTTAACAGTTTTCTGGATTCGAGAAGGACGGGATGCGGATTCCAATACTTGGTGGACTGGGAGGGTTACGGTCCAGAGGACAGAAGTTTGGTTCCTGCTAGGGACATTCTGGATCACTCCCTGATCGATGATTACAATCGACAGGTAAGTCTGTCGGGGAATGCCAGGAGGCGTCCTAGGGGAAGGGGTACTGTCACGGTTCATGAATTCGCTGTCTCTCTCTCGGCTTGTTTAGTGTGCAGGTGTAGGTCTGTGGGCATGGTCCCTATTCACTACTGATTAACAGCACCACCTGTGTCCCATTGTGTGTGTGTGTCTATTTAAGTGCAGTAACTGGTGTCTCATGTTGTAAGATTGTTGTGGTTCTTCCCTGTGTTCCGTTCTGTTCTCCTGGCTGTCTTGGATCGTGGATTCCCCCCGTTGTTCTTCGTCGAGTCTTCTTGTTCCTTGCACTGGAATCACGAGCACTTCACCGGGAGATAAGCACTGGATCACCTAGGATCTTCACTGTTGTCCACCGATGTCCCTGTGTCACAAACCATGTGAGTTTGTGATCGTCGCCACTCTCCCCCTGTGGTTTCAGCATCTTTGTTGTCTGTTTGTCTGACCATTTTTATATCTTGTCATTAAACCGCCTTGCAATTGCATCCTGTCTCTGAGTCATGATAAAAACAACATGTGACTGAATAAAAATGACAGAAATTAAGTTTAAGGGTGAACTATCCCTTGAATTCACACGGCAGTATGTAACATACTGTCCCTTTAAGACCTGCGCGCATCTAATACACAGACGTACATCTGTTTCTTTCAGTTGTTTACTTTCATTTTAGACATATCCAACTAAGTCTATACATAAACCTTGTGTGTTTTGACAGTATTAGCACAAAACATAACAGTTCAGTACAGTTTGAAGGGCTTTTTCGTTTTCATGCCGCACTTACCGTACATCATAAAAGCACACATTTAAATAACCAGTAAGGCTTTAAAGCAGATGCAAAATATATATATATACGTATATATATTTTGTGAATAAGTGCAGTGTCCCGTGAGAGTAACTTTACCGCTGAGTTAACACTGATGTTAATGTATATCGCATACATATTAATTCCGTGGCGCCAGAACAGCAGCTGATAGGATGTGCATAATACAACGATATTTCTTCAAAAGCAGATAGTGGAGACACTTTTATCGTCCACAACCAAAAATATTAATATCCTACCCTCGGCAGAAATCGCGGACCGGGAAAAGACCGGGCCGCGAGTGCACTTTAACGTTGGACCTCACAGGGGTTCGAGACCCCCTCCCCCGCCCCTGTGTACCCCACTGATCAGAATAATGGGTTCGATCGAAATGTAGGCCTGTATGTAAATTCTGATCAACAACAGTCATTATTTTGACGTTAAATTCTGATGTATTGCTGATTGAAAAATTTTCTATTTTGTTTACATAAATTCATTCATTTTGATTATTTGTAAAGATTTTTAAACACTAACTTTAAGTGAAACAAATACTATAATAAAAAACTCTAGCCATCCTCTTAATTCATGTTTTAGTAGATATAAACAGGTATCCCACAAATAAGGGTAAAATTTGTACCCTCGGCCATTAGAGTGTTAAATTCACAGAAACTGTGAAGTATGTAATTTAAAATAATTTTAAATCAATATTGTTTTGTTGCTGCTATTGCCTGCGGATAATATACGTGAGTGTGCTCCTGTATATTTAGTGCAGGATGTGTGTATTATGTGCACAGTTTTTGTTTCTGGAGTAAATGTGTGTAGTACATTAGTATTTGGTGGAAATATGTGTATATCATTTGTATTCGGTGGAAAGTAAGTCTGTATTATGTGTACTACAGCTCCGGGTACAGTGTGTACAGTCAGTATTGTCCTGAGGACAATAAAGAATGAATCTCAATCTGAATCTGAATTTTAGGTGAAGGCAAAGGTAATATTTGATTACTTCAAAATAAAAATTAATTTTCACTATAACTTTTCTGTTTCTAAGCATTTTATTGACAAATCACAGGGCAGCGTTGACAATATTTCAGTTTCATTGTGTGTGGGTGATCCGTTAGTGTCTGTATGTGTGTGCGTGCAGTAGCTACAATCCAGAACTAGTTCAGAATGGCTAGTCACAGCATTAATTGTGCTAGTGACTGAGCGGAAATGGAGCACTCTGATCTTCAGTCAAAATTACGCTGTTCAGCTCTCAATGCACTTCAATCCCATACGCTGCTTTGGGGTGGCAACTGGGGTGGCAAAGCTCATTTTTAGGGTGGCAGCTGCTCCCCGTGCCACCCTGGTGGACATGCCACTCTTGGATCAGGCTTTATTTGTACAAACAGGACTCACACATTATCGACTTGAACTCAGTGAGACGTTCATGCATGTGGGTCACCTAGTAGCCTACTTTTTAAACTGTTTTTAACTTTTTTGTTTGTGTGTGTGTGTGTGTGTGTGTGTGTGTGTGTGTGTGTGTGACCACTGATTAAGTTGTCTAATTGAAAACTTTAAAATCTGTTCGTAATTCTCCTCCAGTTTTTACTGACTTAATTCTTAAAACTTGTCAAAAATGGTTTTTCTTCTCTTTTTTTTATTTTGTTTCTCATTGCTGTTATTTTTTACTGTCTATTTCGTTTTGACCGTAAAAGATAGATAGATAGATAGATAGATAGATAGATAGATAGATAGATAGATAGATAGATAGATAGATAGATAGATAGATAGATAGATAGATAGACTGCATTTAATATTTGCCTTGGGTTAAATATGTTTCATGATTTTGGTGATATTTTTCAGACGTTACTTTTAGAAACAAGTGGTTCAGGTTTACCATGTCATTATAAAAATTATGTGTGTGGTCTATTTCTTTCTTATTCAGCACTATACAGAATTAAAGTCAAAATAACAGTAATTAAGAACAATATATTCAGTTAGACCAAATGACAGTCTTGAATTTTAGAAAAGCCAATGCAAAATACCTAAGAACATGGCAAATTGGCAGTTAATATGATTTATGTCTTTAAAAATGTTAGGGTTATTATTTCACCATGTTTAATATTAAATTTGTTGTATATGAGAGCAGCAGGGAACAATCTTTCTGTTTACAATCGTGAGTGAAAATTGTAGTATGTATCTCTCTGAACACTGAGCATAATAAGTGTTCATTTATGAGGGCAGAACACATGTCTGAAAAAACTACCTTTAATGCACACGTATTGCTTTATCAATCATTATAAACCATTGGATCTTCTTGAATGAACTTGAAAAGTGACAGCATCTAGATGTTTTTATTTACATTATACAACCAAAATATATGTTTAAAAGATTGAAAATTACAAGTTATTTCTTCCAGGTCTTTGTTGGGAGGTAATAACCTTGCTCTGTCCCAGATTATAGCTAAGCTGTGTGGGTTAATGCTGGGGCTCAGGTACCTGGCCGCCCCCCATCCTCAGGACACTCTTCAAGGGTAGCCCATAGAGGGAGGATGCTGGGAACATCTGTTCTGATTGTGGTCTTTAAGTCGGTCATTGAGGTACCAAAAAACATGCTTGCTTTAAAAGATAAATTAAAAAAAAAAATAAGTTGACTTAGACTCTGAAAATAAAGGTTTTTTTCTTTACCTTGAAGTATTAGATAGAGTTTGAGAACAAACTTTGTGGTTGACTAAAACCTTGCCTGAACATTTGAAGCAGTTTTAAAGGTTGAAGTTTGAAAGTTTAGATAGATGTTGATAACATGATTTAACATGTAGATAGCATGTTTTAACATGATTCACATGTTTCCATGTTGCTAACGTGTTTCTAACATGATTAGCATGTTACTTGCATGATTAGCATCTAGCATGTTTTAGCATGATTAGTGTTGATAGCATGTTGGTGGGATGTTTCTAGCATGATTAGCATGTTTCTAACATGATTAGTATGTTGGTACCATGTATAAACATGATTAGCATGTTGGTAACATGCTTCTTGCATGGCTAACATGTTGTTAGCATCCTAGAAAAGATATAGCACACCAAGTCAGACTACTCTTAAGGTCTGACACAAGTTTGGTGGTTGTACCTTTAAAGCTAGGAGGAGTTAGTGTTGAAATTTTAGCTCAGAAGAAGAAGAAGAAGAAAGAAGCTTAAATATTAGATCAAATCACCCCATTGTTTAGTGTGGAATTTAGCCGGGGGTATATTGGGTCTGAAGAGTCTAATCTCATAAGAAGCTCAAGCCGCTTGAGGCCGGTAGAGAAGAGGAAGTGAGCGATCAGAAGCATTGTAGTTTTACACTGTGATTGTGTCTGTCATATCATATCATTATTTTATTTTATGATTTCAGTTTTATTTTAACTTTAACCCTGATGCAGACAGAAAATTGAAATATTTTCTGCACAACTGTGAATGTCTTAATAATATTTCGTCTTTCAGTGCAGAGATGCCTTTGATGATTGTGGAGACGAGCTGCAGTCTGATTGGCTGGCTCTTTCTGTATGTGCTGCTGTGTCACTGGAACAGGGAAAGAGATTGTGAGTGGAACTGCAGGCTGGTAACTTTGATCCACGGCATCCTGATCGTCTGTGTGACTGCCTACATTAGCTTCATTGCTGAGCCATGGCCTTTCACACACCCAGGTAAGTTGTCCTGGAAGGGTTTAGTCAAGTCACCTTTATTAATGTAACGCTTTATACAATACTGATTGTGTCAAAGCAGCTTTACAGTGTCAACAGGAAAATAGTTTGTCAATAATGCAAGCGGACAAAAAGAGTCATTTTCCAGGTAAAGTTGTAACCATCTGACATATGTAAAAATATTTAGAAAAACAAAACATTTTATTTAAAAATGTAACATTTTACTGAAACTTTCAAACAAAACAGTAAAAAAGTGTACTCAACCTTATTTGTTGAGTATCACACTGAAAACGAGATAATGCATCTCAAGGGGTTCATCCCAAGTAATACATTTGTTGGCATGTTTGATAATGCTTCATATACTGTGATAAAACAATACGGTTTTCAGTTTTATTCAGAGGCCCACACTGCATAAAAATATGCAATTTGTTGCAGCCACTGTTAGTTATATGGCCAAAAAAGAGAGAGAAAGAAACCTGACACTGAGCAGCACTGTAATCATACGTTTTTCAAATATGTCCATAATTCTGGAGAAAAAAGGCCTTAAATCTTTTTTTCATATGAATCCTTGATCCAGGCCCTACAAAATATGCCATTTGTTTGATTTACATGAAACTTATATCATCAGATATCATCTCCAGACACTCATGACAGTAAGTTATTTTTGAAAGAAAGAATTTTGATTTGGTGAAGCATTGCAAAGATATACAGTAAGTTAATTAATTGGCAAAGCAATACCCATTTTTACGAGTTGACCTATATCTGCTGCATGTAATTGTCCAAGCTTAACAAAACTTGACACACATAGACAACTGGACATTCTGTGGATCCACAAGAAGTTTATAAAAGTCTGCCAATAGGGGGAGCTACAAATGAAAAACCACTTAAAGGGATATTTCACCCAAAAATGAAAGTCATGTCGTTCCAGGGGAACAGGGTTTCATATTTTTTTGAATCACCCCTGGGCGCCGCCAATGGCTAGCAGACCCCCACCTGCTGTTAGCATTCCATTGACTCCCATTCATTTTGGCGTCACTTTGACAGCGAATAACTTTACATCTGAGGTGTTTAAAGACTCCATTTGTCCATTAATTATTTCTAAAGAAACACGAAAATGATGTCATCACCCCCATGTGTCGACCCTGAGGCATTTAAAGACTCCATTTGTCCATTAATTATTTCTAAAGAAATACGAAAATATATAAAAGGCTCCATTACCTTGTATCTTACGTTATGGGCCCGTAGAAGTAGTTTTGGTAAACAAATAGGCTAACGATTGTGTCATAACCTGCGACTCTCTGTCGCGCAGTAGAGGAATTACCGTATGGACAGGAGGAGAAGCTCGCAGGCAATCTTTTACTGTCTATGAGGCTATCGAGGGGACGTGGAGGCATGAAGTCAAGGGAGATAATTAATCTGAATACTTACCAAAATGTGCTCCTGTTCACGCTCAATGTCTCTGCAAGTTTCGGTGGGTGATTCAGATAAAATAGTCCATGAGACATCAGTGCTTCAATTGTAATGTTACGAAGCTACGAGAATACTTTTTGTGTGCAAAGAGAACAACTTTATTCAGCAATTTTACAGTGGTATATGAATTGATATATTCATATACCACCATAAAACTAAAATGTGTACTGAATTTTGTGAAAATCGGTCACAAGGTGGTGCTATAATATGCATATTTTCCCTTTTAGCTAATAACTCAGCAACCAGGTATAATAAAATCAAAATTCTTCTTATTTTTTTTATCCTGCATTTTCACTTTAAGTCCAGACAAAATAAATTTAATGAAATGCACAAAAACAGTTTATTTGTACAAATGGTAATACTATATTTATTATTATTATTATAAAAAAAAATAATTGTCACATAAATTCTTACAAAAATGTATCACAAATTTTCCTCACAAAATTATAAAAAATATAAAAAGTTAATCTAAATATAAAAACAATATATAAATAACTATTATTTACACATCCCCAAGCAAGCAATACGATTAGACGCAGGTATTGCTGCTTCAAGTCATTCAAGACTGATTTTTAACACAAAATATAGGGTCCTGTTTATTGAAACAAGTTTAGAAATTTCAAGAGGGTTACCAGTATTTCTTTTTAAGGTAAGGGCTTTGTAAGGAGAATGTAAATAATTCATCAAGAATTAATTGGATGTGATTTTTGAACTCTCTTCCTCTTGTTTCCAGGCACTGAAAACACATATCTCCAGATCCTGGCTCTTGTTCTCAGTTTAGGTTACTTCCTCTTTGACATGGCTTGGTGTGTGTATTTCCACACTGAGGGTCCGGTGATGCTGGCCCACCACACGATGAGCATCCTCGGGTTGGTGCTGGCACTAGGGCTGGGCGAGTCGGGCATCGAGACCTGCGCTGTTCTCTTCGGCAGCGAGATCACCAACCCACTCCTGCAGGCCCGCTGGTTCCTCAAGCGCATGGGGCGCTATGACAGTTTAGCCGGAGATGTGGTGGACCTGCTCTTCATTCTTCTGTTTGCCTCTGTGAGGATTGGTGTGGGGAGTAGACTGCTTTATTGTGAATTAGCCTCTCCGAAGCCATTGCTTATAGTGAAAGTTGGTGGGGTGGCTATTTACACTCTCTCCTGGATCTTCATGATAGACATTGCACGTTTTGCCTGCAAGAAAACTCGCACCAAATACAGACGATGGAAGGAACACAAGCTGGATGAAGCTAATGGACATGCTGTTAAAGTGAAATAGGCCTTTCTGTGCATTAGGACTGGGAAAAGTGGCATGATGTACACACACACATACACACACACACACACACACACACACACACACACACACACACACATATATATACAAAAGGTGAAACATCAAAAAAAAACCCTGAAAAAATAGAAATCCAATATAGCGACTTCTACCATTCCTGACTTTCTCAAATTTTATTAATTACTCAACAAAGTTTGTCATAATCAATTTCCACAGCATTTCAGGCTTAATATATTATTTATTTCCACTGCATATTAAGATTTTATTGACTTTCACAAATTTATCCAAAACAAATTAAGATATTATTCATTTTCCACGACTTTTTCCAAAACATATTAAAGTTTTATTCATTTTCAAAAACATTTACATAACATATTAAGATTTTATACATTTTCAGAACTTTCGCGTTACATATTAAAACTTTAATTTTAATATTTATTTTTACAATTTATTAAGATTGTATTACATTTCATGACTTTTCTATGAAATATTAAGATATTGTTAATTTTCAATGACTTTTCCAATTTCCACTCATTTCCATGACGTTAATATTTTATACATTTTCATGACTCTAAAGGCCTGAAAACTGGAAAACAAAAATGTGTATATTTATGAATCATGTGATGCACACCAAACCAAAGTGCTCAAAAACACAAGTACACATTGACACGAAAGTGCAGAACAGAGAACAGAGCAGTACAGTGGCATTACACTCATGGTGCAGATCTTGTAATGCTACTGAACCTGTCAATGGTAGGTGTCCTTATATAATGAAATTATCTGTTGCTGCAGAAGACAGCAGTCTTTCCTCAGCAGACAGAAAGTAGCTTCAGTGATATTTGCAAACTAAATACAATGCTGCTCCAAATGAGTTCTTCCAAATGTGTAGGCTACGTTTACTTAAAGCAAAAGCTTCTGTTAGAAAACTTTAAAGAAGAATGTGGTGCCATGCAGATCTTTTAGACAGTATGTTGCATGAGTCCATATGAATAAAGCCTTTTTTGTACAAACAAAAAAGATAAATTTGTGGATTCAGATGAAAGGTTTTGTTTTTAATGACCTGCTTATTTGTTTGTCTGATTATTAAAAAATGTGCTACACAAGAAATATTTTGTCAAAATATTCTCTGGGCCTACAACTTGTGACGGATTTATCATCTCACATCTGCAAGTATTTTTACAGTAGCCTATATATACAGTACAGTACAATATCAGCTATATGTTTTATTGTGAAATGAATACCTCTTTAATTATCTCTGTCGACATAATTCATTTTAATTATGGATTATTGCTAAATGTTGGTGGGTTCACAAACACTGAAAATATGATTTTCACCCATGCTTTGAACTCTTCTGAACACTGATCGTTTTTATAGGTGGTTTGGCACTGCGGAAGCACCGGTAGGAATTAACCGCTAGGTGGCGCAAAAGATTTAAATATGCTCATTCTAATAACTATTGACAAATAAATCAAAGCTTTATTGTATCAGTCTGTCTTTCATTCCAGAATATGTTTGTTTTCTGTATTTCTTTTTTTCGTAGTTTCTCCTAATTTGATCTTATCAAGTGATATTTAAATATTGATCTGCTTCTTCATCAGAATATATCTTTAACATAATGATTTTGTTTACTCATTGCAAATTCTGGCTAATGAGTGAGTGAATAATGCTCCTAATTGACTGCCTACTAGTTGTCAGTACTTTACCCATTACACTTTACCAGTACACTTGGGAGGCGATAGTACTGTTTGCGGAAGGATACGCCAAAAAGTGGTGAAGCGTCGCAGGCGTAGGAATCCGGGATGTGATTTCACTGAAACTCGGGAATTATCAGGATTTTTGTGATTTCTTCTTAATCGTTTTTAATCTTCGTACAACGCCAGACGGACGCATGTCTTTGTTTCCTTTAGCTGCGCTTGTATAGAGACGGGATCCTTGGTGTAGGGATTTTGTTGTTGGAAAAAGAACGGCTAAAAACTACTGAATTTCGGAAAACATGGAGACAAGAAGGGAAGGACCCGACTAAACCAAAGTTTCCAAACAAATTATTCCAAGGACAGAGGGATTCCGTTGGCGAGAGGAAAATATGTGTTGAACATCCGTCAAGTTTGGATTGTATTTTATTGCCTCTTTGAAACGAAGCTGTTTTGAGCAGAATTCCTGAACTGGGAACTAACGTTATGCCCCGCTGCCCCTAGAGCAAACATCAAACGATTTGTAAAGTTTTCACCCGATTTTGCGGTGAAAAATATGGGAATTCTAGAAGTTGAACTAGGTAGGGAAGGAATTACAATGAAAGGTTGAACTAAGCGGATGCTTTTATCCATCCGTTGAGAGAATTCCCCCAGATTTTCACACATTTGGAGTGGCCAGGATACATTCTTCTGGAGGAAAAAGTCCATTCGGCGTGTAAGGGGCCTAAAAAGGATGTATATTTAGTTCCCAGACTAACTTTGGCACTACCAGTTCAATTGATGGTGTGGTCTGTAATGCAAACTGACGTTTTATGCAGCAGTGAAAATCCCGCGTTTGAGATTAGGTTGAGTTTAGGAATGCCGAGTTGGAAGTATTTCAGTGAGGGGAATGATAGAAAACAGTCGCGATTTACAAAGTAGAGCTTTTTGTGAAGAGCTTTTGGACTGACGCGAAATGCAGCCGGACAGTCTCCTTCATTCGTAAGGCAACACATTAACAGAGGATTGTTTCTCTTGCTTTACTTCCAGCTGTGCTTTGGGGATTGACAAAGGCGACTGTATCCAGACAGAGGCGAGGGGGAAGCCTGTCGGTCTGTGTGGTGGCATTTTGGCTGGGAAAATGATGAAGCGTCTCAGACAACAGAAAGAGTTTTTCTCCATTGATCATCTATGTGTTTGCGTTTAGCAGCGATTTCCTTTGCTAACTCTTGTGTTGTGTAGCGCTACAGTCAAATGACACAGACTACTGAGACCAACGCAGACAAACCGTGGGGATATCAAACATAAGCTTGTCTGTTTCTGTTCTGTTCTGTTCAAGAGGAGACTTTACCATTCACATCAAGACGGAACTGTCAAAATTGAAAAGTGCCACCCCACCCGCTGTTGTTGTTTTGTGTTAGGGTTACAAATTTGTTTTACCATGGTAAAATGCTAATTGGATAAGAGCTGAAGAAAATCAAGAAAGGAAAGCCCAATGAGCGGCACACAGTCCACGCTTGCTGAGAGGTAAACGATGACATATCATATTTACATGGTTGTGTTTATGATAATGATAGTGACCTGTCTTAGGTTTATGCCCCTATTTATATATATATCCAAAACACTGTATGTTTGAGATAAATCTGCCACCCTTAAACAAAATATATGTTATACAATTGACAATTGATGGTTGGACATGAACCATAGTAATACCATGGTATTCTTGGGATACTAAGTAAAACCTTTGGAATAGCCTATGAATAATTGTCATTCGCTATCATATATCAAAATACCATAGTATTACCATGCTTCACCATGGTACAGCTGTCATAGTACTTTTTTATTTTTTATAAAGGTGTTGTCTTTAAGAGCTCAAATATTTTCAGAAATGTACTATATGGTACTACAAGGGTTTTAGTACAGTGTACGTACAATTTTATAAGTTTGTTATTGTATTAATAATTTGGTATTACTGTACCATAGTACCGGTGCTGTTTACATAATTAAAGTTAGGCACCTGTTGAAATAGGTGAGTAGAAAATCTAATTAAATATCCCCATATAACAGAACACAAACTAATTAAAAGCTGAATCTTAAAGAGCATGATGGGTAAAATGATCGTAAGTGTGATGCATTTTTATTTCAAGTCATTCTGTCTGGTCTTTTATGTGTAGCTAATATGTACAGTCAAACCTGTTTCCAACAAATTAGTCGGATTGATAAGAAAACTGACAGGTGACCTTATGACCTTGCAGCACAAATGTACCGGTACTTGTTTGTCTTTCAGATAAACTCAGTGTATGTGAATATTTTTCTAAGCAGACACACTTTGAAGGTCGCTGGTTTTGTGTGACTGTGATTTGTGTTTTGGCGATGCATTAGTCACTCAGAAGCCGGAGGACTGACTGGTGTGTGTTGACTGCGCACACCTGTGAGCACACAGCTTGTGACAGGAAGCGCTTCAGATGTGCGGTCACTCCAGGTATCTCGCTGTGTTCTGCTCATGCTGCTCTTAAGAGCACAGCTGGCATTGATGTCAGACTCTCTTGTTGTGGTTTTCCACCTCTTGAGTTGTTACCTGTATTACTCAATCAGGCGCACACATTTCAAAGAACAAGACACAGAAGCATGCTGGGTAAGCTAATGTGTTGTCATCTGTGTGCAGAGTTGTGCCTTAATGCATGTGGTGACACTTGGTTTTCACACCCACTCTTTTTTTATTATATTCTTCATGCAAACTGCGTGAATACATAAGAGGTTTGCAGCAGGGCTGAAGCTCTCTCAGTTTAGTGTCAGAATCGGAGCATTCAAACCAATAGCTGGTTTTTTAAGGTGATGTTCTGTGATAGTGATCAGGAAAGACAGGTTATCTCCTTCAAAGGCAATAACAGGCCACCCGCTCCCAGGTGGACGTCACCGTCTGCTGTCAGTGATTATCAGATGGACATTTGTTTGTGTTATTTGAGACCTATTTATTTTGAAAAGGAAAGTTTCGGATGAGCATCAGTGTTTCATGTGTAAAGTTTCTTATGGTAATCTGTATTTATGTACATTGCTACTGAACCTTTGTATTTTATCTGTGCATATTTGCGGTAGTTTTATACATTAAACTGGCTGCACAGAAATTCAATAATGGAGTCCTTTAAACTCCTACTAAAACGGTGTGGTGTGGTTGCAAACAGTCATTTTCCCCCAAATAATCAGTTTATAGTTTTTACAATAAAAAAGTAATTTAAGTTTCATAAATTGATTCAGATTTGTATTATTATGAAAGATTTGGAAATAAAATTACCTGCCATTTGGTCAGTAGCCTTAATAGAAACTGCAAATGCGTTGCTGATGTAAATGACTTGAGTGAATCAGGCCGACTTACTGTGAACTAGAGAAAACAATTGTTGTGACCTGAGCATATTTAGCAATAAATGTACCATTGCAAGTTTATTTAGACTACCTACATATTTTTGCTCCAAACCGCCATGTGATGACACAAACAAAATCATGATGTGCCATAATGTTTTTAGTGATGATCCAAAGAATGAAGTCTGGAGTAAAGGCTGCACAAAAATTCAGCTTTACAAAATATTTCACAATATTACTACAGTAGTTAACTGTATTTTTGCACTAATGAATGTGGTCTTGGTGGGCATAATATATTTGTAAATAAAAATTATTTATGGCATAAATTAATAAGACAAGTTTGAATTCCAATTATTTTGGTTTGAACTTCAGTCAAAGTGTAAATCTGGGTCAGTAACACACCTTAAAAGAATATAAATGGTGGTGTTGGTGTGTATATTCATAATATATGACTAAACCTACTTGATGGATAGACAGTGTCTTAGATGTCATCATGGCATTCATTTGCTGCAGTGATATAGTGATTTCCTCCACTGGGAAGCTAGAGGTTTGGCAGTGAGTTCAGAGAGCATGTTGGCATTTTTGGTGGAGAATTATTCTTCAGGCTGCTCTTGTATTAAATTGTATACTGCTTTCTCCAGTCTCTTCTCTGAAGTTGCCTCACCAAAGCAAAGCTCCACTCAGCTCTCGTCATTTGTCTGAATGACTGTCTGTCTGGCACTAGCAAGTGAGTCAGAAGCCTTTTCTCCTGGAAATCTTTTGTACGTCACCACTTTAATTTCAAAGCTGCACAAAAGTGTTTTATGTTTTTTTTAAATAGTGCAGGTGTGAGAAAGAAACTCAAGATATGAATCTATTTTTTCATAGTAACTCAAGGGCTGTGTCCGAAACTTAAGGCTGTGGCCTTGATGACTAAATAGGTGGATTTCTTTTGTAAATCACCTAATAAAGAAACTAGGTTCAGACCCCATAGCGTCATGTCTGATGATCTAGAACAAATGAAAGAAGAAATGACTCATCATAAAAGGGAAAAAAAAAAACCATCCACATGGCGTCGTATAAAGAAATATCTGCGTCCACACAAAACCAGTGAAACCGACTGAAGACGATGTAGTATAAATGCCAGATCAGTATGTGTCACTGTAATTTTGCCGCAGCGATACACAAAAAATGAAGAAGACTTGACGCGTGCGCATAAACCTTGTGTGCTGTATACAAACATAGACAGTAAAAGAAATGGACACAGCGACCCCACTGGATTCAACGGAGACAAGTGAAGTCGATTAGCACACACTTCCTGGGGGTCGAGCGTACTGCGCAGACTCAAACTGAGCTTGATGACGTAGATGTCACGTGAGCAACCTGTCTGACAATTGTAAGTCTTCTAATAGCTGTGCCAAGAGAAATCTGAATCACCCACCGAATCTTGCAGACGTTGTTGAACAATTTTGTCCCGTTGCTTTTATGGACTCTCTATGGGCTTCTCCCTTGACTTCATGCCTCCACGTCCCCTCGATAGCCTCATAGACAGTAAAAGATTGCCTGCGAGCTTCTCCTCCTGTCCACACGGTAATTTCTCTACTGCGCGACAGAGAGTCGCAGGTTATGACACAATCGTTAGCCTATTTTTACAAAAACTGCTTCTTTGGGCCCATAACATAAGATGCAAGGTAATGGGGCCTTTTATACATTTTCGTATTTCTTTATAAATAATTAATGGACAAATGGAGTCTTTAAAAGCCTCAGATGTAAAGTTATTCGCTGTCAAAGTGACGCCAAAATGAATGGGAGTAAATGGAATGCTAACAGCAGGTGGGGGTCTGCTAGCCAATGGTGGCGCCCAGGGGTGCTTCAATAAAATATGAAACCCTGCCCCCCTGTATACAAACCATTGTTGTTGTTGCTCTTATGTGATGTAGCGGTGTCTGACTAGGGTCGACACATGGGGTGATGACATCATAGTTTCAGAAAATTTACGGATGGCCGTCCACATGAAAACGCAAAGACCGCATTTTCAGATTTATCCACTCTGGGACCTGGTTTAAAAAAATTATGATGGAAAAAAAATTGGTATCGGCATCAACATCTACATCGACACTAAAAAAAAAAAAAAAAAACATATCGGTCGATCACTAATAAAAACTTGTTTTTGCTGTGTATGCATAATATTGTTGTCTGTACTGTAACATCAACTAACTATAAGTCATTGCATAGCTCATCTTGAGTCCTCATAACCCTCAAGGACTGTAATGTTTTCTGAAATGTCCACTAAAATTCACTAAACGGACACCAAAACTGTCTGTGTTCTTATTTGTAGTAGTGGATTCATTTAGCTTGTAACATATCATGTAAGTATCATAGCACTGAACGAAGGCTGTACCATACAGCTTGCTCTTTGTCACAGCATTTCGCTGATCGGGTGGCATTTTGGGTCTTTATATTTTTATTTTTTTTTTTACCCCGAGGCCCTCTCGGGAAGTGGTGACATCACTAATTAACAATGTCTGGCAACTGGGCCAGGCCACAAGCTCTTCCTGACAGAGCTGCCGGCCACCATTTATTTATGATGATAACTGCCATTCTTTTTGTTAATAATTACAGTTAGTTGCTGTAACTTTTATTTTTAGAATTTTATTTAATCAATAATTTATTCATTTCTGTATGTAAATCGGTATCCATATACTTTTAAATGATTTTATGTCTTTAAAAATCATTACTTTTTTATTATTAATTATTAGCAGTACTTTAACCATGTAAAAGAAGTCCAAGATGGATGTTTAGGTTTTTAAAGTATTGAGGCTGGTTAAAATGCTCTTTCTGGGAAGCTCTATAATGCATTAATTCATTTATAAATAACCTCTGGTCTGAACAGGCCAATAAAATTCCTACATTAATCAAGTTAGAAGTGTCAACCTACAAGTACTCTAAACACCGCAGCCCACCGTATTTCATTATTAAAAAAGCAGTGAAGCACAGGCCACCTCAATGCAGCCATTAACAAACAGGTTTAGTTAAAGAGAGAATAGCACGCTTACTTGTTGTTTAGCACAACGATATGGTGTAATTTTTTTCCCATTAAGATACAAACATGTTCTTTAGACTTCACTTTAAATATCTTTTATTGGAGAACAAGTCTAACAACAGAACAAGCTGAAGTGTTTGTTCACAAATTCCTTGGTCTATGTTGATGTGAATGTATTAGGAAATTCTTACACTGATGTACTGTATAACGTCATATAACATGTTTTATAAACTTATAACAGGTTTTAACTAAACAACAGTGTTTACAGGTAAAGTAACTAATTATTTGCATATATTGGCACATTTAAACCTCATATACTTTGTTTTTTAAGCATTCAGCTTAACATTAGATCAAAGCAGGAAAAACTATTTATAAAATAATAATTTAACATTTTAAAGTTTTATTTTTAATTTTTAATTTAAATTTTCGAAAATTAATTTGAGAATACTTGAAATAGATTGGAACACTTTTACAAATATAATAGTGATAACTGGTAGAAATGATAATGGCAGAAAAAAAATGCATATGTTGATTGAAACTAAAACTAACTGATTATGAAATCTTACCAGGCATATTGTACTTGCAAATGACTTTTTGTTAACAATAAAGCAAAAGTCTTGTCAGATGAAGGTCCTGTACAAGACCTGCAGGAACATGATCTTCACAAACCTGAATCTGACCCAGCATTTTAACTCTTGGCTGTCTGTCGTGATCTTTATTGGATTAGTTGTCACCAATACAACATTTTGGACAATTGGTTGGAGGGGAGCCATGCTTTGCTATGATTCTGAAAGATCAGACCCTCAGCACATGACACAGGATTGTGGGAAAGATACCATCAGGTACATCCTGCTACGATGACAGATGCTCACTCATATAAAGTTACATTGACACAAATCTTGCACATCTGCTGGTACATAGTGTCTGACGAAACATTTTTAGACTCACATTCATGTAATGATTTACAACCAACCAGTTGTAAATGACATGGGGCCTATTTGATATGAATCTGATTCATTCTATGTAGGGTTCAGTCTTTTTCTAGTTTTATAGATGTAAATCAGCAGAGAATGGAGATTATGTATGGAGCAGGGCCAGCTGCCAAGCTTTTCCCAGCTAGGCTGGTTTTGTTGATGGAAGGCAGGCTTTGCTTTGTTTGGTCAGCTGATGGTCGGCAGCTCTAGTCAGCATTTTATGTGCCACTCTCATTGGCTGCACAGAAAATGTGTGTGCGCGTTTTTGTGTTTGTCTGTGAGAGATTGAAAAATTCTTGAAAAATAGATCGAATAATGCCATAATGGTGATCTCTTAAATAACATGAGATCCTCTCTCTCTCTCTCTCTCTCTCTCTCTCTCTCTCTCAATTTTCTTTCTCAGAATCAGATGTTTTCTAGTCTTCTTTTATTCAAGCTTTTAATTGCAGTTTTGATGGCAAGGAATCTCATTTGTTCAAAGATGATAGCCATTTATGTTTTTTCAAATGTTGTTTTAAACATTATTATTGCTTTATTATTACAGTAGTCAATCAGAAACATTAACTATGCCATTATCATGAATTGGACCTACCGTCCACTGTGTTCAGAATTGAATACTAGTGTACACTGCATACTTTCTACTTCTTTGTATTTTTTGTTTTCCGAAACCAGTTAAGTTGAATCACCACCCCACAGCTTGTTTTATTGGTCAACTCAATCACGCAGTAGGCAATAAGCACTGTTAAAATCATGACAAGTGAAATCTTTCGAATCGTCTGTGGGGCTTGTACTGAACTGGTTTGAGGAAAAATATGAAAATAGTATGTTAGGGCTGGGCGATATGGAGCAAAAAATATATCTTGATATATTTTGCTATATCTCAATATACGATCTCTATCTTTACAGGAAAAATAACCCCCCAAAAACTACTGCAAAAACAAATATGCCAAATATTACATGTTTAGGGCCCTATGAAACGTTTAACTTTTTTCTTCACCATATGTTTTATTGTTACCTAATTCTGTGTTTTAGCATGTGTAATTATTTCAATGCATAAAAACAACTTAATTAGTTAAAAAGAATTATTAAAATAGCCTTATGTGAAATGTTTTTTCCCTTCAGAAATTCTGTGTATTTACATTTTTCTGGTTATCAAATGACGGCATAAAACATTCATTCAATTTATCTTTTGATTATTTAAAATTAAGCAAACTTTATTTTTTGGTAAACAAAGGGGATTTACTATTAAAAATAAAACATGGAAGAAATGTTGTGTGATTATTCCTTAAAAAATTATGTTCGTTTCATTTTAGTAGTAGTAGTAGTAGTAGTAGGCTATGTACATTCTGCTGAACAATAGTAATAGATTTCTGGCAATTTTACAATTACATTTTGGCTATTTTGACGGGTTTACCTTTGCAGTTCTGTGTATGTGATACTACAGTCTATGATGTGATATATGAGGCTAGTTTTACTCAAATCAAACGGTCAAATGCTCATGAAGTGACTCTCAATGCAGTTCTGGAGATGTTGTTCATGTGTTTATGTCCTCATTTAGTGAGAGGAAAGACGCTGAAATCACGCGCGCTTCTGTATGTGTAATAGACGAAGACACGCTTCGGCACCATTCATTAACACAGACACGCAGAACATGCAGGATTCATATTTAAATAGACTTTTCCAGCTTAATATTTACAGATATTAGTCCATATCGCGATTTGATGTAAGTGCAATGACCTACTTTTGATTAACTAATTCTAAATTTGACAAATTCCGTGACTTTCCACGTTAAACTGTAAGGGGCTGTTTACACCTGGCCACTTCATGCGTTTTCTCAGATCGGATAGCTATCTGATTTATCAAAACGGTTCCATTTTCACCTGAAACGGATTTAAATCCGATCTTCAATTCCCGCGCTATATGCAGATTTAATGGAGTGCACGTCACCGAAAGCAACAGATATGAGCTGCATTTTATTGATCATCAGCTAAAATTTCAAAATCAAAGACCGCAATAAGAGAAAGCGGCAACAGCACTGGTAAGATCATTTCGTTTCTCTACTATTAATGATGAAGATTGTGTGTTAAGCGTTCGCGACTTACTTTTACTTTGATTTGCGATAGCTTGCACGTTGGTTTAATGAATATATGCTCAGCTTCTCATCTGGTGGTGCGTGTTCCAGTAGCGTCGTCATATCTGGCTATAACATTACATATAGCCTATAACACGCCCTCACACGTTTATTTTGTTAGCATTTTGGGGAGGAGTACAATTTACATGGTTTTAACAACCAGATGCATTTACACTTGTCTAGTTTTGTCTGGAATGCGGCCCAGACCACCTCCTGAAGTGGTTTGAGCGATCGGATTCAAATCCGTCTCAAATGCGTTTCGGAGGGCATTTACACCTGGTCTTTTCACGATCGGATAGCTATCCGATCTGAGAAAACGCATGAAGTGGCCAGGTGTAAACGGCCCCTAAATTCCGTGTTTATGACTGGATTCCGCGATTCCGTCCGCGTTTACTGCATTGCGGAAATCATAGGGCCCTACAGTAGCCTAGAGGATGAGAAAGGATGAGTCATGTATGAGCAGTTCCATGTGGTAATTTTGGCCCATTTAATTAAATACCCGCTCTTTAGTGTGTCTGACATGCCTCAGCCTGCTGAGTAGATAGAAACCTGTACTGTACTAACCTGTACACCCCAGTGAGCCAGACACTGCAGAAGAAGAGTTCACTCACAAATGCGCTTTATTGTTCATTTAATTTGGGCAGAATTTCTTTATAATTTTTATCATATGTTAATGTAAAAATCATGTGTAATGTAACTTGTTTTCATTGTATTTGTTATACTTGTGTTTTTTTATCGTTTTTGCCATGAAAATAGCCTTAAATGCTGACATGGCATTATATAAAAATATACTACTACTACTATTTTCATTTCTGAATTAAAAACAAATGTGCTTCAGAAAGCTTGAAAGTATTTGAGTAAACATGGGCTATTGGAAAGAGTTGGGAAAAATTAGAAAACAAATAGAGAGATCTCACTTTGGTAATAGTGAATCATGGCACAGAGCAGAAGAAGAGCAGGAGGGGTGGAGCTTGAGTACTACAGGAAGTGACACAATATCATGGCTTTAAAAGTTGTGGCGATTTAAACTAGACTATTAAACACAGGGATTTTTTACAAATGTCGCTCCACTGAGTATGTATGTATGATCAGAAAAAGTCTTGCTGTGACCGAACAGAAAGTGTTGAAAGGAATATGTGCAAGTGATTTGTTTTGCTCCACTAACTTTCTGATATACAGTACTCACTAGATTTAATAGCAATTTGATAGTAATGCAAAAACATTATTTTGAAATTACTTTTAATTAAGATGATAATGGAAACCTCAGTTTTAGTTTTTTTCATGTAGTTATTGGCTAATTGAACTAGGGTTTCAGCTTCAGGTGATAAATTAAACTAGTCATAGGGCCCGTCCACACGGAGACACATTTAGCTCTATACGCAAAAAGTTAGTATCATATCAGTGTTTTGGGAGTCTGAAAATGCTATTTTTTTTAAACCGGGTCACAGAGTGGGGAAATCTGAAAACGAAACCCTTATGTTTTCGTGTTTATAGCTAATCTGTATATTTTGTGAAACAAGGACTAGGGCTGGGACAACACGTCGAGGTCATCGATGATGTCTACGCAAAAAGTACGTCGACGCAAAATATGCACATCGATTCGTCGACCTGTTTTTATTTCTCTAAAAAACGTTTGCAAAACGTTTACCTTATGTGCGCTGAATATACGCGATGGCCGGATCAACATTCTGTCCAACGTTATATAACCAATCCAGGGGTTTTTCTGCATTGATCTTTTTTTTGGCGGCTGTCAAAGCCTTATTTGATCGGTGAGTGACAGTGACAGGGCACGTACGAGAGAGAGCCCCGGCTGCGCGCGCACTCACAGTCTTCAAACTACACGAGCGCTTCTTGCTCTCTCCCTCCCTTGTGCATATTAACCAAAATCATTAGACACGATAGAAAAAGGGCGGAACGTCAAAGTTTCACGTGGAGCATGGCTGCTGGCTCCCACTGTAAATGTTTTTTTTTTTTTTTGTAAAAGCACACTCTGTATTAGCTTAAAGCCCTCAAGTTTACATTTACATACTGTATTCTTTCAATTGCTCTAAACAAGTATTTTGGGTGAACTTTTTTATTGAATGCTAGACATCAAGTTGTTGTTATTTTCATCTGAAAGAAGAACTTTTTTCAGTAAGCTAGGCCCTATGTGTTCAGTAAGCTTGTTTCAGTAAGCTATGTGTTTTCAAGGTTTCAAGGCTTTATTGAATGCTATCTCTATACAAGTGCAAAGTAATGCATTCTTAGTCAGTCTTTTATTTTGTAATTTTAAGAGCAATAAACATATATTGCAATGTTAAGGAATTGATGTTTTTTTCATTCAGATATGTAAATCAACATGTATAAATTGTTAATAGTCAATTAATAGGGGGGTATAATCGAAATCAAATCGGTCTGAAAAATTAATCGTTAGATTAATCGATGCATCGGAAAAATAATCGCTAGATTAATCGTTTAAAAAATAATAGTTTATCCCAGCCCTAACAAGGACGTCTTCACCCCACGTATGACCCTGGTCAGACACCGTCTGGATACATAACAGCAACAACAACATGAACAAACAATGAATGAACGACTATTTTTATTAACTAACATTAACACAGATAAATAGTGTAATAATCGTATTGATCCATGTTCATCGTCTTGTTGTTGTGTTGGGTTTGTATACAGCGTGCATTGTATTATATTGGAGCATGCGCAAGTCTTCTCTGTTTTTAGTGTATCTCTGTGGCAGAATTACAGTGCCACATTCTAGTCTGGCATGTATACTGCATTGTTTTGAGTCAGTTTCAGTGGTTTCATGTGTAATCAGCTATTTCTTGAGATGAAAGAACGAGGAAAAAAAAAAGATTGGATATGGAAAGCTCTGGCTTTGTGTGGATGAGCCCATAGTGAAATTCTTTGGAAACATGCACCACTCTGTTTCAGCGAATCAAATTTGACATGTTGCTAATCTAACATAATTTTTAGTCATGTTGAAGTTAGTCCACACTGCTGACACGTTGACCTGTTGTAGCTGATCCAAACTGGGCACAAGATACAAGAAATAGATGCTCACACAGTTGAAGACATCATCGGAGAAGCGATAACCCTTTTCCTTTCTTGCTCTTTTGGCTTCATGGTTGAAACACTAGTTGAGTGATTACATGAGTTTGAAATGAAGTTCCACTTGAAGTGCAGTGGTTAAAACAATGCTGTATTCAGAAAGACCAAAAGACCCATGTACTTTAACACCCCTACAGAATATTCTCCATAGAGAAACAGCATTCTTCAATATGGGTAACACGTCTATAATATGGGTAAGGCCAAATCCAGTTGCACCATATTACTGACTGACACTATGTGTTTAATGTTATCATGAGTTTAATAACTGAAGTAGTAGATCTGTTTAAATTGAAAGGACTGTAGGATTTTAATCTCCTACATGGCTTTGCTGCCTACAGTTCCCACAGGAAGTGTGGCCGGGGAGAGAGAGTGAGCGAGAGAGACCGTGACGGGGTTAAAGACCCGTGTTGAAAATGTAGGAAGTGGCTGTGGGAGCCAGTCTGCTTGTGGAGGCTGAAGTTATTGGGGCCAGAACAGCCCTCGTGCTACACACACACGTGACAGACCCTTTGACTCTCCCAGCTGTGTCACCTTGGAAACTGCAAGTAATGTTGCTGCTGCTTTCCCATCCTCCTGTGCCAGACGAGTAGTTAGGAAAGAAATTGACCTCCTCAGATCCAATCTTTGGACATGCTGCTCGCCGACTACACCGCTCATCAGCCTGCTGACATACTGGAGTCTTCGGGATGAGGTGCTTGTTGAAGTTTACTGGTTTATTGCGATCAGCTCCAGATCTTTGTGTTTTATAGTGAGAGTTGGGTCGAAAGAAGTATAGAATTTTTTTTAAACATTCTGTCAAGCATTATCCTTATTTTTTTTATCTGAATTTATTTTCTACAATAAGACTTTGATCATCTTTATCCTTGTCTCACTTTTGTGGTATTCCATCAGCGAGCCAGACTTGTGAAAGGTCAGTTACATCAGTCTTGTTAAAGCATAGACAAAAGTATGTGTCACCGGACGTACGGTTAGCGTCTGGACGTACGGACAACAAGACTCAATATGCGTCATTTCCGATTCTTCTTCCTGTATCCAAAGACAACAACAACAACAGCAGCAGCAGGCAGATAATGAATAGTTTGGGGCAGATAGCGAAAGTCTTTGTTTGCGCTTTGGCGCTGGTACTGATCCACCAGCAGCACTTGACACTACTGTGCCTCTATACTGCACGCGGGGTTTTTTATGCGCCGTCTCTACTCAAAAGACCAAGATTCCTTGCGAATAGAACATGCGCAGAACACACATTTTGATGGGGATATGCCGAAACGCGTTTTACAAGACCAAATATTCGGGTTAGAAAAGGGGTACCCCAGGTATAATATCCCGGTTTTTAAAAACTGGGATATGAGCATATCCGGGTTTTGCCGGTGTTTACATGGCCGTGCGCGACCGGGTTATTGCTAATATCCCGGTTTTGAACGGGTTATTGGCTGCATGTAAATGTAGTCACTGACTGACTACATTGTGCAGTTTTAGCTGTAATTTAATAGTTGAGGTCAAAACCTCAGTATTATTGTTACCTAAGAAGTGAGGATCTGTCAACAAGTCCTGGTGATAACGTGGTAAAAAAGGTACTTTTTTCATTTTGATTTTGAGGTAAAATGTGACCTTGAAATGTTGTCACCATAAGTATGGCAAAATACTTGAAATACATGAGTATTTAAGTGGCTTGTTAGATCAAGTACTATAGAGTTTGATGCAAGCTGTGCTGTGAAGATATACACAGTTGGATGAAAATCTCAGAGTCCATAGGGTGTGAAAACAAAAAGTGGCTTGGGATTTGTCATGCAGATATCAATGCCAGGCTCTGCGGGTTGGTTGTAGGTGCAGTTTGTAGAGGATATTGTTTATGTGGTGACTCAATTTCCTTAAATAACTTAAAGGACAGGTGTTGCGTTGTTGAGGAGTAACTTAAAGGGATAGTTCACCCAAAAATGACAATTCTGTCATTAAATACCCACCCTTATGTCGTTCCAAACCTGTAAGACCCTTTTTCATCTTCGGAACACAAATTAAGATATTTTTGATGAAATCTGCACATTTTCTGACCTTCCAAAGATAGCAATGTAACTGTCACCTACAAGGCCCAGAAAGGTAGTAAAGACATCTTAAATAGTTCATGTGACATCAGTTGTGCAAAATAAAAAAATAACGACTTTATTCAACAATTTCTTCTCTCTGTGACAGTCCTCTGCAATTGTTTTAGTAAAAATCTTTTTTTTTTTTACTTTCATATAATCATATCATTTAGCACAAGTATGTGAATGAACTCAGTCTTATTATTTATAAGAGTTTAAAAATTCAGTCAGACTAACTTTATGAGGCACGAGAGATTTTTAAACTAAATTCATCTCTTACTTGGCCTCTCTCATGCATTTGCCATCATTTCAATCTCAAACCAATTATTTTGTGATGCATTGTATTAAGTGGTGCCCAGTAATAGAATGCACAAAACACATCAAGCAAACAGAGACACAAATGTTAAGTTTATTTCAGCAAACCTCATGTCTTATTTATTTTCGGAAGTCAATTAGTTAAAAAAGTTTCAGTGCACCAGCTTGCAGTTCATTTGAATCATCACTCAAAAATTTCCCTGTGGATATTTTTAAGGAGTAATTATTTAGTTGAATACTGCTGTTTATCACTGTATTTTCAATTAAATTGTGCGAGCTGATGTCAATGTTAATTCTAAAACAAATTCACAATATCTGTGGATATAAAGGGGTGTTTTTGAAGTGCACCACCAACTTTTTTTTTGGTCAACCAGTCATCTAAACTCTGACTCATGCCACCATTAATATATCTCACAATAGCAAAGTTATTAGTGTTTAGGTAGAATTGGGGTCAACTGAATGTGCCAAAACCGTTCCTCTCCACAGTCTTCATAACTTAAGGGTTCAGTGACTGGTTGTGACAGTGGGGTGCTTTGGTATCTGGACCCAGTATGTTGTTTCCCAGTGGACAGGGACTCTCTACAGGCAGGGACTAAAGATAACAGGTGCTTCTCAGTTCCCTCTGAAACCTGTCTGCTGTGACGTTCAGCTTAAACTGAGTTGTCAAGGTTTGCCGGTGCCAGAGGAAGAGGTGTGAAAGGGGGACAGCTGCAGTGTTGTGCAGTGTCACCTCTTCACTGTTTCCCTTTTTAAAGAGCCTCAGTCAGTTAGTAGAACCTTTAAGGAACTGCTGTTGTTAGGAAAGCTACATATTTCACTTGTGAATATGCTGTTGTCACAAATGTTTAAATCAGTATTATTAGTAATGCATTGCCATCAAACAGGAAATTAGGCTGGTTCAGTCACGACTAAAATGATGGATGTATGATAATGATTGAGTAAGCCCCCCCAGGTTGCTCCAGACAGGTTGTACATGTTGCTGTTATATGCCAACATTACGTGATAGTCAGTTTTTGGTTTCACAGACAGAAAAACTGGCTTCGCATAAGAAAAAATGTTTTGCTTTTGTTCATATTGGAGGCGTTGATGTACAGTTAGCTTTTGGAGCACCTGATCGTGTTGACAGCAGTTGTTGCGTTCCTAAACCATTGTATGTTGTACAGCATACGGATAATTGCCTGAAAAAATGTGAAGCATTTTAATGGACTTAGGTCAGGGGCAGATGACGTATTTCTTTTTACTTGAAAGAAAACACAACATAGTCAGATTAATGTGTTGTACTGTTGTATTCAGTTGTCAGATACAAAGCTAAGAACACATCCCAATAAGAAAAAAAGAAAAAGAAAAGTAAAATAGTCACCCCAAGTGCCACTCCAAAATCTCACTTAGATTAGAATTGGCTGAGATATGATTTATATCAGGGTTCCTCAAATCTTGCCCTGGAGGGCCAATGCGCTGCAGAGTTTAACTCCAACCTTGATCAAACTCACCTACCTGTGATTTTCTAATGATCCTGAAGACATATATTAGCCTGCTCAGGTGTGTTTGATTAGGGTTAGAGCTAAACTCTGCGGGAAAGTGGATCTCATGGGCCAGATTTGAGGATCCCTGATTTATATCAAGCTTAAACATGGCAATTTTAATATCATTGGTTTTGAATCAACCCTAGGTTCATGGTGAGCATTTTAAGAAACACAGTTTGGATCCACTTTAGTTTGAGTGAGTGTTCAGGCGTATCTCTGCTGCTGTCAGTACCTGTGGTTGGGCAAAAGCTGTATTCCTGCATCCCGCGTTCTCCCCCACTTCTCTGCTCTCCAGTCTGTTGGAGCGAGTCTCAACAGGAGGTGCACCCCGATCACTATCTCTGCTCCACACAGCTGGCAACATCTGATCAGATAAGAAGGGCTTGGCTGCTCCACCCTTCCACACGTTCCACACAACATCCATGCCTGGCTGCTTCCTTCTCCAACAGACCATTACCAAACCCAGCCACAGAACCATAGCGCTGTACGTCTGCCTGCTCCGTCTCTGTAGGACTCTCCCAGATGATGGCATTACTCAGGGATTCAGACTTGGCTCGACATCTGCCAGAACATCTGAATGCGTGTATGACAATAATTAACATGAAATTGTCATTGTGAACCTCTGCTTTCAGTTTGAGCAGTTTGTGGGATGTGAACAGTGTCATTTTAAGCGTTATATTTTGCATATTTTTGTCAGTACAGTGACATTTCACGTTTAAATTCAAATAAAACTAATGCACTGCTTCATGGCAGAGTACCAATATAATTATAGCTTTGGGTACTGTGAGACTTTTTAAATTGATTTTGTGCCTTACATAGATGTAGATGTTCAGCTGCAGAGAATGGGATGTTAATTTTACAAAATGGGATCAAATGATAAGTCATTGAAATCTATTTAGTGGGAGCAGTTGGGAAACTGAGAATGAAACAGAAGGTGGGTCCCAATTTGCAAACTTATGCAGTTCCATGATGTTTGTTTTTTAGGACAAATTGTTTAGTGTGAATAATTTCAAACAGAAAAACTGCACCGAAAAAACATAGGGTTGGACACTTAAAGGGGTCCTATTATGCTCTTTTACAAAGTCTTGATTTTATTTTGGGGGTATACTAAAACTTGCTCTCATACTAGGTTGTTCGAAAAATGCATTATTTTTCACTTTATTGTAAATTATTACAACACTGCTCTACCTAGTCTTGCATGAATAGCTCGAATAGTTCCTGTATCAAATGAAGTAGGGATGCACGATCATGATTTTTCATGGCTGATTTCCGATTTTGTTTTTTATCTTTAAGCAACAAACAAGAAAGAAGGAAAGTGTGCATAAACAAGCTGTTTATTTGGTATTTAATAGGCCAAACTGGCTTATGGCTATTGAAAACAATAACCATAACCATCTGAAATTAACGGCAGTAACTGCACACTAAGTAGCCTACATTCAATACAAACATAGACGGTACAGACATCAACATTTAACTTTTGTTTTTGAATTGGGTTGAAACTACATAGAACTGGCCTTAAATGAAAGGATTAACTGTAACCATGTGAAATTAAACGTGTATGCAAATTCTAATTTACAAAAAAAAGAAAAAAAAACATTTCAGTTTTGTCAGTTTAGTCCGTTTTGTTTCTCATCCAACACGTGAGAAGTTGAGCTGAACATCTCTTCATGGTCTACTCATGTTCAGGGTGCGGACCGGTACGGTACACTCGCGCAGCTTCAGTGTGCGCAGGAAAGGGACTCTTATTTGTGCGCCAGTACACCAATGGCTGATCAATTCCTGCTATCTGTGACTCCGACATGAAGCTCTGCATTTCCAGTGCTGAACGACTGCCCGTGTCCTGCGCACAGATTTCGAAATGCTTCCTAACAAATGACATAGCGAATGATTACAATGTAGTATGTGCACGCGGGCGCACTTCCAGGAAAAATCAGCTGAAAAAAAGACCAAAAACTGGCCGATTGCGTATTTTAAGCAAAATCCGTCCGGTTCCGATTTATGGCCGGTCAACCGGTGCATCCCTAAAATAAAGCCCAGCCTTCTTAAATATTGATTGATTAGCTAGGCCAGTGTGAGTTGTGATGGGCACCACTTGGCACCTGGCCGGCAAATGTCATGCCCCTTACCATTAGGGATGGGTATCGTTTACATTTTATTGATACTGATACTTATCTGTACTGTTATCAATACTATCTGGTGCAAAAATATGAAGTGAAAAGTTGTTACATTTTTTTTTTTGACTGCTGTTTTATTACTACTGAACTTTAGCAGCTGAATTAAAGTTCTACAAATCAAGAGCAGTGAGTTATTTTTCTCTTTGTGTTTAATTAACATTAAAGGAATAGTTCACCCAAAAATGAAAATTGTCATCATTTACTCACTCTCAGGTTTTAAACCTGAATGAGTTTCTTTATTCTGTTGAACATAAAACTTTAGCAACTGTTTGGTTACCCATATTCTTCAAAAAATCTTCTTTTGTGTTCAGCGCAAGCATACATAAAAATTAATACATGTTTGGTACAAATAATGACAGAATACATTTTTAAGGTGAACTGTCCTTTCAATGACAAGCGGCAGAATGTTTAGAACTATCCCTTTAAGTGCTGCATGCATCTGTTTTTCTGTCAAACTGTTTATATGTACATTTGTTTGGAGCCAGTATGTGTTTTTGACAGTATAAGTGCAATCAAATGACAACTAAGTAATCATGTGCTGTTTGGCCAGCCTTTAAGTGTATCTTATGGACACTTCCGGTGTATGCGCTCTAAGTAAGCACATGTTAGAACAGCACGCAAATGAAACGTTTAACAGGCAAGGTTTTAAAGCACGTTGAAATGACATGAGTCTCATGAGTGTAACTCTACATATCAACATTTGATGTGAATGTGTCTCGCGAGTTTCAATTGGAGTTGAAGCTGAAACAATAACGAGCGCGGCGCACACACACGCATAATGGGCCGTCCGCGTCCGCACCGCATCGAGTTAAAAACATCTCAACTTTTCATAATGCCGCAAGCGCACCACAGGTCATATAACTTCCTCACCTTTTCCATAACAACGTTGAAAGCTCAGCTAAGATGAAGGAACAGCTGATAGCTGTATGTGGATTTTTAAATTAATTTAGTAGCAGAGCTACTGCAAACGGTTTTTAGTGCTGCAAATCCATTTATCCATTGCTGAAATTTCCGCGTCTTCATGGAGAGAGCAGGTCATGGTTGCTTAGCAATGGCAGACCCATTGCCCAAAGGCTTTGGGGAAAAAAATCTGAAAGCGGCGCGCCTAGCGTTTTCCACGCGTTTTTAGACGCGATATGTGAATGGCCCCTTACAAGTACGAAAACTCCTGCTTAATACAAAGAGTGACGATGGCGGAGAGAGCAAAACTTTCCAAAGTGTGGTTATATTTCACTAGAGTTGATGCAGACAACGCTGGTTGTAGAGCTGAAACAACGAATCAATTTAATCGATTAAAAACGATTATTAAAATAGTTGTCAACTAATTTAGTCATCGATTCGTTGCTAAATAACTTTTATTTGCCGTAAGCGGCTCATTTCGTGCATATTTCAAATCTGCGGTGACCAAAGTGTGGCAGTAATGAGCCACCGGAGGTTTTACTCAGCCAGTACAGCAGGAGAAGTAGCGAATAGCCAATAGCTGGCCTCGTTTTATGTCACGTGCTTCCCGAACAGCGTCTCTGCAGCATTCAGCTTGATGTGGGAGTGCTTTACTTTGAGCCTTCAAAAAAGAAGAGTAACCTGTAAACTCTGCACTACTTAACTGTTTAAGGGGACGTTCACATATCGCGTCTTTTGCGCGCTCAAGTTCGTTATTTCCAACACTGCACCGCATCGAGTTAAAACATTTCAACTTTTCAGAATGCCGCAAGCGCACCGCGGGTCATGTGACAAGAACTAACCAATCAGCTTCATCCTTTCCCGTAACAACGTTAAAAGCTCAGTCAAGATGAAAGGAACAGCTGATCATAGTTGTATGTGGATTTCCATTTTGAAATAAATTTAGTAGTAGAGCTACTGCAAGCGATTTTTTGAGCTGCAAATCCATTTATCCTTTGTTGAAATTTCCGTGTCTTCAAGGAGAGAGCACGTCATGGTTGCTTAGCAAAGGCAGACGCCTCAGGGGCGCTTCTACCCGAGCGCTTTGGAAAGAAGGAGAAAGCGGTGCGCCTAGCGTTTTCCACGCGTTTTTAGGCGCGATTTGTGAGCGGCCCCTAAGACTTTCATTTGTGCAGATTCTCCAGTACAATGTTGTTTGCAAATGTTTAGTCGTAAAAGCTGATAACATTGCTTTTTAACAGTTAACATTTAAAGCTTTACAAACATGTTCTGTGATCAGTTTGTCGTTTACCAGTTCAAAATTCAGTCGTGCAGCCTAATTATGACTGAATGAGAGGGGTAAATGTTTAAAGATATTTGAAATGCACTTTTTTTTTCTAAGTATTCACTGCTCTTTTTCACACAGCAGGTTTTTTGTGTGTGTCCTTTTTTTTTTTCTGGACAACCTTCTGATGGATTTTACTTTAAATTGTGAGTTCCATTCAGGTTTCATGCCATTGGCACTTTATTCGAAGGATTGTTTACAATTTCACAGCAAAAGCTATAAAGCTGTTTCCCAGTAAATAATAAAATACAATGCACTGCAATTTTATTCTGTTTTATCCTTATTCTTCGTGAAAATATCTTCTGAAAGATTCCTTAATAAGCTTTGTTCGGGATGTTTAACTACTTTAGGAGCTCTAAGGACTGCCATGGTGAAAACATTATTTAAAATCTACTTGTGAAATTTGCTAGAGTATGGGTCAGTGTTCTGATTGCAGAAGAGTTCGACAAAGGATTACTAACACAATAAAACAACTCCAGGTATATTTTTGATGAGGATATGACAGTGCAAAATGGTTAAAATCTCTTAAAAATCTATGCTGAAGGATAAAGACCATTTATTAATAATTTACTTGGGGAAAAAATTGAAAAAACTAAAATATAAGTACACAAACTGATTAATCATAAAAATAATCGACAGATTAATCGATTATCAAAATAATCGTTAGTTGCAGCCCTAGCTGGTTGTCATAAGTGCAAAAAATTTTTGCATGTAAGGGCGGAAACACAAGCAATCTGTCAAAGCATCTTTCAAAAGTGCATTATGTGCAGACAGAGAAAAGTTTTCAACTGCCTAAAACAACACAAATTAACACAACACAAAGTAACGATAAGAATATCGTTAAGGTACCGGACCGTTAAGCA
Source organism: Carassius carassius (assembly GCF_963082965.1). Taxonomy (NCBI): domain Eukaryota; kingdom Metazoa; phylum Chordata; class Actinopteri; order Cypriniformes; family Cyprinidae; genus Carassius; species Carassius carassius. Next base: position 16,316,486 of record NC_081759.1, on the reverse strand, counting down.
GTATTGGTAAGAGTAGTAATACCGTTAAAACCTTAACGATACCCATCCCTAATTATTTTAAGAGTTGGCTCCTTTGTTCACTACTATATGGTGTTACTTGGTAACATAAGCCTACACTTTCTAACATTTCGCTCTTGCCATGATGACTTATTGCATGCAAACATAACCCGCACATGAGCATGGACATCATGCACGTCGAGCAAATGTCGGCCACATCATTCAGTGAAGGGAAATGACAGGCAGCAGCTTCTAATTCACCATTAACATTGAAGCATACGGAGATAAAACAACATGTGTATTGATAACCTTATCTTTTGTAGTAAAGCTTATTTGGTTGTTAAGTGATGACGTAAGAAGCGCTGTTTCCAGGTCCAGGCCTCAACTCGCTTCACTTTAGAATATGATCTCAGCATCCATTTATGAGCACTGTTTATTCTTATTAATAATTTAAGCTAAACGCTTTCAAACTTACGGTATACACTACAGTCTCTGTGCTCACAGTGTCCCAAACACAAAAGGTTAAAGGTTAAGATTATAACTTTTTCGCTAGTATTTTATCACATTGTGAGTTTATATTAGCACCTTTTGTTGTTTTCTCGTGGTAACCGATAGAGCGTTTGGACACGGAAGAGCTGCTACGTGACGTCAGACTTAACAAGCGAATTGTGTACCAGTCCAAAAAAAACCCGGTTCTCCATACCAATCCCTACTTACCATAGCCGCCTGCTGCGAGCTTCAGTGTAAATATTGCGTCAAAATCAAATCAATTTGAGCGCGATTTAAACCCGCATGCTTGTAACCACTCTAAGTTTGTCTGCCTTGGGAAAGATAGCGTGTCTCCGACATAGTGATAGTCAACCAGGACTCGTCACCATAGGTATTTGTGAGATCACAAATCCTGAAAAAAATATGCCTTGTAGTCCAAACGAGTCGTTCATTGTAGTTTTTAAAAAAGGGATTTTTGTTAAATAAAATATCTACGTTTGAAGTGGTCTTTGAGCTTTGTAACTTTGCAGTTCTTTTTTATGCTCAAACAACAACATTACATACTAGTTTAAGTTGAAAAAGTGAAAAAGCATAATAGGACCCCTTTAATACCCTCAACTGTTGCAGCTTTAATTACAATGCGGAGTGGGAAGGGGCCATCAAACTCGTGATGCTGAATGACAAAATAACCTTATATAATTCATACAGTACACGGCTGAGTGCAAGTGCATAGTGTGTAAGTGCAAATTGTATAGTGTGTCATTTGGCACACCGCTAGATCTGTCTTCATTCATTTCAACAAATATACCCAGATCAACATTTGGGACATTCCCAAATGAACATCTTTGTTGGTTCTAAAGCAACACTATCCAATCTGCCAATATGATTTTAAGGAAGGCTTAGATAATTGAATAACTTTCGTATCAATATACAGTACAGACCAAAAGTTTGGAAACATTACTATTTTTTATGTTTTTGAAAGAAGTTTCTTCTGCTCATCAAGCCTGCATTTATTTGATCAAAAATACAGAAAAAAATGTAATATTGTGATATATTATTACAATTATAATAATTGTTTTTAAATTTATTATACTTTAAATGATCATTTATTTCTGTGATGCAAAGCTGAATTTTTAGGATCATTATCACATGATCATTTAGAAATCATTCTAATATGATGATTCATTATCAAAGTTGGAAACAGTTCTGCTGCTTAATATTTTTTCAGAACATGTTTTGGATACTTTGATGAATAAAAAGTAAAAAAACAAAAAAAAAAGAAGCTATGTTTTTAAAATATAAATATTTTGTAATAACAATATAACACTGGTCAGTAATTTTTTTTCTTCTTTTTAAATAAAATCAATACTTTTATTCAGCAAGGATGTGTTAAATTGATAAAAAGTGATAGTAAAGAAAATATATTATTAGAATATATATTATTAGAATTTTTTTTTTTCTTTGGAATAAATGCAGTTCTTTTTAACCTTTTATTCATCAAATATATTAAACAGCAGAACTGTTTCCAACACTCATAATAAATCAGAATATTCGAATGATATCTAAATGATCATGTGATAGACTGGATGTTACATGTGACACTGAAGGCTGCCAGAATCGCATTCCTGGAGATCAAAACCTCCTTCCAATATTTAATCAAAGTAATGGTCTGACTTGTGGCACGTAGGTAGAATGGCTTCCATTGAGTTCAGCAAATGTGAAAAATAAAGGGACAAGTGATCCTTGTGATCATACATTGCAGATAGAGAGAGTGAGAGCCATGGTGGTATGTCACTATACCTGAATAGGCCCCAGCTATAGGGTGCTGTTAAAATTTCAGCGTACTCTCTCTCTAAGTAACTGGTGACAAAAGCAACTGCTGAGCCAAGCCTTTTGTTTTTGTTCTCCCAACAAAGTGCACAAGCCAACCTCCCCTGGTGTTACAGCACTGGGGACATGCCTGCGCTACTGAAATCCATCAACTAGAGGAGGCAGAGGCTACTGACAGACCTGGGAGTTGCCTGGAAACTACTTCATAGCCGAGACGTGAACTGAGAGATTTTGGTATTCAGTATAGCTCTCACTATTCATAGTCTCATTCCTGCTTCAGTTGCTTATCTGGTCTTAAAAGCATTCTTTCCTCCAGTGCTCAGATCTCTTGCTCCCTCTTTTCCCCATCCATACTTCAAATTTCATCCACTCAATCAAGCAGCAGTTGTTTTATTGGTTGTTGAAAATTTTTGACTTTTTTGTGTTGGAGAAGACTGTACATTTTTTAAGGTCCTACATTATCTGAGATTCTACTCTAAAATACTCTGCTCTCTGCTGCCTGCATAGGCAACTGTCCTGAAACATGCTCTACGCAAATCAGCTTAGATTCTCTGCCCGAGCTTTTATGTTGTAAGTGGCCAGGGCTTCGAGCGGCTAGCTCAAGAATTAATCAATGTTGGTGCTACTGTACATATGGTCGTGTATCGGCCCAGTCCATTCTGCCTCACCATAGCACCGTTTCCAAGGCTTGCATAGAAAAGGCAGATGAGAGGAGGGAAGTTCTGGCACAGACGCTCAAAGATGCTCTGAAGAATGGAGACGTATCTATGAGCACAGATATGTGGACTGATGATTACAGAAAGATAAGTTACATCGCAGTAACGTGTCATTATTAGGGATGGGCGTTTTCCGCAAATATCACATTAGAATATTTGAGCTCACATAAAAACGAATATTCCCTCAACAGAATAGTGTGGGTAACAGATGAAGGCAGCAACATAATCAAAGCCCTGGAACCATATAGGAGGCTTTCTTGTCTCGATCACCTAATTAATGCTGTCCTTCGCCTCGGTCTGCATGCCGACACACTGTCCGAAAACGCGCCGGATATAGGAGAGACCATATCTGTTGCGAAAGGACTTGTAAGATATCTAAAACAATCTGGCCTGGTTGCGCAATTGTCAAAGACAGTGCTACAGATGGGGGAGACTCGATTCAACACAGTGTACCTCACGCTCAAGTCAGTGCAAGATATATACTCAGAGCTACGGGAGAAACTGGAGAACCGCGGTGAGGTTGAGCGCATCGAAAATATTGCAAAAATATTGACCGGGACCTACTGAAATGGTGGAAAGTGAACGGATTGGTGTACCCTAAACTAGCCAGGCTCGCAAGATCCGTCCTCTGCATTCCAGCAAGCAGCAGCAGCAGCGAGCGGGTGTTCAGCGCAGCTGGCCGAACGATAGAGCAGAGGAGGACCGCTCTGAAACCAGAAACTGTGGACGCAATCTTGTTCTTGCATGACAACATATAGAACCATGTAAGTAGGCTATAGCTTTGAGATTAATATGGTATTATATAATGATTACATATAGCAGGGCAGCCTTGCTTGGCCTAATCAATTTTTCACACTTCATCTGCAGGCTCATACACAGGCAGGAGGCTACCAGAATGGAGCAGCGTTTTTGCACTATAGGCCTTCGTTTTATAATAGGCTTTACAAATATTTATTTTGTTTAAAAAATATTATATGTTCTAAAACATTGTTTAATTATATTAGTAGTAGTAGGCCTATAGTCTTAGGCCATCATTTTCTGTGTTCATCATTGTTCACGGTTTATTTTTTATTTTGTTTTACGTTTCTTCATTCGGAATTTCAGATCCATTTAGGATCCATTCAATTTTTTCTGAATAAACAAACAACGCAGTTTACATGCTGCTTTCTTGTCGTATTATTCATTAAGATAATAATTAATAAATGCACACACAATCATAAACTTGATAAAAGTTACAGATGTGTTTTACTATGCACAAAAAAAAGCCTTTCAACTTACATGTGCAAAATTCAGAATTAAATGAATGTGCTGCAATTTGTACAAAAAGAGAGTCTGTAGTAGACTGTGTGTTTTAGCCATTAAATAAGCACATTTAGTTTCAAGTTTAAGTTTTGTTTTGATGAAAGATTTTCTTTAAAGTGAATTTCGTTTAGTATGAATTGTATCTTAATTTTAATACATTTTTCATCAACCAATTGCCTGGATTTAATACATAAACAGCAATATAGCAGACAATATAATAATGACATGGAGGCACTGGCGCGCCGTGGTCACACTTACACCATTTGAAACTCGTAACACACGCTGTCACCGAATTTACAGATGCACATCTTGCTTGTTGCTCACACATCGCACACATATTATGCTGAATGTTGTGCTTGTTCAATTTAATTAAATTAAAACTTTAATTATGAAAATGCTCGGGTTCGGGTAGGGTCGGGCTTGATTTGTTGGGCCCGATCTAAGCTCTAACGCAAATAATGTAGTGTTTCCACTCAACCTTGATTTCATGCATTGTGGCTAGGACTGGCTATATAGCAAAATTTGTTAAATTTTTTCAGAACTTGACTGATCATTGAACAAATGTTTTTAAACTAGTTAACGACAACAAGTAACTTTTTCTTTATTAATCCTCTAGTTAAAGAAAATTCTATTCCAAGTCCACCACACATGAAGTTGTCAACATGATGTTAATGAATGACAATGAATGTTAAACACATCACTTAAGTATGTTTGCAGAAAAGATGCATGAACTACTGATACATCTTGTACAAAGTGTCTTGTAGGCTACATATTATGTGTTCAGAAATAATAACAGAAAAATGCTTAAAAAAAAAAATCAATAGTCAACATACAGTTACACCAGTAGACTATTATTAACTATAAATGTTCTGTAAAAATGATAAACAGCACCTTTCAGCCTGTCACCATAATGCAAACATGAAATATCAGATATACAACAGTAGTTCTTTACAGGTTTTTTATTCGATCGTGCTGCTTTTCCATAGTTTTTCTATTTAAACATGGACGCGTTTGATTGTTGCATTCACATCTCTTGCAGCGCTTTATGCATAAAGCGCCATTCTAAAAACACAGTGCTCAAGTTAAAAGAAGTATACTTTACATCTTATTGCATTTCTTCCTTATTCCACTGCCCATGTCACAACTTTGTCAATACAAAAGCGCATTCTGTGTGAATGGAACCTAGCGATAAGTGCCGATGTGGTTGAATCATTCTTTTCTCTTCACTGTTAACATTGGCATATTATCAATGTGTAATTCTAATGTTTGGTAATATTTCTGTTCAAAATCACATTCCTCAATTTCTAAAAAATAAAATTGTGGAAAAACCATTAAATTAGAATTAATCAATAAAATGTGAAGAATCACCCAGCCCTAACCATTCAGAAACGTGTCAGACCTCAGTTCAAAACACAACAGAATTATGATGCATTTGCAGCATTTTTGCATGCAAGAAAGACTGCATGAAGCGTGTTGTCATGCGAAAGTAAACATAGAGGCCATCGAAGTGAATTTATGGTATATTGACCATTCAGACTGAGGCAATGTATTGCATTGACCTAAATCAGATTTAGAATCACATATTTTGAGAAATCAAGGATGTGTTTTAGGATTAGTTTATTTGTTAGTAGATGTGCCATACTAGTTTTCTCTAATTAGTGGTAGAAGGGTTTATTGTAGTGGATCGTTTTAGACTTTAGTAGATAAAAGCCATATGACTCTAGCACCAGGCTGTGAAAGGCTAGCGATTGAATCACCCCTCAGGAATTGTCTGGTATTCTTGGCATTCAAGACATGAGAGTATTGTTGTTGTATTTTTTTTTTTTTTCGTAATCAAGTGGCTATAAATAGAGCGGGGGCCTGGACAGTCCCAGAGACTTTCAGAGCATTTAACCCACTGGCTCAGTGTCGGAGCATTCTGGCCAGAATAGAGAATGTTTTGGGGAATTCTGACATCAAAACCATTATGGCTGCTCCTAATACGTCCAAAAGTCTTTCTAAGTTTTGAAAATATCTTAGTTTTTTCCCTATTCTTTGCATTTAAATCTCCCCACAACAAACCAACATAACAATTGTAAAGATTACATCTACCGCTGTGGGGAACTGGAGCCCTTGTTCACTCTTTGTTCCAATGGTCATAATGCCTCAAGAGTAGGGGTGGGTGTTTTAGAAATGGTATTATTTTGGACCGGTACGTAATTGGGTCGATACTGGACTAACGATAGGCTTCAGGACAAACAATACTGTTATTGATACTTGCATTGTTTTATCTCTATATACCTCAATGTTAATAACAAATTAGAATCTGCTGCTTGTCATTTTCCTTCACTGAATGATGTGGCCGACGTTTGCTGGACTTGCGTGTGTTTGATATTCATGCGCATGTGTGGTGTGTATTTGCATGCATTCAGTCATGCCAGGCAATAGTAATAAAGTGTGGGCTCACGTTTCAAAACTAAGCGACACTAGTGTCAGATCCAGTATAGGCTGTGCAGTAGTGTAATAGTGAACAAAGGAGGCAACAGTGGTAATATAAGGAAACATTTACTAACAACAACACAACATCTACTCCTAGCAATGCACTGTACTATGTCTCCTGGCTCCAGCTCCAGCTGCAACTGCAACTCACGAGACACATTCACATCAAACTTTGATTCAGTGGTAGAGTTACATTCACGAGACACTGACTGCACTTTTTCTAAATCTCTAAAGTACATTATTTGCGTGTGGTTTAAAGCCATGCTGGTTAAACATTTCATTCGCATACTGTTCTGACATGCACTTATTCAGAGCGCTTACACTTGAAGCGTGCATACACAAAAAGGCCGGTCAAACAGCACCTGATTACTTTGTTATCTTAGTTATCGTCTGATGGCACTAATACTATCAAAAACACACACAGGTTTACATAAACACAGTTAGTAATGTCTAAAGTGAAAGTAAACATTTGAGATAAAGACAGATGCATGCAGCTTTTAAAGGGATAGTTCACCCAAAAATCTAAATTGTCATTAATAACTCACCCTCATGTCGTTCCAAACCCGTGAGACCCGTTTATCTTCGGAACACAGTTTAAGATATTTTAGATTTAGTCCGAGAGCTCTCAGTGCCTCCATTGAAACTGTGCACAGTATACTGTCCATGTCCAGAAAGATAAGAAAAACATAATCAAAGTAGTCCATGTGACATCAGAGGGTCAGTTTGAATTTTTTGAAGCATCGAAAATACATTTTGGTCAAACGTAGCAAAAACTACGACTTTATTCAGCATTGTCTTCTCTTCCGTGTCTGTTGTAAGACAGTTCAAAACAAAGCAGTTTGTGATATCCGGTTCACGAACGAATCATTCGATGTAATGATTTTTTTTGAACCAGTTCACCAAATCGAACTGAATCGTTTTAAACGGTTCGCGTCTCCAATACGCATTAATCCACAAATGACTTAAGCTGTTAACTTTTTTAATGTGGCTGACACTCCCTCTGAGTTAAAACAAACCAATGTCCCGGAGAAATTCATTTACTCAAACAGTACAAGTCATTAGGGACCAGCAACTGTTTGGTTTCCCACATTCTTCAAAATAACTTTTATGTTCAACAGAAGAAAGAAACCCATTCAGGTTTAAAACAACTTGAGTGTGAGTAAATGAGAACACCATTTTTTGATGAACTATTCCTTTAATGTTATTAAAATAAAACACAAAGAGAAAAATAACTTACTGCTCTTGACTGAAGAACTTTAATACAGTTGCTAAAGTTCAGCAGTAATAAAATAACTGAAAATTTGAACAACTTTTAACTTAATATCTTTTTGTACCAAATAGTATCGATAAGCACCGATATCGATTAGCAGTATACACATTATACGCAGATATCTTCATAGTCATAAAACATGTTTCTGTGACTACTTCCAAAAACTGTTCTCTTCTATCCTACAACTCTTAAAACACAGCTCTTATGCTGACAGTGCCAGGAAAACATCATGTTGATCTCTACACCAAAAGAGACAGCAGCCATCTGATGTTTTTGATTGTGGCTGAAGCCTGTTGTAGCTAGTAAAGCATTATGTCCTGTGAGTGTTTGTTTTGAATCTGACGAGTGCTCTCCAGTGCAGTCTCTGCTGAGCAGGATTTTCACTTACTATGTACCCTGAGGTGCTGGAGACATTGGAAAGCCCAAAGTTTCTGAGGATGCTTTTTTTTGTCGAAATTGATGTATGAAAATTGTACGAAATTGCTTTCCATTGATGTATGGTTTATTAGGATCGGACAATATTTGGCAGAGATAAAAATATTTGAAAATCTGAAATCTGAGGGTGCAAAAAAATCGAAATACTGAGAAAATCACCTTTGAAGTTGTCCAAATGAATTCTTAGCAATACATATTACTAATCAAAAATATAGTTTTGATATATTAACAGTAGGAAATTTACAAAATATCTTCATGGAACATGATCTTTACTGAATATCCTAAAGATTTTTGGCATGAAAGAAAAACTGATCATTTTGACCCAAACAATGTTTTTTGGCTATTGCTAAAAATGTACCCCAGCAACTTAAGACTGGTTTTGTGGTCCAGGGTCACATATTATGTCTACTTGTGTCTATTTCACTTTGAATAAAAAAGTTAAATTATATCCAAACAGCAGCTACAGAAAACGAGCAAAGAACATTCACATGATCAAAAAAACATTATCGTTGACTTCATTTATGCACTCTATAAAACACTCCTGTTATAATCAGTGAAGTTATTTACACTGCATGATGAATAAATCTCTTATACTTACAGTACAGACCAAAAGTTTGGACACACCTTCTCATTCAAAGAGTTTTCTTTATTTTCATGACTATGAAAATTGTAGTCACACTGAAGGCATCAAAACTATGAATTAACACATATGGAATTATATATGGAATTATATACATAACAAAAAAGTGTGAAACAACTGAAAATATGTCATATTGTAGGTTCTTCAAAAATTGCCACCTTTTGCTTTGATTACTGCTTTGCACACTCTTGGCATTCTCTTGATGAGCTTCAAGAGGTAGTCACCTGAAATGGTCTTCCAACAGTCTTGAAGGAGTTCCCCGAGAGATGCTTAGCACTTGTTTGCCCTTTTGCCTTCTGTCTGCGGTCCAGCTCACCCCTAAACCATCTCGATTGGGTTCAGGTCCAGTGACTGTGGAGGCCAGGTCATCTGGCGCAGCACCCCATCACTCTCCTTCTCGGTCAAGTAGCCCTTGATGCCTTCAGTGTGACTCTACAATTTTCATAGTCATGAAAATAAAGAAAACTCTTTGAATGATGTGTATCCAAACTTTTGGTCTGTACTGTACATCGCATTTACGTCTGCACTGTTATTTATGATCAATTAATTCACGAGAGAGCATAATTCAGTCAGTGCGCAAATGCTCAACAACAAAATGACTCATCTGAACACATCTAATTGGTCATTGCATTCATAAACCCGACAGAATTGTGTGTGATTGTTAATAACTTTTATATTAAAAAAAGCGTAAAAAGAAATATGAAACAAATAAGCCCTAATATTAATTACATGATAATACTTGCCTGATAATCATCATCATCATCTTGATACCATAAAAAACATCAGCCACAGGCGATATCTCTGACTATAATCGAAACACGATACTATCATCTATTAGCACAACCCTGTTTTAAACAGGCACACATTGGAATCATACAACAGCTGTAACAATAATGTATAAATGACTTACACATCATTACACAACATTTCGCAATGAAAATTGGAGGGGAGTTAGTGCCACATTGCAAAAATCAGATTTTTCTGTAAGCAACGCATGCATTCCCCTTTTTTTTCCTTTTGATTCTGATTACGCTGTCTTAGACATGCTCTTGGCATGTTTTGTGAGATTACTTAGTAACAGTAAAATATTAATAGTCTTCTCTTTTGATGTATACATCTTTCTCAGGTATCAATGTATCTCGTGTAGAGTTGGTATGGATTTCTGGCTCTGTATACTGTTGTTTGGATTGGCACTAAATGTTGTATTGAGCTCTTTGTTTGTCTGGTTACTGGTATCAAATTATTTCCCTGGTGGACGCTCAATGGTTGGCTTATCCATTTGGTTCAATGAACCGGATGGCTCAGTAGGGTTGAGACAGATATAATTGAGCTGGTGTAATTGGAGCATGCTTGAAATATTGATCTTTGAGATGATGTGGAAAATCCCAGGTACTGCTGCCAAACAACACTGCCATCACTGAATCAGCATAGTATGTATATACTGTGTAAGCTGTGTGTTACATTTTTTACCACCATTGCACTACAGGTAGTTGCATTATCGTTTCTGCATATTTTAAAATGCTCCAATGACACTGATGTCTTTCAGTTATAAAAAGCTGAACAACCAGCTATTTGTTTTGTTATAACATCTGAACTCAATTATTTACTTGAAAGTTACATAATGTAATATCGACGCCTTGCTATACGCTAATGTAAGTGTCATTCGTTTTATTGGTAAAGTAATAGTAGCCTGGGGGCAGACATACAGTTCTAACCCTAATGTATCACAAACCCTTGAAGAATTATCTAATGAGTGGGACACAGAGCAAGACTCAACTCGTGCCAAGCGTGTTTCTTGCATGTATGCTGTCAATTAAAAAATAGATTTGAGGCCTGAAGGGATTGACCTGAAGAAACTGCCGCATCTGTCATGAACGGTGCATTCTACACTCTCACGCAACATTATAAATCTTTCTCACACTGCTGTGACTGGATTGTAGATTCTGAAGTGTAAATCATGTTTGTTTTGAGACCTGAAGCAATTTTTTGGACTGGTTCTTAAAATGATTAAAGCCAAGGAATTGTGTGAGTTGAGCAGGTGTGTGATCGGTGTGGAAATGCCATTTTCTGGAGGCAGAATCTCATGTCTGGGACTGCATTGCTATGCAGCCGATGGGCAGCTCAGTTCAGCTGCTGGTGAGTCAGCTGTTTGCCTTAGCTTGTGCTCCTCCAAATCATTTGACCTTTGATCCCTGACCTGCCATTAGGCTTGTGCATTTTTTGATGCTAAAATGCTGTTTGCAGTTTAATATTTATAAGTAAGCCATTTGCAGGTAGATTTCAACATTGTGACCAGTACAAATAAAACCAGTGCAATCAGTACAAATACTCGACTCGACTCGAGATATATTATATTCTTTTCAAAATCTATACTAGAAAATCAACTTGCATAGACAATTTTAATAATTTCAGATCTATTATTTTAAGGTATTGTAGCTATTGACCTTAATCTATTTAACAGCGTTGCGAACTGCTCATATTTTGTTCTCGTTTTGCTTATTTAAACTACAAGGATGTCAAAGTGCCGCTCAGTTTTCAGCATCACAAGCATGTCTGTCTTCACATTGCCAACATGATTGAAAACGAGCTTTCTGCAATCAGAGGTTTGTGAAGAATTCATGAAATCGTTGTCTCATCATCTGCCTCCATGATCCATCCATTGTGTTTGTTTGATATCTTTGATATGGTTCTATTATGGTGTTATGGTCTCTGACCGCAGCATTTGCATGTGTTGTTGACAGTGGCAACAAAGGAACTAGACACAAAAAACACTGTAGTCTCTTTTTAATAATTTCAGGTCAGCTCTCAAACACACATCTGCATTCACAAACAGTCTTTAAGACTTTCTCTAGACCATTGTATAAGTTTGTGCACTTTTATAATCATTTGAGCTGCTTCAGAGCAGAATCAAAAGAGCACTTTTCATATTAGAGCTATACAAACTATTTCAAGTCGCCCAGCCTCAGAATCACTTTCATTTAAGTGATTGAATAGTGTTGCATACCCAGACTGTTAATTATCTTTATGAAGTCTCATTTACTTTACAGCTTTCAGACCAAGCTCTGCCCACTCAAACAGGAAGCAGCTGTCTGGCTAACATTAAAAAACAACCAATCACATTTGGTCTTTCCTTAAAATTTTCTATTGTGTAGAACTCAGCTGAAGGTTGGAGCTTTTGAAAATATGTACAGTATGCATCAGATGGGCATATGCTATTCATTGATTCAACACAATCCAATATCTGTTTACAGTACTTAAAGGAAAACATATATTATGTTTTCAAGTTTAAAGTAAAATTTTTATTTATATATATATATATATATATATATATATATATATATATATACACACACACACACACACACACACACACACACACACACACACACACACACACACACACATACTGTGGTTTAAAAGTTTAGGTTTAGTAAGATTTACTTTTTAAGAAATTGTATGGTCATAAGTAGAAATAAAGATATTAAAATTCTATACAGTTCAACATTCTGTTAATCAAAGAATTCTGAAAAATATCAGTTTCCACAAAAATATTAGGCAGCACAACTGTATTAAACATAGATAATATAGTAAAATAATAAATATACAAAAAATTATAAATACATTTATTTAATGCTAAGAGTTCTACAAATACATTTAAATATTGATGTACTTAATAAAATACCCTGCAATTGTACTTACTACACTGGTATACTTAAAGTCTGCTAAATTGGAGCAACTAATTTTGTACTTTGTAGAGCTGAAGTGTAACTAAAAATATACTGAATACTGAAGTATAATTTGATTGTGCTAAAGTGGAACTTTTGGAAGTATACTTTAGGTACACTTTAAATGTCTTGCATTTAAAGACTGCTATTATTCAAAGATCATACAGGATTTCTTCAAGTTTCAATGAATACATGTTCCTCTCACCCTCTTTAAGTCCTTACCCCCACCAGCCCATCCTAATCATAATAAAACGCGAAGAGACAGTGTAGCGTGAAGAAATGTGCGTCCCCGAGCACACTCGTTCTGTCGCTCTCATCGGGTTTATTGGGGCAGAATCCTTCAAGCACTTGGAGACGGTGAAAGGGGGCAATAGGACAGAAGGTGTGGTCGCTGTTACCATCATGCTCAAGGCATGTTCTGCTGTGATCATACATATTTTAAGACCTGCCAGCCAGTGGGATTCATGGAAAGTGTAACCCACAAATTAGATGGAAATAAAGAGGAAGAAACCCAATGTTTTTTTTCCCTCATTAGCTCATTTCTTTAAGTTGATTGAAACAAATGTGGTGATCCTTCTCCAGTAAAGACAAAAAGGCTTTACCATGGTACATTGATGATATCAGATTGTTCTTTAGTTAAACTATTCATAGCACTCCAGTATACTTCAAAGAAACCACAGTACTTTCATGGTAGCTGTTCAAAAACATGATATCAAAAACATATCTAAATAAACAGTGTATTATCATGTCACACAAGAACTTCCCATGGCCTTATTATGTTTTGTGGGCATTTACCATGGTATTGCCATCTGAAAGCATTGCTTGCCATTGTATCACCTCAGTACTTTTTTGTAAATGGGTGCCACTTCCAAAATCATGGCTCTGTCACTGCACCCTATTTAAAAAACATGTTGTTACCATGAAAAATATCTTTAAAATAATAATAATAATAATAATGGTATTACCATGTCTAAACGTATCTTTTTTTTTCTTTTTTTGTTTTTGAATTTTCTTTGAATTAACATAGTTGTTCATATGGTTGATAAGGGCTCTAACACTAGCTTGCTTTATTCTTTTTCTGATCTATGTGATTTATTTTTTTTTATTATATAATAAAAAAAAAACTTGCTACGTGTACTGCGTTAAGCTAACTGAGACCTTTTATAGCACTTGTGTATCATTGCTCTTTTGTTGTTTTTGATTGCTTTCATTGTCCTCATTTGTAAGTCGCTTTGGATAAAAGCATCTGTTAAATGACTAAATGTAAATGTTTGTGTGTTTTGTATAACATCCTGTATACCAGTGCTTCTGTGTCACTTCCTGTGTGCAATTCATTGATGACTTGTTTGGTTAAAGTCCAGTCGCGTACTAATAAGCTTAAGAGCTCAGAGGGGCAAAGACGCACAAATCATTTCAAATGCAACCAAACACCCACAAATGACTCTTTAATCCAGAGGCTGCTGTTGGCCATCAAATGAAGGAAAAATGAGGTGCTATATGTTTTCTGAGCAGCTTAGCATAATCATTATTCCCCTGTTACAATAGCATCATATTACAGATCTACTGCTATTGTTGAGTGATTAACACTGCTGCTAAATCAGCTTGTTAGTGGTGTTTTTGAGAGACATAGCTTGGGAGTCAGCTGCTGTTTGACTGATTTGGGATCAGTAATAGATCAAGGGTTTGAGAAATTGCGTTTTTGTTCTATAGTTTGTTTATCTGAAATGGTTTTATGATATGAGTAACTTGTGCAGTGATCATTCTGTCATCATTTCTTCACACTTAAATTGTTTCAAACGAGTGTGACTTAAAAGGAGAAACATTTCAGAATGTGCAAGCTGCTCTTTTACATACAGCGAAAGTCAAGCCAACTCACCTTTATTTATATAGCGCTTTAAACAAAATACATTGCGTCAAAGCAACTGAACAACATTGTTATGTGTAAGCCAGGTTAAAGAGATGGGTCTTTAATCTTTATTTAAACTGCAAGAGTGTGTCTGCCTCCCGAACAATGTTAGGTAGGTTATTCCAGAGTTTAGGCGCCAAATAGGAAAAGGATCTGCCGCCCGCAGTTGATTTTGATATTCTAGGTATTATCAAATTGCCTGAGTTTTGAGAACGTAGCGGACGTAGAGGATTATAATGTAAAAGGAGCTCATTCAAATACTGAGGTGCTAAACCATTCAGGGCTTTATACATAATAAGCAATATTTGAAAATCTATACGATGTTTGATAGTGAGCCAGTGCAGTGTTGACAGGACCGGGCTAATATGGTCATAGTTCCTGGTTCTAGTAAGAACTCTTGCTGCTGCATTTTGGACTAGCTGTAGTTTTACTAAGCGTGCAGAACAACCACCCAATAAAGCATTACAATAATCTAACCTTGAGGTCATAAATGCATGGATTAACATTTCTGCATTTGACATTGACAGCATAGGCCGTAATTTAGATATATTTTTGAGATGAAAAAATGCAGTTTTACAAATGCTAGAAACGTAGCTTTCTAAGGAAAGATTGCGATCAAATACCACACCTAGGTTCCTAACTGATGACGAAGAATTGACAGAGCAACCATCAAGTCTTAGACAGTGTTCTAGGTTATTACAAGCAGAGTTTTTAGGTCCTATAATTAACACCTCAGTTTTTTTTTTCAGAATTTAGCAGTAAGAAATTACTCATCCAGTTTTTTTATATCGACTATGCATTCCATTAGTTTTTCAAATTGGTGTGTTTCACCGGGCCGCGAAGAAATATAGAGCTGAGTATCATCAGCATAACAGTGAAAACTAACACCATGTTTCCTGATGATATCTCCCAAGAGTAAGATATAAAGCTTGAAGAGTAGCGGCCCTAGTTCTGAGCCTTGAGGTACTCCATACTGCACTTGTGATCGATATGATACATCTTCATTCACTGCTACGAACTGATGGCGGTCATATAAGTACGATTTAAACCATGCTAATGCACTTCCATTAATGCCAACAAAGTGTTCAAGTCTATGCAAAAGAATGTTGTGGTCAATTGTGTCAAACGCAGCTCTAAGATCCAATAAAACTAATAGAGAGATACACCCACGATCAGATGATAAGAGCAGGTCATTTGTAACTCTAAGGAGAGCATTCTCAGTACTTTGGGGTCAAGTTGTGTTTTTTTAATGAGAGGCTTAATAACAGCCAGTTTGAAGGTTTTGGGGACATATCCTAATGACAATGAGGAATTAATAATAGTCAGAAGAGGATCTATGAATTCTGGAAGCACCTCTTTTAGGAGCTTAGATGGTATAGGGTCTAACATACATGTTGTTGGTTTAGATTATTTAACAAGTTTATACAATTCTTCCTCTCCTACGGTAGAGAACGAGTGGAACTGTTCCTCAGGGGGTCTATAGTGCACTGTCTGATGCGATACTGTAGCTGACGGCTGAATGGTAGCAATTTTATCTCTAATAGTATCGATTTTAGAAGTAAAGTAGTTCATAAAGTCATTACTGCTGTCGTGTTGGGAAATGTCAACACTTGTTGAGGCTTTATTTTTCGTTAATTTAGCCACTGTATTGAATAAATACCTGGGGTTATGTTTGTTTTCTTCTAAAAGAGAAGAAAAGTAATCGGATCTAGCAGTTTTTAATGCTTTTCTGTAGGATAGGATACTTTCCCGCCAAGCAATACGAAATACCTCTAGTTTTGTTTTCCTCCAGCTGCGCTCCATTTTTCGGGCTGCTCTCTTTAGGCTGCGAGTATGCTCATTATACCATGGTGTCAAACTGTTTTTCTTAACCTTCCTTAAGCGTAAAGGAGCAACAGTATTTAAAGTGCTAGAAAAGAGAAAGTCCATAGTTTCTGTTACATCATCAAGTTGTTCTGAGGTTTTGGATATGCTAAGGAATTTGGATACATCAGGAAGATAACTTAAAAAGCAGTATTTTGTGGTAGAAGTGATGGTTCTTCCATACTTGTAACAAGAAGTAGAATTTACAATTTTGGCTATATGAAGTTTGCACAAAACTAAATAATGATCTGAGATATCACTTGACTGCATAATTTCAACACTATCAACATAAATTCCATGTGACGGTATTAAATCTAGAGTATGATTTCGACAATGAGTAGGTCCTGAAACGTGTTGTCTAACCCCAATAGAGTTCTGAATGTCTATAAATGCTGATCCCGATGCATCTTTTTCATTATGATTTCGACAATGAGTAGGTCCTGAAACGTGTTGTCTAACCCCAATAGAGTTCAGAATGTCTATAAATGCTGATCCCAATGCATCTTTTTCATTATCAACATGGATATTAAAATCACCAACTATTAAAACTTTATCTGCAGCCAGAACTAATTTGGATGTAAAATCACCAAACTCTTTAATAAAGTCTGTATGGTGCCCTGGTGGCCTGTAAACGGTAGCCAGACATAACAGGGGATTTATCATTAACATTTGTTTCTGGATAATGTTATATGAATCACCATTACTTCAAACGAGTTATACTTGAAGCCTGCCCTCTGAGAAATCCTGAAAACGCTGTTATAAATTGAAGCAACACCTCCCCCTTTGCCTTTTAGACGAGGCTCATGTTTATAACAGTAATCTTGGGGGGTGGACTCATTTAAAATAATGTAATCATCAGGTTTTAGCCAGGTTTCTGTCAAACAGAGTACATCTATATTATGATCAGTGATCATATTATTTACAAAAAGTGTTTTCGTAGAAAGGGATCTGATATTCAATAAGCCAAGCTTTATCACTTGTTTATCCATATTGCATCTGTTTTTTATTTGTTAAACCTCAATTAAATTGTTAATCTTAACTTGGTTTGGACGTTATTTGGATTTTCTAGTTCAGGGAACAGACACAGTCTCTATAGTGTGATATCTAGGTGAAAGAGTCTCTATGTGCTGAGAATTAACTGACCTCTGTGACGGGAGGCAGCTAGCAGACGGTCGGTTTAGCCAGTCTGTCTGCTTCCTGACCTGGGCCCCAGTTAGTCAAGTATAAACACTAAGACTATTTGCCATATTTCTAGAGAGAAGAGTGGCGCCACTCCAGGAGGGATGAAGACATCTCTTTTCAACAGGTCAGGTCTGCCCCAAAAGCTCGTCCAATTGTCTATGAAACCTATGTTATTCTGTGGGCACCTCTTAGACATCCAGCCATTGAGTGATGACAATCTGCTATGCATCTCATTACCACGGTAAGCAGGGAGGGGACCAGAGCATATTACAGTGTCTGACATCGTGCTTGCAAGTTCACACACCTCTTTAATGTTATTTTTAGTGATCTCTGACATGAACATCATTAGCGCCGGCATGAATAACAATCTTACTGTATTTACGTTTAGCATTAGCCAGCACTTTTAAATTTGCCAAGATGTCAGGCGCTCTGGCTCCCGGTAAACATTTGACTATGGTGGCTGGTGTCTCTATATTCACGTTCCGTACAATAGAATCACCAATAACTAGAGAACTTTCATCAGGTTTTTCAGTGGGTGCAGCACTGAGTGGGGAGAACCTGTTTAATGTTTTGATCGGAACAGAAGAGCGGTGTTTTGACCCACGACTACGCTGCCTCACTGTCACCCAGTTGCCCTGCTGCAGGGGCTCTGTTGCCGGAACCGAACAATGTACAGGAATCCCTGAGCTAGACGCATCCAAAGCCGTATCTAGAGCCCTAACATTCTTACTGTCCTCAATTAAAGTTTGGATGCGTGTCTCTAATTCTGAAATCTTCTCTGTCAGCCTAACTATTTCCCTGCATTTATCACATGTGTATCCCTCATGTGCGACAGAGATAGATAAACTGTACATGTGGCAAGAGGTGCAAATAACAATAGCAGGAGAAGCCATTACTCACCATGCTTGATGAAATATTCTTACTGCGGTTGTTTGATGAACTTGTGAAAAACTGGAGCGAGAGAGAGGAGAGGAGAAGAGAAAACAGCGATAGGTTCGAATGAAAACGCTAAAGACAAGCTAACGAGTGCTAACGCTTTGCAGGTGTACTGCACTCACGGATATAAAAAAAAGTGAACGATCAAAATTAATCTGATAAGATTGATCGATAATATCAGAAATATGGTGTGAATTGTTATATTTTATCACTTTAAAAAACAGAGAGTGATAGTAAGATAAAGAGAAAAAAATAAAATAAAAATAAAAACAGCTACACGGAGCTACGATTAGCTACAGAAGGCCAACTGGAAGTAGAGAAAACACTGTCCAACAGCGACACCCGCAGTCAGGGAGTCAAAGTGGAAAGTGGACAGTGTTCCAAAAACAGAACCCTAGCGCTCATGCCGTATCTTCCCAAGTCTTAAAGTTAACATGAAATGGAAATTCATTTTTAAAATGCATATTAATGATCTTACTGTGAACAATTCATCCATTCATGTGTTCAGCCTTCTTATGGCTCAAACAGTAGACAGTGGTGCTAGTGATGCCAAGGTCGATTCCAAGGGAATTCATGCAGTTATAAATTGCAATTATATTTGAAATCAATATAACTTGCTTTTGATAAAAGCATCTCCCAAATGCATCAATAATAATCATAAGAATAATATAACATTTTTAGTTTGTCCTAAATTACAACATTTTTCCCTGGTGACATATACTGGACTGCTAGAATTATTTTATTCACCATCCCTTTCTTACAACCTCAAGCTGTCATTCAGATCTTAGATTTCCCACCATAATCTGTTGCATTAGGATGTACATCACATATGGGAAGAAATGCTAATGCCGTTTCTGCATTGCATTGACATGATTTGAATAAAATGAGGGAACAGTATCTATTTTTTCCTCATGTCAAGACGAACATAGTGGAATTTTTTAACCAGATTATTTTTGTTGTATGATCTCATTTGTGGGTGTCATTAGACTGTTTACATAAAAATAATTTATGAGTTCCCACCATAATCTGTTGCATTAGGATGTACATCACATATGGGAAGAAATGCTAATTTCTGTGATACAATTTCTTTGTGAGATGAATAGACCAAATTTGAAATCATTATTCATTTCATCTCTTCATTATTATCTATTTTAATTGCTAATGTCGTAAACTCGTAAAATATAGTGATTTTGTTCAAAATTAGCTTGCAGAAGCTGTTGAGTATAAGGTTGTGGCACAGGTTTATGTCATTCTGAATGCACTTTATTGGCTTGGATGTCTGTTTATTATATCCCTGAGAATATGTGGATTATTTTTATTTTATTTTTTATTTTTTAGTAACTGAAGTCTGCAGAGTCCAAGGTGTTGGTACACAAGATACTGTGAATTTGTTCCCATGATATGCCGCGTTTCCACTGAAATTACCCGGAACATTTGTACCAGGAACTTTTTCACTAGACGATAACTGAGCTCCCGCTGATCGCATGGAGCTCATGTCTCAGAGATCGGCGAAACACATTTTTAAATAGGTGCTGTCTTTATAAATAAACCACAGATTTGAGTTTTAAACAACTACATTCTCGCCTGAAATACTTTTAAAATTACATTTCATGACACAATAACAGTAATATTTTGAAAATGATCAGAATAAATGGTGGCTGAACCCAACCAATGCTGCGTGAACTGAACCAATCAGCATGTTTAGCACTCAAGTCCCGCCCCCGAAAGTTCCGGAGCTTTGAAAAAGTACTACCTTGCCAGCAGGGACTTTCTTAGGGGCATTTTTTTACCCGGAAATTTATTTAGTTACTGGTTCCGGCGGTGGAAACACACCGAGTACCAGGCCAAAGTCCCTAGTTCCTAGGTAAAGTTCCTGCGGTGGAAACACGGCAATACATTTAAACTGAATTAAAACGAGGTAACAAATTAGAACAACATGCATTGACATGATTTGAATAAAATGAGGGAACAGTATCTTTTTTTCCTCATGTCAAGACGAACATAGTGGAATTTTTTAACCAGATTATTTTTGTTGTATGATCTCATTTGTGGGTGTCATTAGACGATTAAAAAGATTAAAAAGCACCATTGCCCCGATGCTAAGGACGGATCGGTTCTTTATAGTGAATCAATGAAACAGGTTAACAAAACAGTTTGTGATTCTATCTCTTTACTGGATAATACATCAAAAATTGCTGAAACCGTCTTTGCCCTACACAGAATCAGCGAAACAAAACCGTCTGAATCACTCAGACAGCGGAGTAAGAAAAGTAGACATTAATTCTCTCTTTTCCTCTAATCTCTTGTGAACTGGATTATGAAGCTCTTCCCATTTCCACAAAGTCACGCAAAATAATTACAGATTTTCCCTTCTTATTGAAATCGGATTTTCTAACTTTTCAGTTCATAGTTCTTTCATTTTCACTTGGCATTAAGAAAAACATCCCTTTGATTTCTCCCCGAGTTGATGTTCTCCACTTCGATTGTTGTGGCCTGGATCGGCAGTGCTTCAGAATGTTTAACCTGTGATTTTGTTTGTTGGCCACTAAAAGCTTAAAGACAGTTTTCCAGAGAAAGTGAGAGCAGTAGAAAGCGCGAGGGAGCAAAGCCCTGAGAATTTTTATTTTAGCCCAGTCCTGCCCCCTGCCTTTACTCTTAGCCACCCCGAACGCCCCTTCCCCCCTCCCTCCCTCATTCACACATTCAGGAAACAGGGGACCCTGCCAGAAGCCCTTTCTGTTTCCGGGAATCAGGCCCACAGGGCTGCTGTGTAGTGGGCCGGCTCTGACGTGAAGGCTATTGTTCCCGTGCGGAGCTCCATTGTGCAGGGGAAGGAACAGCAGCAAAAACAAAAAACACCCGCGGAAGGAGCTGAGAGGGAGGGAGGACGAGATGTCTGAGTTATTTCAGTAAAGAGACTCCTTCCCCAAGAGCAGCCCGCTTGCTGATGAGATACGCTGACTCTTGCGTGTTCAGCTGCAGAGTTTATCGCTGTGATCTATCTCAGGAGTATGTCATGTTAAAGACTGACGCACATATCCAAAAATACATGTGACTCATGAGAACGGAGGATTTGATGTCTGTGGAAACATCACAACCTGTGTGTTTGATGAAAGCCTTACTGTACACAAGCAGTGTCTTTTCCACTCTGTGGTCAAGGGCAGAAATCCCTTCAGGAAAAACCATGTCACACCAGCTTAACATGTTCAGGCTGTTTTTTTGTTGTTGTTTTTTTGAAGTGGGAGAGTACAAAAAATACATGCTTTCAAAATCAACTGGTTGATTCATTGTTCTTGAGCGAGGCTTGTATGATTCAGGTGATTTCAGGGTGAAATTGGTTATGGGTTTCATACCTCCAGACACGTTTTTAACTTAACTCTTGTAATGGTACATTGAAACTACAGTGTAAGATTTAACCATGTAACCATTCTGTCTGAATGTGTATGACTGTGGGAATTAAAGGATAGGAAAGGCGAAAAAGGCTATTCCAAGAATATTTTACTGTGCAAACTGAAATCTAAAGCACTGCACGTTGTTAGCATGTTAATTAAAATGTAGTTTAAGGGTTTTTAAATCTGGAGTCATGGGACCTCCAGAGCAGGGCCGTGCAGAGACCTTTGGAGGGGCAGGTGCTCAAAGTATAAAAGGGGCACATGGAACAAGACTTTAAATAGCGCTGTTCAAAATATTAAGGTGAGACACTGCAGGCAAAAACACTGTTTTTTCAAGCACCTGTCAATTTTGAGATTTTGGGCTTTTTGGTTTTTCATAAAGTGCTTTTTCAACCTAGTGGAAGGAAAACATCCAAAAGACACTGTTAAGTGTTTCTTTTATAGCACTTTATCTGTTTGTGTCAATAGATTTCAATTACAATACATATTTTCAAAGGCCGTTTTCTCAAAATGAGTTTTTTCTTCAACACTGAGCCATAAATCTCCACTTCAGTAGCACTTACACACACCAAACATGACATTTTTATTCCTGTCTATATTCTGAAGGTTTTTACAGAGGGATTTGTTCATATATATTTTCCTTGATTATATACAACATTTTATTCCCCCCAAAATTGTGAAAATATATTGTTTTCTGGCTGTTCAAAGTATTTTCTGAATTATGGAGTGACAAAAAAAGATAACCAGAATTCCCTCTGTAAAAACATTTGACTCTAATATGTCATAAAAAATAAACAAAAACATTGAAACTGACTTCATCTAGTGTTCAGATTTTTGTACTAGACATTTATGCAAATTAGCACATATTTCATTAAATAATGCCTAATTTGCATATTTAAACATAACATTTTTGAAAACTTGTAATACAAAAAATGTTTGCAATAATCAATGTAATCAATCAACTGGGTAAGTAAGGTGATAACTATTAGTTATTATTTTTGCCCTATTCACCTGCAGTGTCTCGCCTTAATACAGCAATATTGTGATGCATTCCTTGCTGATTCACTGATATCGATATGGATGATTATGTATTGATATGGCAGCAAATGCTGTGATGCAGAAAATTACAATTACGTTGTACGATTACAAAATACAATTTTAAGTTTAAAAGTAAAAAAATATATTTTCTTTCCACCTAATAATAACTCTGGGATTAGAAACTTGAAATGTCTTAAATTGTCCCAATCTGATGTTTTTTTCTTCTCTGTTCTACAGAATAATTAAGAACAGCGGTTATAGTAAAAACTATAGAAAACACTCATGCCTCTACATTTTCCTCTTTCTCACCAGCCTCTATCTCCTGGCTTGCTGTTACCTGCTTTCTTTCTGTCACTTGTGCCTCTACATTTCCCTCTTTTTCTTCCTCTATCTCCATCTCCGCATCTGATCTATTACTTTCCACTCTCTGTCCATCTAGGAACAAGGCACAATTTACTATTTCAGCATTAATCTATTATTTTAACCATCACTACTACTCTTGCACCTAATTAATAAGTCCACCTTAAATATTGATACAAAACATTAAACATTTACATTTATTCATTTAGCAGACGCTTTTATCCAAAGCGACTTACAGATGAAGACAGTGGAAGCAATCAAAAACAACAAAAAGAGCAATGATATACAGTACAAGTGCTATAACAAGTCTCAGTAAGGTTAACACAGTACACGTAGCATGGGATTTTAAATAATAATATAATAAATAAAAAGAAAACTTTTATAGAATAAAACTTTTTATAGAATTTATAGAATAAAAAATAAAAATAAAAAAGAATAGAGCAAGCTAGTTAAAGGTCTTTGCACATACACACACATACATATTGTATAATGAATGAAAAGAAAATAGAATATAAAAAGATTAGAAAGGTAGTTAATTTTTTTAAGAATAGAATTAGAATAGTGAGTGTTAAAGTTAGAGGGTCAAATAAAGATGGAAGAGATGTGTTTTCAGCCGATTCTTGAAGATGGCTAAGGACTCAGCTGCTCGGATTGAGTTGGGGAGGTCATTCCACCAGAAGGGAACATTTAACTTAAAAGTCCGTAAAAGTGACTTTGTGCTTCTTTGGGATGGCACAATCAAGCGACGTTCACTTGCAGAACGCAAGCTTCTAGAGGGCACATAAGTCTGAAGTAACAAATTTAGGTAAATGGGTGCAGAGCCAGTGGTAGTTTTGTAGGCAAACATCAATGCCTTGAATTTTATGCGAGCAGCTATTGGAAGCCAGTGCAAATTGATAAACAGAGGTGTGACGTGTATTCTTTTTGGCTCATTAAAAATTAATCTTGCTGCCGCGTTCTGAATTAATTGAAACAACTGATACACTGGAATATAGTGATTAAAATTATTATCATTACTGTTGTAGTTGTTGTTGTCTAAAATAGAACACCTTTGCAATGTAAACAAATGACAGGCTACATTTGTTATTCATCTCCTTCACACTGCACTTTGATGTCAGGTATATTATTCATTTTAAATTGACATTGATATTTCTACATTTTTTTCCAGAGAGACATTATTGAGTTTTTACAGGCTAAAGTGGTCTTGCTGTTGTAAACACTGTTGCTATTGTAGAAAAAAATATATTGTGTCACATTTAAAATATAATTATATTTTAATTCATTTCTGAATTGTTTTTATTTTCATAATGATAATTCAGAGAATGGGAAAATCTGAATAAGCCTTACCAGTATTGTGAACATTATTTTTAAGGCATTCTACGTGTTAAAAAATAAAAAAAATACTGTAATATAATAATAGTTTAGTCAAATAACAAAAAAAGACCAGACCCCTCGATCAGGGGCATCATGCAGTTATGATTTTTGAGGGGGCACATTTTTTGTGTGGGGGGGGGGGTTGTACCTTCAAGTCATGCTACGAAAGCACTGTATAACTGATATAGGCTTATGTTTTATTTATCTATTTTTCCTATTTATTCAAAACAATTACAAACATGCTTAATATATCAGGAAATATCTCGATTCTCAAATATGTTTAAGTAAACGCGTTTTGCACCTTTATAGATTGTTATTTGATCAATAAATGGAAAAGTAGTGTAATCTATTAACTACACATAAAAACCCGACTTTTTACTTGTGCCATATCATGCCATAAATTATTTTTCATACAACTGAATTTGCAATATTGCAAATATTGTAAGTTACTTATTTTAACACTTTCATAACACTTAGAGTAAAGAACATTTACATTATCAAAGAACATTTTCATTCAGTCTAGCCAGAGTAGAGCCCTGCACGGGCCTCAAATCTA
Organism: Carassius carassius; assembly: GCF_963082965.1. Taxonomy (NCBI): domain Eukaryota; kingdom Metazoa; phylum Chordata; class Actinopteri; order Cypriniformes; family Cyprinidae; genus Carassius; species Carassius carassius. The sequence continues at coordinate 16,290,997 of NC_081759.1, read as the reverse complement.
GGCCCGAGCCCGGCCCTGGCCCGAGACGCTCGGGCCCTAGCCCGACCCGTGTCCGACAGCTCATCAGAATTATCAGCCCGAGTCCGACACGAGCCCGTGTTTTTATTTATTTATTTATTTATTTTATTATACTGCCCTATTTGCAACAATTAAAAAAGGGGTCAGTTTTGTGTTATGTTTCTTTTCATTTCTTTATCAAGTTAATTTAGAAAAATGTTTGGAGCATTTTTTTTTAAAATGACGATTAACGTTAATCAGCCGAGCCGACAGCGAGTAGCCTAAAACATATTTAATCAATTAAGCCTCTCAAATTAACACTAATAATTTACTTGGCTACAATAAAATCCATAGATATAAAACACTTCAAGCATATCACACAGACAGTTTAATATATTTATTTATTAAACCACAGTGAGTAAAAGAAAAAAAAATTGAAATACTGAGGCAGGCTCGCAACAGCGCTCGCAAACGAAATGAGAAATAGCCTACAATCTAAACAAATTAAATTAATTAAAAACAAACTTGCAGGTTATCTTAAACCTCAAAAATGCACCACAGAACATGTCCATTCTTTTTTCCATTAGTTTCCAACAGTTAAACGGAAATAAAGTCCAGTCAAATGAAAAGTTAGAACAGTCTCTTACAGAGCATCGTGGAGAAAAAGAATAGCATCCAGAGTGGAAGGTTTTAACCCACTCCTCTCTTCCATCACTCTTCCCGCTGCGCTGAAGACACGTTCACTGCGGCTGCAGGTGGGACACTAAACACAGAGCGAGCCAGTCTTGACAGTTGTGGTAGCAGGGTCTCCTGCTGTTTCCACCATAGCAGCACATCTCGTCCATCACCTTCCATGTTGTGATTGAGGCGCATGTATTGCTGTACTTCATCGTCGTCATCCTCGTCCTGCTCCACAATGTTTTTAAACTCGGCCAGCGCTCTCTTCTTTGCTGCGTGGCCCGCAACAACAGGTGCAGACACAGAAATGCTCGCCGCTGCATGAATCATCATTTTATAATTATTAGTTGGCCAACTAGGCTATGATTAGGCTAATACATTAATTTAGAGGCCTATAATAGCTACTACTACAATAAGTGGATATAAGTGAAGTATAATCGTGGGTCGCGCTGACAGAAAAGCGTGCGTGCGTGCGTGAGACTGTCATGTCAGTAGGCTATAATTATAACGGGTTGAATTATCAGATTATGAAAGTTATGAGGTTATGAAATGTCTATGTTTGTTTTTCTATCGTCGACGTCAACTTCTAATTTTTTTTTTTTCATTAATGTCTAAAAATATAAATAGAAGGATAACCCAAAAAAGGCCCGAGGCCCAGTCCGCATGTGAGCTATAACGTGAAAATTGTCCCGAAGCCTGGCCCTAGGGGCATAAATAAGTCGGGTCCTGTCGGGCTCGGGCTGAAATGCAGGGCTTTAAGCCAGAGATCAGGCACTCTCAAAAACTCCCATTAAAATCACTGAAGCACTTTACATTACATTATGCACATCTCCACTTTTTGTTGTTTCTGATGAGAGAATTCGCTAAATAATTCAGCCAGCGAGGAAGTGAACAAAACACTGCGTTTCAGTGATGACTCTTCTGCACGTCTCTGATTGGCCATTGCATTCATAAGTGCAACAGAATCGTTTCTGATTGGTTATCACAAATCTTTGTACGAACAAGTCTGTCTCTTGCTCAGCGCTAGCCAGCGAACACAGATTTGAATTTAGAAGCTGATGCTGTGCACTGAACAATTTAATCACACCGCTGTGATTTGTATAAAAATATATAAATTTGCATTTAAAATCCACTTGGCTCAGAAATCTGAGGGGGCACGTGCTCCCTCACTTTGAATGGGCATGACGCCTCTGCCCTCAATGCCTGTGAAACGTTTCTCCCTCAAACAGCATGCTAACGTTACTTCTACACTACAGGCTACACACAGCAATATAAACAACATATCTGCATGTTCTCACATCACATCGTTCTTGTAAAATAATAATAAGTAAATAAACATCAAAATCTCTTAGCTGAGTGTGAAAAACCTCTAACCAGCTTGTTGAAAATATCCTCTGGCAATTAAAAAATGCGCATGCAGCGTGACGAATCGTCCCGGTCAGATGAGGTCGTCGTTGTCAGGTGAAAGGTCATCCTGTGGGTCATTTTATTGACGGCTAAATTATTATTCAGAAATTTAACTAATATTTAGATTAGGGATGTGCACGGATAGTCGAACATTCGAATATTCGTTCTGCTCTAATTATTCGATAAATAAAAATGATATTCGAATTTCGCAAAAAAAAAAAAAAAAGTTCACAATAAAACCTAATTTGGTCACTTTCTGTGATTCTCCACGGCATATTTGAAGGTGTATGCAAGCAAAAAATAATTAATTAATGATTAAGGGGCCATTCACATATCGCGCCTAATAAGGCGTGGAAAAGGCTATGCGCGCCCCTTTCTCCTTCTTTCCAAAGCGCTCGGGCAGAAGCGCTCCTGAGGCGACGCGTTCTCTCCATGAAGACGCGGAAATTTCAGCAAAGGATAAATGGATTTGCAGCACAAAAAAAAATCGCTTTCAGTAGCTCTGCTACTAAATTTATTTCAAAATGGCAATCCATATACAACTATGATCAGCTGTTCCTTCATCTTGGCTGAGCTTTCAACGTTGTTACAGGAAAGGATGAAGCTGAATGTTTAGTTCTTGTCACATGACCTGCGGTGCGCTTGTGGCATTCTGAAAGTTGAGATGTTTTTAACTCGATGCGGTGCGGACGCGCCTGGAAAAAACGGGACTGCGTCGCACGCGTGCGCGTCGCTTGCATTATGAGCGCGCATACCGTGCGCTTACATTGGAAATAACGAACTTGAGCATGCAAAAGACGCGATATGTGAATGCCCCCTAAAAGAACTGCGGTCTTCTACAGTACTTCAAATATGCCGTGGAGAATCACAGAAAGTGACCCAAGAACATTGTTGCAGCATCTCTCAAGCAACGAATAAACACCGCTAACTTGGAGAATGCAGTAAAAACTCCTCTTCTCGCGTCTGCCCTAGACCCTCGGCACAAACATCTCAGGTTTCTCGATGAAAACATGAGAGAAGTAAGAAAAAAAAAAGAACATTTTCCTTGATGCGAGTGGTGCGGATGCAGTCGCCACGATGAAGAAGATGCAATGCCCACTCGTCGGAAAAGGCTGAGCCAGTTCTCCAGCAATGATAACAGACAGTCCAGCCGAGACGAGTGGGAACAGTTCTTGCTGGAGCCATGTATTCCACCAGATGAGGATCCCATTCAGTAGTGAAACGAAAACACGAAGCGCTTCACAAAACGTATTTGCTTAGCACACCGTTATTTGTGAGTCCTGACAACATCTGTGCCATCAGAGTGCGTTTTCTCCGCGGCCGGCCTTATTGTTAACAGACTAAGGAGCCGACTTTCCCCCGATCATGTTTACAAGCCCGTGTTTCTTAACAATAACATTTGAAACAATAGAAAAAAAGCAAAAAAGACTTGCTGACAGTTTATTAGTTTCAAAGTTAAGTGTAGGCTACGTTCTACAAAAGCCTAATTGCTGCAGGCTGCTTTACGTTTTTTCTTTGTTCACTTTTTTTTTTTTTTGCTTTTAATCTGTACTTTTGTTTGTTTGCACGCATTGTTAAAGGTTTTCAGCTACAAAACACGATGTGTAATGTTCAAGCTTATTGTAAGCTTGTTCAAAATGACGAAAACAAATGTTGCTGAAAAATAACGTCTGACTCATTAAACTTAATTTAAATAAACGAATATTCGAATATTCATTTTTTGTGAGCTCAAATATTCGAATGTGATATTTGTGGAAAACGCCCATCCCTAATTTAGATTGGGCATGGGCAGGCATTCACAAAAGGGTATGTTATGACAAAAAAAATTTTGAGGAAATTTTGCTTTGCCAAAGAGCACTTTGGGCACCAAGGGGCAAAGGGGCAGGTGCTCAAGCACCCAGCGCCCCCCACACTCTGCACATGCCTGCTCCACAGGGTATGAGGGAAGGGAAAAAAAATATTTTACTGTGTATTTTTAGGGCTGCACAATTAATCAGAATAAACCCGAAATCGCAATATGGCTTTATCAAATAACCATGACTACAATTTATTTACATACATGTATGTGCTGTTTGTTTCAGAGTGAAGCATGGCACACTTTTATACCAAAATTCATGAGACGGTCATAAATAATTGTAAATTTACAGTTGTACTGTAAAATATAATAATAATATAACAATAACAACTATTTTACAGTGGTATATTACAATAGTAATTATTTTTAGTATTATATTTAATTATAACAACAATATCAATGATAACTTCAGTGAAATATTGCAATAGACATTTCTTATTTTCTTAATAATAATAATAATAATAATACATTTCCACAAATTGTTGTCTTATGTCCAAATTAATGTAAAAATAATTGCAATAAACATTTAGTTATTTACTACATTTGGCATTATTGCTTTTTGATTGTGCTTTCTAAATACTGGTTAGAAATCGATAGATTAATCAGAGTTCTTTGTTTCTGTTGAGGACCCAGGCTTTAGGAGCAAGAAAAAAAAATCTGGATTTCCATACAGTTCAGTAAATGTTTATTTGTTATATTTTACAGAGACTTTCATAATTTTCTTTGGCTTCAGTGCAATAACAATACGAAAGTAGAGTATTTATTTTGTCATGCAGTGAAGGTAAAACTCTCACTACCGAATCATCAAACTAATTTCAGTAATTGTAGTTGACCTGCTGGTCAAAGGTGGTCTGTTAGCTCTAACTAGGCTTAGCGATCTAACGGAACGAAACAGTATTCACAAGTTGGTAGTCTGTTGGTCAACCATCTTGACCAGTTTGGAGCAGCTAATGACTGTAAATGTCCTAGTATAAACTATGTAAACTTATTATGTTTATTAGGAGCTGGTTGTAGCTACTTTTTCCCGCAGGAAGGTACCCCAAATACAAAATGTTTTAGCAATTTCAGTGTGTTTGCTTTATGTAGAGGATGAGCCTTTGTTTTGAAAGCAGACTAAATTCTGACAGAGGTAATGCCGGGTCACAAGGAAGTACTCACAGCTGAATCTGATCCTGGTAAAGTACATGAAGCCATTGGCAAGACACACTAAACAGATTGTGGGCAGCACACAGGGCAGGGGGAAAGTTTAGGGTGAATGAAAGTCAAATACACAAATTTCTTATGCAACACCAGTGTCAGCAGTGCAAAGTTTCTATAGGCAGTTACAACAGCAATTGCTGTAAAGCAGAGCAAATTAATGCTGAAGTCTGTCAATTCTGCAGAACTGCTAAAATAATGATGTAACGTTTCTGAGAAAACAAGACAGAAAAATAACAACGCATGGCCCTTGTGGGCTTGTTTGGATATGTTTGGAAACTATCATTAGTGGTGCTTGCTGAGGACAGTATGTCAACCAGTAGCGATTGCACTATACTGTTTATCTGTAGTGGATTATCATTCACTAGATTTATAAATAATTATGTAGCTAGGATATAGAATATTTCTGGGTTGAATTACCTACAGTGATGGTTGCTTTGTTGTATATGCTTACCGTAATGTAAGATTTTTTTTTTTTTCCCTGCTCTGGTTTTACTATTTAAAAAAAACATTTTTATAACGTTTATATTAATATATAATGTAATTAATTAGAATTCATAAAAATGAATTCATTCAAAAATGACGTTAATGTATAAATATTATTGAAATTTGGCTTCTGACAAAGTTGTAAGTAGTAATTTCATGTTAAATGTTATTTTAAAATAATGTTAATGTGCCACTCATATACACTACGATTCAAAAGATTGAGGTCAGTGATTTTTTCTGTTATTGAGCAAAGGTGCATTCAATTGTTTAAAAGTGATTGACATTTACATTGTTACAATTCAGTTCAAATTGACATATATTCACATAGAAAACCGTTATTTTAAACCGTAATAATATTGCAGTTCCAGTATTGCAGTTTTTACTGTATTTTTGATTAAATGCAGCCTTGGTGACCTTAGATACTGTCAATAAAAAAAAATATTTCAACCTTTTGAATGGAAATGTACTGTGAAAACGTACTATTTTGAATATTTTTTTCAAACACTTTTTCTAAAAAACAATTCCTTTGTCTTTCAGGTTTCCCAAAAAAGCGAGCAGGTGAGTGCAGTGCCTCCTTCCTGTTGCTCTTTCCTAGTGAAACACCCTCATAGCCCCAGAGAGAAGTGCGGCAGTCGGACAGACAGCTAATGGCAGTTCTCTGCAGGCAGTGATATGGGCAGGTTGAGCGTAGACACAACACTGATGCAGCCGCTGATATGAACATGTGATAATAAAACGCTCAGATTCACAGCATTAGCTCAGGCTTTACACACTTGTAGAGGTCCAGTCATATCTTTTCTTGCATTCAGACAAAGTTTTACTTGGAGGAAAAGAGTTATTCTTTTCACTGAATTAACACTAATGTTCAAAAGTTTGAGATCAGCTCACCAAGGCTGCGTTTATTTTGTCAAAAATACATCAAAACTGTAATATTGTGAAATGAATGATATTTAAAATAACTTTCATGTTCTAAATATATTTTAAAGTCTAAATATGTTTTGTCAGAATTCTTTGATGAATAGGTTATAAGTTCAAAAGAATAGTATTTATTCGAAATAGAACATTACAAACTTCTGATCAATTTAATGTGTCCTTGATGAATGAAGAGATTTCTTTCAGATAAAATTGTTTACTCATCTCAAATTTTCGAATGGTAGTGTAGATGTATTAAGCCAGCAAAACAAAAGTATGAGGAAGAAATCCACAGTATGTTTTTAAAGGGATAGTTCACCCAAAAACGAAAATTTTGTCATTAGTTCCTCACCCTCATGTCATTCCAAACCTGTAAGACCTTCATCTTCGGAACACATTTGTTATATTTTTGATGGAATCTGATAGCTTTCTGACCCTGCATATTAGACAGCAATGCAACTACCACATTTAATGCCCAGAAAGGTAATAGAGACATTGTTAAAAAAGTCCATGTGTCATCAGTGGTTCAACTGTAATTTTATGAAACTATTTGAATACTTTTTTGTGCTCAAAGAAAACAAAAATATGACTGAATTCAGCAACTTTTTCTCTTCCTTGTCAGCCGCACTGTTGGGAACGTTACTTTAAAAAAGTAATTACAACCCGAATTCCGGAAAAATTGGGACGTTTTTTAAATTTTAATAAAATGAAAACTAAAAGACTTTCAAATCACATGAGCCAATATTTTATTCACAATAGAACATAGATAAGGCCTAAAAAAAAAAATTGTTTGGTTCCGGTTTCCGACCGACCCTGTCAATTTATGTGCGACCCAAATTTATTTTATGAGACTGGGGAAGAACGGTCTTTCAGACATCGTTAATTAAATTACAGTTTCCTTTAAATGTTGTTTTACACTTAAGTAATCCGTTAAAAACCATTAAGTATTGCATCAAAACCCTTTAACTGTCAATTCCTAAAGTGAGCTATAACTTAAGGTTTGGAAATCGTAACATTAAGAGAAACACGGGGGGGGGGGGGGGGGGTCAACAATATATCGCGGAACAGGAGGGCACTGACAACATGCTGACAGACAGGACATTAACATTACCAGCTTACCTTTAATATGAAACAAAGTCTCATTTGGTTATTTCACCTTTCAAATGTGGTCATTTTTTAAAGAAATGTAAACAATAAATACCGTTTTGTGGCTCTTGAATGTGTCGAACAGATCACTGTAAGTTAGATCATCAGTTAAAACTAACTGATCGTCTCTTGCTTCTAGTTAATTTATAGCATCAAAATCAAATAAACCACATAAATGAACATAACAAAGAATGTTGTTTGACTACAAAAAGATGTCTGTACACTCCGTTTTTCAAGTTCAAATCCTCCATGTTAATCTACTATGAGATCGCCTGTCAAACTCCCGCGAAGGCTTTTTGTGTGTGTGTGTGCGTTTTGCGTGTCTATGGCAACAACAGACTTTAAACGGGAATACAGAATCACTGTCGTAAAAGTACCGGTACACACATTTAAAATCAGCGCGCGTGTGTGTATGTGTGTGTGTAAAACTGCCACTGGAGAAAAAAAATAAATAAATAAAAAAAATAATAAATCCCTACCGACCAATGACCTCAACTGACAACCAACCGGAACCAAACTTTTTATTTTTTTAGGCCTAACATAGCAAATGTTTAAACTGAGAAAGTTTACAATTTTATGCACAAAATTAGCTCATTTCAATTTTGATTTCTGCTACAGGTCTCAAAATAGTTGGGACGGGGCATGTTTACCATGGTGTAGCATCTCCTTTTCTTTTCAAAACAGTTTGAAGACGTCTGGGCATTGAGGCTATGAGTTGCTGGAGTTTTGCTGTTGGAATTTGGTCCCATTCTTGCCTTATATAGATTTCCAGCTGCTGAAGAGTTCGTGGTCGTCTTTGACGTATTTTTCGTTTAATGATGCGCCAAATGTTCTCTATAGGTGAAAGATCTGGACTGCAGGCAGGCCAGGTTAGCACCCGGACTCTTCTACGACGAAGCCATGCTGTTGTTATAGCTGCAGTATGTGGTTTTGCATTGTCCTGCTGAAATAAACAAGGCCTTCCCTGAAATAGACGTTGTTTGGAGGGAAGCATATGTTGCTCTAAAACCTTTATATACCTTTCAGCATTCACAGAGCCTTCCAAAACATGCAAGCTACCCATACCGTATGCACTTATGCACCCCCATACCATCAGAGATGCTGGCTTTTGAACTGAACGCTGATAACATGCTGGAAGGTCTCCCTCCTCTTTAGCCCGGAGGACACGGCGTCCGTGATTTCCAACAAGAATGTCAAATTTGGACTCGTCTGACCATAAAACACTATTCCACTTTGAAATAGTCCATTTTAAATGAGCCTTGGCCCACAGGACATGACGGCGCTTCTGGACCATGTTCACATATGGCTTCCTTTTTGCATGATAGAGCTTTAGTTGGCATCTGCTGATGGCACGGCGGATTGTGTTTACCGACAGTGGTTTCTGAAAGTATTCCTGGGCCCATTTAGTAATGTCATTGACACAATCATGCCGATGAGTGATGCAGTGTCATCTGAGAGCCCGAAGACCACGGGCATCCAATAAAGGTCTCCGGCCTTGTCCCTTACGCACAGAGATTTCTCCAGTTTCTCTGAATCTTTTGATGATGTTATGCACTGTAGATGATGAGATTTGCAAAGCCTTTGCAATTTGACGTTGAGGAACATTGTTTTCCACAATTTTTTTCCGCAGTCTTTCACAGATTGGAGAGCCTCTGCCCATCTTTACTTCTGAGAGACTGTGCTTCTCTAAGACAAAGCTTTTATAGCTAATCATGTTACAGACCTGATATCAATTAACTTAATTAATCACTAGATGTTCTCCCAGCTGAATCTTTTCAAAACTGCTTGCTTTTTTAGCCATTTGTTGCCCCCGTGCCAACTTTTTTGAGACCTGTAGCAGGCATTAAATTTTAAATGAGCTAATTAAGTGGATAAAAGTGTAAAATTTCTCAGTTTAAACATTTGCTACGTTATCTATGTTCTATTGTGAATAAAATATTGGCTCATGTGATTTGAAATTCCTTTAGTTTTCATTTTATTAAAATTTAAAAAACGTCCCAACTTTTCCGGAATTCGGGTTGTAGTTATAGTTACTCACTACTTGTTCCAAAAAGTAACTGAGTTAGTAACTAAATTACTCTATAATAAAAGTAACTCATTACCAGGGAAAGTATGCGCACATTAGTGAGATTTGAACATTTAAATTTGCGTTTGCACTGCCATTGACCTAAAGAGAGCATCTGTCTGTCATGAATGAAACTGCTTCATATGGTCTTTCAGCCGCAAACATTCTAATCACAGAAGTACTGGGATAAAAGTTAATGGTTCAGATATAAACTGTGTGTATGATGTGTATGGTAGCGGTTAAAATAGAGTACATTGTTTCGCCAGTAGGTGTTAAAATTAATTTTTCTTTGAATCATACAAGAGATTCGCTAAAGAACGCTGATTCATCCAGTAATGAAGCAAGTACACCTTGAGTGAGTAATTTAATCATTAATTCATAAATTACATGTGATTTTTGTTTAGTTGGCTAATGTTTTTTTTCTTTAGAATCAGGAGAGAACCACACTTACATAAAAAATAAATAAATAAAAAAATCATGAAGAATCATGCAGTTCTATTTTGCACACAAATAGCTCTTAAAGAGTCATTTTTTTTTCATGGTATTCAGCTCCAATAAATGGTTTGATTATTTAATCACATTGGAATCGAAACTGGGAATCAAAAATAATTCGAATCGATAAGCAGAATTGGAATAAATAAAATTAAAACAGTACCCTACACACAAATTAAAGTAGAGTCTTTACAGATTTGAAAGATGTATTGCTCTTATTTGTATGACAAAAAATGAAAGTGTATTTTAGGAGCAGGTGACCGCACCAGCGCCTTCATCTTTCCAGCAGTGCACTCACTGTTTGACACTGTTCAGCTTCCTCACTCCACACAGACACTTGAATAGCAGATATTACTCTAGGTTAACGTTAGATTGAGCAGCCATGTAAAGGTGCTAATACTTATATATTCCCGATGAAAAGCCATATTTGAGGTCTATGAATTATAGGCGAGCATTTGGATGTCCTAGCCGATGTACTGTATTACCACATAGACCAGCTATTAACGATCTGGTTGAATGGTTGAATAAAGTCATTATTTTTGTTTTCTTTGAGCACAAAAAGTATTCTCATAGCTTCATATAATTACGGAACAACATGAACATGACCTGATGTCACATGGACTATTTGAACGATGTCCTAACTACCTTTTTGGGCCTCAAATGTGTCAGTTGGGTTGCTGTGAATGCAGAGTCAGAAAGCTCTTGGTTTTCATAAAAAATTTGTATTCTGAAGTTTTTACGGGTTTGGATTGACATGAGGGTCAGTAATTAATGACAGAATTTGCATTTTTTTTTTAATGAACTGTCCCTTTAAATTTTTGTGACAGATGGGAAGATAATTGCATTTAAGTGTGTAAAATAGCTAAATAATTGCAGTCGTAGGGACAGAAACAACAAAAAAAAACCAAATAAAATAAAATTTTACACAATATGCCAATAGCCCTGTGAGCAGTGTGCTGACCTGTAGCACCGTTCCCAACCCTCACTCCCCCCACACTTCACTTCCTGTCTAAATATTGTCATGTACTTATAAATGTAAAAAGGTCAAAAATAGTTTTTGTGTGCTGCTGGAAAGGAATAGCATGATGTGGCAGTGATGGTGACCCTTTTTTCCCGTTCATGTGTATGTGTGCACAGGACAGGAAGTATTCTCAGCAAGGATCACCCCCCAGACAAAAAGCCCAAAAGCGACAAGGCGTCAGTCCCCCCCTCGCATGAGTTTGACCCCACAGGTAAGAACCAGTCTGTTTTTTCTCCTTTTAAAGCACATCTAAATAATGCATAGCTGTCTCTCTCTGTTGTTTCCCCCGCTCTAAGAGTATTTTGTGGTGCAAAAAGAGATGTTTCAGTGTTAGTTTGTTTATAAAACTAAAAGTAACTGACCAATTTAATCAGGTTATTTATAGTCAAATGCTTATATCTGGGTTGTGACAGCTTGGAAAGTGTGCAGATAAAGTGCACGTTGCTCTAAAGACCAGTGAACCGTATATCTGTAGATTTATTGTAGCTGAGAGATTGAATGCAGACCCAGTGTGCTGCTTCTGGACTGCTTCAGTTTGTATGAAGATAATTACAGCAGGAACATGTCAGCTGTGACATCAGAGGGACCACAGGGACCTCAATCATCATTTAAATGCTGGAGTAGCACCTTGTTTAAAGGCTTAACACTGACTTTGACTTCTGCTCACTGCTGAGTAATGTGTTCATGGATCAGACTCAGTGCAATTCTAGTAAACAATAGAACCTGCCATTAAACAAATCAGCAATATACACTACTGGTTTCAAATTTGGAGTCAGTATGATTTTTATTTTTATTTTTTTTACAAATTACTGTTTTTCAGAAATGATGTATTAAATGGGTGACAGTAAAAAAAAAAGTTGTATATTGTTATAAAAGTGTCAAATAAATGCTGTTCTTTTGAGCGGCCTGTTCATCAGAGAATCATGGGGGGGGGGTCTATCACAGTTTTTACTAAAATGTTAAGTAACACAGTTTTTCATCATTGATAATAATAAGCAATGTTTTTGAGCACCAAAAGAAGATTTCTAAAGGTTCAAGTTATACTGAAAATGAGGGTTTTAATATATTTTTTGATCAAATAAATGCAGCCTCTCAGTGCAGGGACCTCATTCCAAAATATTAAAAAAAAAACTTACCTACCCCAAACCTTTGAATTGTAGCATATGGAAACAATGGAATGATAAAACAATGGAAAAAACGAAAACATAAAGCTTGAAACAGTGCAACATTTTGAACTAACAAATATTTTACTGCTTAAAATTTTTTTTAATTTGAAAATGTCATGCTCAACATGACATACACTCACCTAAAGAATTATTAGGAACACCTGTTCAATTTCTCATTAATGCAATTATCTAATCAACCATTCACATGACAGTTGCTTTAATGCATTTAGGGGTGTGGTCCTGGTCAAGACAATCTCCTGAACTCCAAACTAAATGTCAGAATGAGAAAGAAAGGTGATTTAAGCAATTTTGAGCGTGGCATGGTTGTTGGTGCCAGACGGGCCGGTCTGAGTATTTCACAATCTGCTCAGTTACTGGGATTTTCACGCACAACCATTTCTAGGGTTTACAAAGAATGGTGTGAAAAGGGAAAAACATCCAGTATGCGGCAGTCCTGTGGGCGAAAATGCCTTGTTGATGCTAGAGGTCAGAGGAGAATTGGCCGACTGATTCAAGCTGATAGAAGAGCAACTTTGACTGAAATATCCTTGAGGCGGATGGGCTACAACAGCAGAAGACCCCACCGGGTACCACTCATCTCCAATAGGAAAAAGAGGCTACAATTTGTTCGAGCTCACCAAAATTGGACATTTGAAGACTGGAAAAATGTTGCCTGGTCTGATGAGTCTCGATTTCTGTTGAGACATTCAGATGGCAGAGTCAGAATTTGGCGTAAACAGAATGAGAACATGGATCCATCATGCCTTGTTACCACTGTGCAGGCTGGTGGTGGTGGTGTAATGGTGTGGGGGATGTTTTCTTGGCACACTTTAGGCCCCTTAGTGCCAATTGGGCATCGTTTAAATGCCACGGCCTACCTGAGCATTGTTTCTGACCATGTCCATCCCTTAATGACCACCATGTACTAGGGATATGCAGGTATCAAATTTTCCTGTTAATTTGTAATGCTTTTATCACGGTGTACGGTATTATCACGGTATTGAAATTTTGTTTTAAAAAGTGATCATAATACAGTATAACAGGTTAAATAACTTTTTTTTTTCTTATAACCAAAATAACTTAACATTTAAAACAATAAAGCAATACAGAAAAATATATAAAAGTTAAATGTTTTACACATTGAAGTGCAAAAGAACTATAAAAACCAATAGGTATCACTTTACAATAAGATCTCACCTTAGTTAACCTTAATGCATTAACATTCAAGGCAAGGCAAGTTTATTTATATAGCACATTTCGTACACAATGGTAATTCAAAAAGAAAGTAAAAAAAAAAAGTCATGAAGAAAAATAATCACAAAAATAAAACAAGCAATTTAAGAACTTGAAAATGAAAATGATTTAAAATGGACTTAAAATGAATTTAAGGCAGTTTAAAAATAGAAAATGATTTTACATAAAATACAGTGCAATACATAAAATAAAGTGTAATCAGTTCGGACATCGCATAGTGCTCATTCAAAAAATGCACAGCTAAACAATGAGCTATAGCTACATTTGATATAGATGTTATTAATCTTTGTTAAAAAATCTTAAAAGTCTTAGTTCATGTTAGCTCATTAAATAACACAGTTGCAACTTTCAATTTTAACAATGTGTTATTAAATATTGGAATACCTAAGATTAATGAATGTTCAGAATAATTTTTTCATTGGCAGTTTAACAAATGAATGCATAATTGCCATAATAAGCCATAAAAAAGTGTGAATGAACAATAAAAGATCAAAACACTTTCAAACAATATCTAGGGCATTTGTAGTCTTAGATTAGATTAAAAAAATGAATGTTTGAAGATAAATAGCCTATTAAGTCTAAATATTTCAGTAGTTGGCACTGTAATAAACACCATAGGGAAAACACAAATCTGAATAGTTATTTAAGATTATTTTTATTTTTACAGGGTAAGGGCTGCATTTAGCGCCCTTCTGCTGTCAGAGAGTGAATGTGCTTTCATTCAGCGCATGTCTCACGTGTTCCTCCATGTGCTTCTCATGCGCGCTTGTTCACATCAGAGCGCATGCGCTCTTTCAAGCAGCATACAGCGATGTTGTGCATTTTAAGCAGCTGATGGGAATAATATTCTTAAAATGCATTCCAAATTCTGAATAATTTGTAATGTATATTTATTCACGGTATTTAGAAGTGCCCACGATAACAATATCGTGCATATTAATCACCGCAATATATCGCATTACCGAATACTGGCACAAGTCTACCATGTACCCATCCTCTGATGGCTACTTCCAGCAGGATAATGCACCATGTCACAAAGCTCGAATCATTTCAAATTGGTTTCTTGAACATGACAATGAGTTCACTGTATTAAAATGGCCCCCAAAGTCACCAGATCTCAACCCAATAGAGCATCTTTGGAATGTGGTGGAACGGGAGCTTCATGCCCTGCATGTGCATCCCACAAATCTCCATCAACTGCAAGATGCTATTTCTAAAGAATGCTTTCAGCACCTTGTTGAATCAATGCCACGTAGAATTAAGGCAGTTCTGAAGGCGAAAGGGGGTCAAACACAGTATTAGTATGGTGTTCCTAATAATCCTTTAGGTGAGTGTATATTCAATTCAGTTCCAATTCAGTCTGTTCCATAAAATAAAAAAGACAGCAAAAATACTACTAAAAACAGTCCAACAAACTCACACAGTACTTTGTACTTTAAATTCATTAAAAATCCTTCCCTTCACCACCGCTTTCAAATTTCATTTCAAATTCAGCTTTTTTAATCAAAAATGTAAAATTTAAATGTTTAAGTGCAAATGAGATTTGAAACTGCAACATTTAGAGAAATTGTCACACATGATGACACATTTTTCATTTTTGAGTGAACTATTTTAAGCACTTTCTCATTTTGTCTTTTTTAAATTATTTTTATACTCTGTTTACCCATATGGATTTAAAATGTTATTTTTATCTTTACATATATGCATTTAGCAGACACTTTATCTAAAGCAATTTACAGTGGAGGAAAATAATCAGTTAATTACAGAGCCAACAGTATTTGCAGTATACAATGCTACATTTATTAGAAAGCTAAATTATGAGACAAGCTAGAGCAGGGGAGGAATATAGAGAAGAAAAAGAAGAGGTTTTTATTTAATTGTTGTTTACATTTTTTATTCATTCATGTTTCACTGCGAACAGCATTATCAAATGTTTATTCCAGACACATGAACCAAAAGTGAGCAATATAAAAAAGCCCATTGTCACAGTGTTAATGTTCACACTCCATGGGAATATATAATTGCAGTAAAAATGTGCTCTTAGTATACTGAAGTGAATTAATCACACATCTGTGTTTAAAACCTGGATTTGAAGTCATGGCTCATTTACAGTCTTTCTTGGGATTAACCAGACATAACTGAAGTTATCAAATCAAGCACACCAGAGCCCATGTTGCCATGCAGTATGGAAGTTTAACTCTTGATATGGTTTAAGCGGTCTGGTTATACCATTATGTGGGAGGCCCATCTCATCACAAGCTCCGGATGTTGTCACAGGACTGTAATCCCTCTCTCTCTCTTCCTGCCGCAGGGACGCACAGCTGTGCGGCCATCAGTTTATTTTAGTAAGGGATCTAGCTGAGTCATCGAGGAGGATATGGAGGGTGTGTCTCAGATGGGTCTGAGTCATCGTTTTATAAATTGAGTCGGGAGGAAAAGGAAGCAATGTCTGTTGGTCATGGATAAACGGTCTCAATTTTGGTAAAAGTGTGATTTTGTAAAATAAAGTGATATTGAAATTAATAATGTTTTATTATTGTTTTATCACTTTATTATTATTATTTTTTTATTTATTGTAAAATAAGTCATTTTAACAAAAAACTTAAACCTTTTTCATGTTATTTTGAGGTAAAAGCTTAAATTAATTAATTCGGCAGAATTCCACACATCACTTCCAGATGGAGCCTGAATATCAGTTACTTTTTCTCTTTTTAGTGTATTTTTTCAATTGTGTTCTTTCTCTTGCTGTCTGTATGTGTGTGTGCCGCATGTTTTCTGCTGTCAGAACTGGCCGTTCACAG
Organism: Carassius carassius; assembly: GCF_963082965.1. Lineage (NCBI taxonomy): Eukaryota > Metazoa > Chordata > Actinopteri > Cypriniformes > Cyprinidae > Carassius > Carassius carassius. The sequence goes on along the minus strand of NC_081759.1, from coordinate 16,274,520 downwards.
TGTAGAAGCCGATGGAAGGCCAGAGTCCTGCGGTAAGGGTCACTGCCGCTGCTCTGGGGATTTGCTGTGGTTTGTGTGTGTGTGTGTGTGTGTGTGTGTGTGTGTGTGTGTTTGTGTGAGCCTCATTCGTTTTCCCTTGTGCCCGCCACTCAAACTTGGCCTGCACTGATGTCTTAACATGTCTTGGTTAGGGTTGTGCCGATAGACGATCCATCGCCGATGGCTGACAGACATCACAATTAGGGCTGGGACAACGCGTCGATGTCATCGATGACGTCGACGCAAAATATGCGCATCGATTCGTCGACCTGTTTTTATTTCTCTAAAAAACTTTTGCAAAACGTTTACCTTATGTGCGCTTAATATACGCGATGGCCGGATCAACATTCTGTCCAAAGTTATATAACCAATCCAGGGGTTTTTCTGCATTGATCTTTTTTTTTGGCGGCTGTCAAAGCCTTATTTGATCGGTGAGTGATCTGTGCTGCGCCTGACAGGACGCGTACGAGAGAGAGTCCCGGCTATGCGCGCGCACTCACAATCTTCAAACTACACGAGCGCTTCTTGCTCTCTCTGTCTCCGTCATGCATATTAATCAAAATCATTAAACACGATAGAAAAAGGGCGAAACACCCAAGTTTCACACGCGCTCGCGCACTCACAGTCTTCAAACTACACGAGCGCTGTCTTGCTCTCTCTCTCTCTCTCTCTCTCTCTCTCTCCCTCCCTCGTGCATATTAAACAAAATCATTAGACAGACATGATAGAAAAAGGGCGGAACGCCAAAGTTTCACGTGGAGCATGGCTGCTGGCTCCCACTGTTATTTTTATTTTTTGGAAAAGCACACTCTGTATTAGCTTAAAGCCCTAAAGTTTACATTGGTTACTGTATTCTTTCAATTGCTCTAAACAAGTATTTTGGGTGAACTTTTTTATTGAATGCTAGACATCAAGTTGTTGTTATTTTCATCTGAAAGAAGAACTTTTTTCAGTAAGCTAGGCCCTATGTGTTCAGTAAGCTTGTTTCAGTAAGCTATGTGTTTTCAAGGTTTCAAGGTTTTATTGAATGCTATCTCTATACAAGTGCAAAGTAATGCATTCTTAGTCATTCTTTTATTTTGTAATTTTAAGAGCAATAAACATATATTGCAATGTTAAGGAATTGATGTTTTTTTTCATTCAGATATGTAAATCAACATGTATAAATTGTTAGTAGTCAATTAATGGGGAGATAATCGAAATCGAATCGGTCTGAAAAATTAATCGTTAGATTAATCGATGCATCGAAAAAATAATCGCTAGATTAATCGTTTAAAAAATAATCGTTTATCCCAGCCCTAATCACAATGTTAAGCTGACATTGTGACCCCCCACCCCGAATTCAGTGTTCAGAAAGGAAATTAAGTGTACTACGGAAACCCTAAAGGGAATAAATAGCCTACAAAATGGGAGGATAAAAAAATATATATTTCAATTCTTTGTCTCGCAGTTATATCATTGGGTAAGTATAGGCGACTATATAAATTGCGGGCATCAGGGAGACTTTATTGAATCCGCTTTTGATTGCATGATCTTATTTCACCTTCACTTTTGAGATTCAAGATCAAAAGGACTCTATACTATGGAGCAGCAATACTTACCACACATTTAACGAGATTAAATGTTTGTCATTAGTGCTCACAATCTTAAAATCATTCGCCACTGTCATATCAGACATTTTTCCTTACTCTGTGTATGTGGGTAAGTGAAGTTGCACTGTAATGCTACAGGCTACCTCTGGCAATCGTCTAACCTTTTAGTGGCTTTTAGAACATGTTATTTGTTTCACGCTTCGGGCACACCCCTAACCCCGCCTCCTGATGTCATCGTCCATCACAGTGTTTCTCTGTAGACATTGTCCGATGCCAATTTGGTAGACATCGCCCAACCCTAGTATTGGTGTTGGGCTGTACCTTGGTGGAGCTGGACTTACTCAAAGACATGTCTAATTGTTAGCGATCTAGAGCCTTTTGCATTATTTAGGTAGCATGCTGTGCCTTATCCTCACACACCTTAACCTTTCTGCAGTAGTCTCTTTTCTCGCTGACACCATCTGGCTCTTTTCATCTATTCTGTTGAGTTCGTGCTTTTAGATTCTTTTTAATCTTACTTTACAGTCATTTGTTTGATGTAAGTGAACAGAATGAATGAATGAATGAGGCTTGAATCAACAGTTTGTTTTCATGCAGTAGTTTGACAACTAACACAACATACTAGTTTTACTAGTCAAACAGTTCAAAAGCTATAAACAGCATTTTATTTCATCTTTAAACCATTTACTGCCTCTTTGTTGAATAGAATATTTTTTCAGAGGAGGTCCTTCACAAGGAGATCAACATATTTGGGATCCTTAGCTTAAAATTTTTTAAACAGCTGTTCTATGCTACAAATAAAAAAAAGAAATAAAACTATGTGCTTTAGAATTCTGTAAAGGTACAATACTTCAAAACATCAAAATCAAAAATCACTGGCAGGCTCACAGTCTCAAATTGCAACATTTACACAGAGTACAATCAGTAAAACAACTAAAAATAATTTTTTTCAAATGAGTGATTCTTTTGAATCAGATAATGCATGAGAACAAGTAGTCGTACCAACAGCTTCGAAAGATGCATCCAATGAGTTAATTCAGGCCAGATGTTGTCTGGTCTTGTTTTGAGTGTAGTTGTCACAAATTTGCCATACACCAGTCCAAGTCCAGTCCAGTATAATAGCTACACTCAGCCAGAGTGTTTGTGAATGTGTGTGTGTATTTTTGTGTTAGTAGCACAAATGGAGGCAGATGCACTTTTGTAGCCATCACACATGAATGGCTTAAGAGCTGCACCAAAGCATTTCAGCCAAACACATTGCAGGCTGATCCAGTCTTGCAAGATACTTGTCTGACGTGTTTTTGTTTTTTACATGTCCACTTTTCACACAAGCAGTGTCCATGTTAAAACTGTTAACAGACACCTGTCTACAGAGGCGTCATTTTATTTAAATTTTTTGGTGTCGTATACAATATGCATTGGCAGAGGCTGTATTATGATTTATTTATTTTTAAGGACCATGATTTTATTATTTTAAACATGCATTTTTAATGAAATCTTTCGTTTAATACTTCATTGCTCATAGTTGATTTATTCTTATGTGATGGATTTATTATGAGGGATTTATTCTTAATTGATGATGCCGGCACAGATATGACTGCTTGATTGCAGGGTATGTCTAAATTTACATCTAATTTACTTTTCATAGTATTGTAAGGATATCTCACTTTATACTCCTCTCCAAAGCAAAATTGATCCCATTTACATTATAAATACACCTTTAAGTTCTTATTGTAAAATATGATTTAACATTTTATTTCTAAGAAAAAAAGGTTTCTGTAATCTTTCATCATAATGTAGTAACTGATCCAATTCTAAAACATCTTTCAGTTTTTACATTTTTGCTAAATAATGATCATTTTCTTTTTTTCTTGTTGTCTGTGGGGCTTATTTTTTGCAGTGTGTTCCACTCTTTGGTGGCAGTTTGCCCAATCCGGAACTTGATTGGCTGTTCAGTTTAGCAGCAGATTCTAGCCTTTTCATTCTATTCTAATGTTACATTATCTTGTCCTAGCAATAACAATATGAGTCATTTAAAATGAAGAACGTTATCAGCATAACTGATGTTCAAAAGTGCAAGCAAGCACTGCTTTATTTACGTTTCATATATATCCGTTTCATTTTCTTCCTTTGAATGACAAACAGGCTATAGATTTGCTGATATAGCCAGTTATTTCCTTCCACGCAGGAGGAGAACGCACGTGATGGTGCCAGTTTGTCAGCTTGGTGTATGTAGAAAATGTTTAATAGAAAAGTTATTTTAAAATTACAATTATTTCAAAATATTACCATTTTCCAGAAGTAAAATGAGTTGAAAACACCATTTCATACTTTGATTATAAATAAATATATATATATATATATATATATATATATATATATATATATATATATACTAAAATCTTTAAAAATGTAAAAATGTTATTTATTCCTGTGATGGCAAATCCAGTCTTCCGTGTCATATGATCCTTCCAAAATAATATAAATATGATGAAATGGTGCTCAAAAAGCATCTCTTTATTAATCTAAAATTTATTAGATTTTTTTATTTTATCTTGGTGCCCCCAAACGTTTGAGATGTGGTGTATGTTTGAGTAGCTTTCTTACATTTTCTCACATTGTCTTCCTTCAATGTCAGAAGCAATCTAGAAAAGAAACCGGTTTTTGTTGTTCATGTCTTTTCTAAAGCTCGTTCATGACTGAGTGCATCTGACCTGCTCCAGGCCTTTCAAGAAATCATTTTTGGCGTGTTTATCCACTGTCTCTCAGCCGTTTGAGCTGGTTTTCACAACCACTATACTGTATGTGACCAGGAATAACACACTCTTCTTTATCCAGCTCCTTGAGTGCTACTTAGCAAGTCCTCATCCTCTCTCTTGCACTCTCCATATCTTTCCATTGCTTTATCCCTCTCTCTCCCTCTCTCTCTGTCTCGCAGGGCTTGTGCAGCGTTGTGTTATCATCCAGAAAGATGAGAATGGCTTTGGGCTGACAGTGAGCGGCGATAACCCGGTGTTTGTACAGCTTGTAAAAGAGGGTAAGAAAGACACAATCCCTGTTGTTCATTGTCCTTGTTTTGCCCTCCATAACATGAACATGCAGAAGAGTTTCAAGAGTGACTTAAACACACACTTGTCTCCTTTAACTACCAAGGCATGGATAATTATCTGGTTGTGTAGCACCACAGCACATTATAATTACGACACTAACAGTGCTAAATACATAGTTGCTTTTCCCGTAGCTACAGTGAGACAGTGAAAATGTGTGTTCAGGCTACTTGTGATCATCCTTACTCTGCACTGATCATGTCAGATGGTAGCGTAGTATATTTTTCAGCCGAATGCATGATCTCTGTTTTTCTTGTTTTGCATGTAGATGGAGCTGCCATGCGAGCTGGTGTTCAGACAGGTGACCGGATCATAAAGGTGATGATCATCTGGGGCTCCACGGTGATGAGGATCAGAATTAATAATCCGAGAAGTAGATTGTCGAGATTTGGTTCAAAATGAGCAGAGTGTGTTGATGGGGCTTGTGTCTTTAAGCCCTGAGGCTAGCATACACACATCCTCTCCAGACAGCTCACCTGATGTCAGCAGCAGGTCTCATGTGCGCTGCTCTGCCACCTGCTGGCTAAATGGAGAATTATAGCTCTGCATTTATCTCTGGTAGAGCTGTAATCGGGCCTTAAAAGTTAGGCCCGACAGGACCCGAGCCCGACAGGTTTCGGCCCGAGCCCGACAAGTACATTATGACTGACAGCTTTTTAAAAGCCCGAACCCGTTTACAGCCCAACATTATTCAAATGTGCGCACACACACCACTATTTTTCCTTTCGTCAAGAATGAGTCATTTATACGTGTTTTAACACAATTTATTCATAACTAACGTAGACTATAGGCCACTTGAAAGTTGAAATAAAGAAATAAAATAAGTCCTCTGTAACATCGTAACATTTCAGCACTATAGGCATAGACTCATTTAGCCTATAAATAGACCAACGCACCAATAAAAATGAGTTTTTTTAAACAAATTAAATTAAGATAAATTTTAAGTTAAGATTGGTTTTTAGCAATAACGAAATTAAGATAAAGGCTCCGCCGGATTTGCTTCGCCACTAGCAGCTGACATTTAATAAAAGAACAATGCCAACATTAGCGTAAATACTCTGTCCACATTATGCATTTAAGACTCAATGAATATTTAGTTATCATTTAAATAACCTTTACTTACAGAGATTAGGCTAAGCCTACATGTTTTTGTGGAGGAAAATGATTGAATCCACTGTAGATGTCTTCAACGCGTTCCTGCGCTCACTGATGGTGCATCATTATTCTCATTAGAAACAAGGTCAAAACTTTTCCACGACTCAGACTTTGCTTTAGTTGCTGGTGCAACCAGAACGTAATCGCCAGAGGCAAACCTCCGTTACACTTACTCAGCATCCATTTTCACATTTTTCTCGCGCTAATCGAAACACATTACATGACCGTTCGTTTACCTCGCAAACCGGAGCGCAAGCCCGAGCCCGACTTGAGCCCGCGTAAGATGATATAAATTAAACCCGAACCTATCGGGTCCCGTCGGGTTCGGGCAAAGATCTTCAGCTCTAATCTCTGGCCCTACTTCTTAGTTCAGAAATTATGACGAGACCTACACTACCATTCAAAAGTTTTTAGTCAATAGGTTTTTTTTGTTTGTTTTTGAAAGAACTCTTATGCTCGCCAAGGCTGCATATTTGCTCAAAAATACAGTGAAAATGGTAATATTGTAAAATAGTTTAAAAAAAAAGTACAAACATACATATGGGTTTGTGTGTGTGTAGAAAACAGTTAATAGAAAAGTTATTTTAAAATTACAATTATTTCACAATATTACCATTTTATTTGTTTATAGAAATTGTGCTTGTGGAGATAGTTTTTTTTTTTTTGGAAGAATATTAAGAAACATTTGTCAGGATTCTTTGATGAATAGAAAGTTCAAAAGGAAAGCATTTATTTAAATTAGAAACATTATAAAATTTATTTTTATTTTTGACCAGTTTCATATTTCCTTGCTGAATAAAAGTATAAATAATAAATATTCAAAAAAAAAAAAAAAAAAAAAAACATACTGACCATGAATGTTTTTGAATGGTAGTGTATTCTCATATCATATTGGTCAAAAAAATCTGGCCATTTTTACCAGTTTTCTTTTTTCTTTTTATTTCTGATGGTAAATGTAGTTTGGTCATGCAAACCTGTCAACTCATAAATGTGTTTTTTTTTTTTCGTTTTGTTTTTTTCTGCTAGGCACCAAAATAATTTTCATTTCAATTGTCATTGTTTAACTTGCACTTAAGTAACTGATAATAAAAATGAACAAAAACTGTATAGACTTACAAGATTCTAAAAATATTAAAAGTCAACTAAAAGTAAAATACAATTTAAAAATACAAAAATAAAAGCTTATTCAAAATATGAATAAAAAACAAATAGTTTAAGTAAATATAATAACACTGAAAACAATATAATAAGGTTTTTTTAGCACATTGCCGGTACAGAATGAGACAGTAACTGCCAATATTGTTCTTAATGTTATGAAGCAACATTTAAATATTGTTCTTAATGTCAAGAAGCTCAAATAAGTTAATGTAAAAAATTGGTTTATTAAGTTAATACATCACAAACTAAGACTAGTGCAGCATTCTGGTTTAAGTAGCATCTGTGAATTTAATTTAATCAATGTGTTTAATGTTTTTGTTTTTTCACGCAGGTCAATGGGACGTTAGTTACACATTCAAATCATGTAGAAGTTGTAAAGCTAATAAAATGTAAGTAGTTTGTGTCTTTTTACTGAATTTATTAGGTTATTCACATTTAAAATGAACAATACTGTACAGTTGTTGGTGTGTTTATCTGTGTTTGTGTACAGCGGGCTCCTATGTGGCCCTGACAGTTCTGGGGAGACCGCCGGGCCTGCCTCAGATCCCCCTCTCAGACGGCGAGGGGGAGGAGGGGCCTCTCTTCTCACTCACCTCCCCTCAGTCCCCGGGGCCCATTGGTCCAGACCACTCGTCTTCCTCCCCCAGCCCCTCGGAGCGCAAACTGACCCCTCTGCCTGTATGGGTAAGAACTGATAACAGCCTTGATCTCCATCAGCCCCATATCATCTGCCTTCAGTCTTCCATAGCACCGTATGCCAGAGTCCTGCACGGGTCCATTTTTGGAGACCTGCGCCCGCCCGTACCTGCAAAGTTCAGCACCGCACAGCACAGATCCGATCCGTCACCCGTGATAATATAAAAATTAAATCCGCACCCGCCCAGACCCGTAAATATTTGACCCGTTACCCGACCGCGCCCGCAATAAATCACACACGCTAAAATCATTCCAATTAAAGTGTTTATTTTTTATCTCGCACCTCTCTCAACATCACAACAGCATCATGAATGGGCTCATGATACAGGCTCAATTGCGCTTTGTTTTGTGCCATTCAAGTAGCCTACCATCGGCACCAAAATAGGCTATGGAACCTGATAACTATACGCAAATAGACCTATTAAAGGAAAAAAAAAGAAGAACAAAAAAACAACCTGAGCCTGTCGATCACAAACTATGCATTTACTTTCCCTTAAGGTTACTGTGCAGGAAAAGGATATCGTCCACAGGACCAGGTTTAAGCTGCGTTCTCCGTTCTTGAATTACAAATCCAGCTGTGGAAAAGTCTCTCTTACTCGCGCCGCATGAGAAGCATTAACAAGTCACACTGTCGCAGTGGTGGTGACGTGATGGGTCAAATTTCATATCATTGTTGCGTACTGTATGTGTAATGGTAATTTAGACATACAAATATTGCACATATTTTTCATCCGCGCTACTACCCGCCCACAAGGAGTAAGTTACCCGCTCGCATCCCCGCCCGTGAATTTTAGGAATGTCACAATCCACCCGTTTTAGCCACTTTTATGCAGGTACCCAACCCGTTGCAGGACTCTACTGTATGCCTTTCACTACTGCATGTGTTTGAAGTATCACAGCAGCAAACAGCAACAGCAGTCACATGCTTTCATACAGGCAGTGTCTTGAACATGTAAGAGGGCTGAGGCTCTATACGAAAGTGATTTCTAAGTTACTCCAATGAGTACTTTTTTTCATAATCGTTTAAATTGTACCCTAATAATTTATTAATTTAACTTTTCTTTGAACTTTCATTAGTGTTGTGCAATTATGGATAAATTGAAAATCCAGATTTATTTTAAAATGTATTTATTTTTTTGTAAGAAGGGATTGTGATTGGGATTTCCACTATTCTGAAGAAAAGCATTAGACAGCCAAAATACAATTTAATTTACTAGAGGTTCTGACAAAATGTTCATTGCATCGGTCTATGAAAATATCTTAATTTTAATTAAATTACCGTATTTTCCGGACTATAAGTCGCACTTTTTTTCATAGTTTGGCTGGTCCTGCGACTTATAGTCAGGTGCGACTTATTTATCAAAAATAATTTGACATGGACCAAGAGAAATGAACTAAGAGAAATGAACCAAGAGAAAACATTACCGTCTACAGCCGCGAGAGGGCGCTCTATGCTGCTCATTGCTCCTGTAGTCTACACTGAAAACATAGAGCGCCCTCTCGTGGCTGTAGACGGTAATGTTTTCTCTTGGTTCTTGGTTCTAAATAAATGCGACTTATAGTCCAGTGTGACTTATATATGTTTTTTTCCTCATCATGACGTATTTTTTGACAGGTGCGACTTATACTCAGGTGAGACTTATAGTCCGAAAAATACGGTATGAAGTAGTCAGTGTCTCATAAATTATTTAATGACAAATACTTTTTTTGCTGCCTACTGGCATAACGAGATGATCAATACAATATAATCATTGTCATTGGGAATAAGATCGAATGGGTTTGAATTAGGAATGCACCGAAATTAAAATTTTTGTCCGAAGCCGAACAAAAGGAAACACTGGGCCATATACCGAACATGTTTTTTCCAAGCGGCAACCTTCCACTCTCTCTCTTGAAACCAACATGGAAGTGACTAAAACTGCAATTCATCGACTGGCCGCTGGAGCCTGGCTCCAAAAGGGAATAATCCGAAGACTCCCCATGTTAAAATGCCCAACTTCACAGTAGAAAAAAACATGTTTACAGCCCGGTAAAAAAATTTTTTTTTTTTTGGTCTGTATATCTTATTTTGCCCTTCGTGACAACTGTGAGGGGGGTGAATTTTTTTTATAACTTTAAATTGTTAAGCCTTAAAGTTCTGCATAATTAAGGGCTCAGCCACCTACCGCTGCAGTCAGTGCCATCTCACTAGGTGGGCGTGGTTTCAGCAACCAGCTCCCGCCTTTTTTCAATTATCCGGGAGTGACACTCGTTGAAGCGCTGCCAGGATGCCAATGTTATAGTAAATGTATTAATAGAGCTGTTATAAGGTAATTATCTTTTATTTTATTTTACAGAACGACAGTAAAATTACAATATCAATTATGAATGTCGATGGAGTTGTTGCTCTGCTTTTATTTTGGCAGAAACCCGCTGAAAGATCTCAGTGCTTCTTTTTGTTGACAACAGCATGCAGATTTATAAATGATTCTCATTACGAATTTGGGAAGATGTTTCTCGAACGTATCACATTGTCACATGTTACTGAGCAACTGACAAGTAACAAGTTCAGTGTAGATTTTCTCATGCTTTGGACTTTAAACTCTTGTGCCGCGAGTTCGTGCAACGCTATCAGAATACATGCAATTCATGCTTGCATTAGAAAACAGCATTCTGCAGTTTTACTAATCGTTTGGGGTCATTTTGTGATTTCAATCATCATACAGTAACCTAACCACCAGCATTAGCTACCTCTTCTCATCAGAGATGTGATGCAGCACTAAACAGTCTCTCGCTGTCTCTTGCTTCGTACTAGTAATGATTTCTGCGTCTTTCTCTGATAGTTTTAAATATGTTCACACTGCCGACATGTTTTGCTGCATGAGTGCATGCCTGTGTTTGATTACATTAGTCATTGTTTGGTACATATTATTCGGCTTTTTTGGCCGCACACCGAAATATTTTTTTTGCAAATTTTGGCCAAATAATTTCGGTTGCCGAATATTCGGTGCATCCCTAGTTTGAATCAAGATGCTCAAGAAATGCAGCTCTAGAATCTCAAAATTTAGTTTCATCAAGAATCCTGAAAAAACAATAATATTCACAATAATATTAAGCAGCACAACTATTTTCAACACTGATAATAGTACAAATTGTTTCTTGAGCAGCAAAGCAGCATAGTAGAATGATTTCTGAAGGTTCATTTAAGACTGGAGACTGGAGAATGACTGCTGAAAATTCAGCTTTGCCATCACAGGAATAAATTATACTTTAAAATATATTAAAATAGAACCCATTTATATTAAATTGTAATATTTCACAAAGTATTTTTGATCAAATAAATTCAACCTTGGTTAATCATAATTTCTTTAAAATCATTGAAAAAATCTTACTGACCCAAACTTTTGAACAATAATATATTATGGTTATCTGGAATGGACAATAAAAGTGTAGTTAAATCTACAAATCTAGACTTTTTAAATATAATCCATTACTTTTTTCTTAAAGAAGTTTATTAAAATAGATGACTATGGTGCTGATTAAGCTGGCATGCATTTTTAGCATATTTTCTATCAAGTTTTGAGAACTGAAACCCTACTTGAAATGCTGCGGCCTTGCAGAGTTGCTTATAAATACAGCATGAATACTGCGATCTATCAGTATGTGTAAATGTGTGCTTTATGTAAGCACGCATTCAGTTTAGAACCATTGGAAAGTATTGACGTAATTTTCTGGACTGAAGCTATTATTATAGACTGACTTATGTGATTAGGACCATCTTTGTGCTGATACATGTAAGTGTACTTGTATCAACCACGTGATGTTGACAGCACCCTCTTGAGTTTTCAATCTCACATCCTCTATGACAAGAGACGGTGGAATGATCAGAGCCACTGTGATGTTTGATAAATTACAGGCCATGATGGAGGAGCACAGCAGGAACCCTACTCCTAAACTACTGAAGGAAATCCAGGATGCCAAGAAGCACATTCCACAGCACCAGGAGCAGCTCAGCAAGCCCTCTGTGACTGGACAGGTACATACAGACACGCACACACACACACACACACACACGCACACACACGCACACACAAAACCGACCAACAAGCTGTGATTCAGAGGAATTCTCAGTTCTAAAATAAAAAAAACAAAAAAAACAACAACAACAACTGTAACATAAAAATAGACTCTATATATAGATGTTAATGTTATAAAATAAAAAATCTTTTTTTTAATTTAAACTTTGTATAAATACACATTTCAAATACTCATTTGAATACTTGATATAATTTCAAGTCCATCAAAATTAGAATCGATGGAAAAGTTTGTTCATGTTAAATCATACAATTACATTAGTAATGCCCATAACATTCAATTTTATTCATCAGTAAAACAAGTGCAGCATGTAACATTTCATAGCATATTTCAAACAGGAAGCCTTGTTTCAGCCTCCATTGTACCTTTAGAATTACTAGCTTAGGGATAACTAAAGCTAAAACCATACAAACATTTTCATTTACTGAAATAAAATAAAACAACCGAAACGTACTTCATTTCGGCTTGTTGCCAAGGCAACACTTCTCATTTTCATTTAGTTTGTTGAAGCACTAAAATAACTAAAACTTGATCAAAGCTATATAAAAACACAAAAAAACTACCAAAACTTGAACTGAACTTAAAATGACATGACATGCAACAATATGATTCACAAGTGATCATTTTGTTCACACTAGATGCAAAGTATCTACAGGACACAACAAAATCAATTACAACTCAAAGCCAGCTAGAAGAGTGTGTGGGCGGTCTCTCTCTCTCTCTCTCTCTCTCTCTCTGCAAGCACATGGCTGTCTCGCAACAAGATGAATGAATACATTCAAAAAAGTATTTTTTGCATGCTGCTGTTACATCATCAACAAAACTAGGCAGAAAAATAATAATTCCTGACCTCTGTAGTCTTCAGTAACAGTCATTATTTTAACTAGTGGTGCGGAAACTACACTTCACATTCTGGAAATGTCATGATTTTGCAGTGCTAATAAATGTTTGTTTGTGTTTGTTGTAGGATGGCTCCTTATCTCCAAGGCCAGGAGAAGGAGAGCAGGAGGATGGAGGGGGAGATTTGGATCAGCCCCCTTCATGGCAGGGCAATGCTGGAATGGAGCCACCGTGGACCAACAATAACACAGCCCATGTCAGTACAGTAGACCTGCTTCCCATCAAACTCACCTTCCTTATTTCGTGTTTACTTGGATGCTGATTTATGGTTCCTTTGTGTAAAATTTGCTGTCAATTGATCTGTGCAGGTCACTCCCAGTCCTGTCCCAGAGAGTCCATGCCAAAGAGAGACCCCCTGCCACAGCCCAAAGACCACACCCCGAGACAGCCTCAACTCCTGTCCATCACCGGACGCTGAAGACACACCTGACCTTGTTAGGGACCTCTTTGACCTCATGTCTTCATTTGTAGTTTCTCAGTGCTGTGCATAATTTGAACGCTTCTCGTTTAGGATTCTCAGTCGAGTGTGGGGAGCCCCTCATCTCGTCCAGTAGCACAAATCATTGGTGCTGAGGACGAAGACTTTGACACAGAGCAGGAACAGGTAGGGTTGACGGTGGTTTGAATATAGTCTATACATTAGTGCCTTTTGATTTTTGTTCTCACAGGCTTTGTTTCAAAAACTAGTAAACTGCCTAGATATTAACTCATGGCAAAGTTCTTTTTTGTTCTTAGCTTAGGGGTAAAATAAAGTTTAAAATACCTGAGCAGCTATAAAATGCTAGCAAACATCCCAGCACTACCTGTGGTGAGAGTGGTGTTTAGATGATTATGTAATATTTACTTCAGGCTTTCCTCTTAATAACAAAATAAACACAACAAAATGACGGTGGTGAGAAAACAGCAGTTAAGAAAGCATCTGTTCATAATGATCTGGATATGCTCTGCAATTTGGCTCTCCAGTTAACTTAAGTCACATCACGTTTATTTATATAGTACTTTACAAAATAGATAGCTTTAAAGCAAGCAGCTTTACAGTATTAAACATGAAAAAGTGTGTAACTTACAACATCAGTGTTTACTGATGGGAAGTCGTGGCCTAGTGGTTAGAGAGTTTGACTCCTAACCCTAGAGTTGTGGGTTTGAGTCTCGGGCCGGCAATACCATGATTTAGGTGCCCTTGAGCAAGGCATCGAACCCCTAACTTCTCCCCGGGCACCACAGCATAAATGGCTGCCCACTGCTCTGGGTGTGTGTTCACCCTATGTGTATGTTCACTGCTGTGTATATGCACTTGGATGGGTTAAATTCAGAGCACGAATTCTGAGTATGGGTCACCATACTTGGCTGAATGTCACGTCACTTTCACTTTCTATAAAGCAGCTTTCAAGTTTGTTTGTGTTTACTCGCATTTGACCTTGACAGACTGAAAAGAAAAATTAACCAGAGAAGATTTCTATTTTAAAGAAGTAAGAGCCGCAGAGCTCACATACCTCGCCACAACTTTGTTTTGATGAGATTTTATTTTGAAATGTCACACCAATTTGTATTTTTAAATTGCTTGAAGTATATTGGGGGTTCAACCAAGCAGCTTTCTGTTGGTCAACACAGCTAATCTTTGTAAATAACTGATGCTAAATCTGCAAATAGAAATCATTTGCCCTCACAGAAAATTCCTGATTGTGTGTATTCCTATTGAAGTAACTGGATTTTGCCCACAAAAATTAATTGAACAATGCTAAAAGTAAATGCAGCTTTACATTCACATCGCTTTTAAAAAGTGTACTGTTATTTCAGGTTGCTCTAGTTAATGCGCATGTGCAGTCCAGTGTGCATGTCTGTAGTAAATTGATGATTGGCTCTTTTGTTTAGATGGCGGAACTTGTTCTATCATATTGCATGTTGCAATTTTTCCCATTCATAGTAATATGGGTGAACAATAGAGCTGCAACTGACGATTATTTTTTGTGTCGTCTAATCTAACGATTATTTTTTCGATTAGTCGACTACTCTAACAATTATTTTTATTAAAATAAATTATTAATCTAATGTTCTTTTTTTGATTAGCTAATGAATCCTTTGGATAACTTTACAAAAAATATATAATTACAACTTCTAATATAATATTTCAACCTTTATTCGTTTTTTTCCCCAAAAAATACTTGGTTGAAGTTTTTACAGTATACAAAAATAAAGAGGCAAAGAAAATTATTTTACTATGGTAAATATGAGTTAATGATAGCGTTTATAATTAAACCACAGTAGCCACAAATTTACAGTTGTCTGAGACGTCATGAAATCTTCTTTAGCATCACAAACCATAAAATGTAGTCAGGGTTCTGCTATGGTTTATTTTCATAATAGGTAAACACAGCTCACAAGTTAACAGGATCACATTTCCTTGATTCAACAGCTGCACGATGTGCCGCCGAGAGTCCTGTCTTGAAGCCAGAGATCTGGAGCTTATTCGGTATAGATCGGTAGCTTGGTGGTTCGTGACTGTTGTCTCGCGGCGCGCCGTCTTTTAACGCTTGTTCGAAACCCGCGCCAACACAGACTTACTTTGTTTTTTATTTTTTTGTTTATCCCACTTACTTCAGCCGCTACGTGTGATCATACCAATAACTTGTAATCCTTACAAGAATATCAGAATCATGCAATGAGCAAGTCTGCGTTTATTAGACACTTAATAATATCACATCAGTTTGTGCTTTTAGAATCGCCGAATCTGCTACGGTCGTTCCATCACATCTGCAGCGGAGACCTGAACCAGGAAGTTGGTCACCAGATAACACGGTAACCAGTTAAACCGTAACACCGGAGAGCGCCAGTATGTTTTCCTCGGTGGTGCTCGTGCATCACAGTTGTGCTGCCGTGGTACACCATATTTGTTTTTGCAAAGGGAACAAAGGACCATTTTATTTGGCCTCTGTTTTAAGTATTCCCATATCATCAGAGTCTTTCTCAACTGAAATAGTGATCCCTCTACAGGGACCCCAATCCACAGTCCAGTTCGGCTCTATGTAAGTAATGCCTATGAGTTCCACTTGCCCCCCTTTTCTGAGACCCTACTTATGATGTCGTCTTAGAAGGTAACTACCTAGGTAGACAGTTGATATGAAGGAAGCTTACTAGCATTTGGAACAGAGCCCAGTGTTTTTTCATTGAAAATAGCAAAACCTTTTACACATTTACATTCACAAGCCCACATTTAAGTTATGCTTTAAATCATAAAGTATATTAATGTGTACTAGTAATGTAGTTAACTCTTTCTGTCTCTAGATGAATGGCCAGTGTTGCTGTTTTCAGAGCGTAGACCTCCTTAAATCTCGGCCTGCTCACCTGGCAGCTTTCATCCATCATGTGGTCTCTCAGTTTGACCCTGCACCACTGGTGAGATCGATCACCCCTCTTACCCACAAACCTGGAATTTCCAGGAATCTAACAAAATGTTTATAAATTACTTTCCATGTTCCATGAATCTCTCTTGCATGCTTATGGTTTGGACTCAGAACAAATGAGTCACATCACTTGTTTCCCTTCTCGCTCCCCAGCTGTGCTACCTCTATGCTGAAATTTACAAACAGTCCAGCTCCAAAGAGACACGACGAATCCTCATGGATACCTTCTTCGTAGAAAAAACAGCTGTGAGGAACTTTAAAGCAGTCTCAACTTGTTTAGCTTGTGATATATGATGTGGTTTCTGATTAAGTGTTGAAGGTTTTTTATTCTATTTTTGTTTTTATTTTTTTTACAGAGCTTGAAAGTAACAGTACCCGAATCCATTATCATTGACCTGGGTAAGGTCAAACCTCTAAATACAAGGCCTGTTATTTAAAATTAAAAGAACAAAATATATTGGCTGAATAAAACAAAAGTTTAACTGTCTGCTATTTAGTTTTGCTTTTTTTAAATGAATCTGTATTTGCTGATTTATTGGTAAATGAGTAAATTCTGATTATCGATAATGGTGCCATTATACTGTGCATCTAATTTTAGTGGCATTTTAGTGTAACTTTGCATGACTTTTATACATGTGTTTTGTGTTTGCACAGAACGGACTGCACACTCAAATAATGCAGAACGGAAGAGGCCGGAGCCTATCTCAGAGGATGTCCACCGGCAATATGTGCAGCAGCTGCAGGACACACTACTACCTGACATCCAGAAGAACCTAGAAGACTTCAGGTGAGTTACACTAATCTAATACACAATAACAATCAGATAAAGACCCCAACACACACACTCAAACTTCAGTGTATCAGCACATGTGTTAGTCAAAAACTTCTCTTCCACTAAGTCCACTTGTGCATTATCTGTATGTTTCAGGCACAAGCGCAGTATGGGTCTGACCCTGGCTGAAGCAGAGCTAGCCCGTCTGGATACAGAGAGAATGAGAGACCGTGTGGCTCTGGAAAAAGAGCGATCCTGTGCAGAGCACATTATCGCTAAGATAGAGGATGTACTGTAAGTGCACTTGTTCATGCTGACATGTATGTGAATATACTTTTAGATGATGCCATTTGTTCTTGAAGTTTCTAGTCCTTCTCTTCTTTGTTGTCTCTCTGTGTATGGTAGTTGGTGCTCACACACTACAGATCACTACCATTTACATACCCATTTAATCATGTTTACAAAGCTATTACAGAATTTTTTAAGATGTTCACAATTCTATTAAAAAAATGTCACTATGTCATTTAGCTTTATGGGCAATCATATCTCACTGATAAACCACACTTGATTGCTGTCCATGACTTTAAACCTTCCGCTACTCCCCTAGCTCAGGGTGTCCCTCAGGGCTCTGTTCATAGTCCTCTTCTTTTATGTAAATATACATATTTAAAGAGTATGTACATTTTGTAAGAGGTATATACTGTATATTTGCAAGGGACCAGTATGTAAACTGAGGTATAAATGTGTTCAGAAAGATAACAGGTGATTTATAAATATTTAAAAGGGGCTTTTTAGAAATAGAAATGATTGCTAATATATGCTGGGGTAAGTACTATACACACTTTTTAATAAATAAATGGTTCCCAACTCTCAAATTTAACAAAACTGAAAATTAAGTGTGAAAAAAGAGGTATGATTTACTTTTCTTAGCTGTGTTCACTTCCTTAAAGGATAGTGATGTAATTTTGAGCAAATTGGTTGATTTATAGAGTTTTACATTATTTAAAAAGGGTTATGGTAACAAGGTTTATGTGTGACATATAGGCATCAGCCGACAGCCATTCATTGTTAATCATTATTTAACAGGTTCCAATTTTACCCAGAGATTGATTAAGATTAAACATAGACTAAGATGATTGTATTGAGATTAAACTAATTATGAGAACATCTTTAAGTTTAATCCAGAATGGGTAAATATTATGTTACACTATTTAAATAAGGAAAACACATTGGAAGTTGTGTGTCTCTCTCACACTTCAGTAAATTGCAACTTATGTTTTGTTTCAGATTGACGTCACAGGCCACAGAGGAAGATAAGTGGTAAGGGGAATTCTCATGTCCTCTCCCTCCATAAACGACATACAGTATTACATCACCCCATATTAACCCCTGAAACACTGTCCTGCCTCACAGATTGAAACGAAATCCAAGGTCACACAGAAATTTAGTATTTAATGAAATGGTACAGTTTTGCATTACTTTATAAAATATTAAAACAAAACCTTAAAGTGAAAAGTTACATTTTAAAGGCAAAAGCCTGCTTCAAATCACACTAGCCCTGTAGTTTCCCTCCCAGTATTTGCTGCAGTCTTGTGAGTGGTGTGTAGTTGCAGCATATGATCAGACAGGAGCCCATATGGGCGGCAGCAGCAGGGACTGAGGCATTGTGTGTCTGCCCAGATGGCATGCAAGAGAGTGGAGCCTCATGAAGCCTCTGACAGGAGCTTGTGAGGGCTATTTCTGCTCTGGCACTGACTGTGGTTACGCATTGTACAAGTCATCTGTTTAGCTTGTAAGTGTTTGTGAGAACAGCTTTGTAAGTTCTTCAGCTGGGGTCCTAGCTGTCAGAATAATTTTCTGCACACTGTAAAGTATTTCAGCATGGACTGAACTAGGCTCTTGCTCCCCCTGCTGGAAATGACAGATAGTGATTTTCTCACAATAGTCAGTTTTAAACTACCCTTGTGAAACTTAGTTTACGTCTAAGGTTGGATTAGAAAAATATCAGCTAGTCTTTTATTTTGGCTGAATGATCAACACCTGGGCTTATATGCAGATGTAATAAAGCAATTTGAATGAATTACTACTGTTCAAACTTAGGGATGTGAACAAATTCCAAGTATTTTTTTGTTTTTCCTCATACTATCATTCTCTTTCACAGTAGCACCATGCAGTTTGTGATACTGTCATATATGAAGCAGCTCGGCGTAAAAGTGAAGGAGTCTCGAGGGCTGGAGCACAAGCCAAAGCTAATGAATCTTTTCCCTAAGATCAAGGTACAAACTTTCTGACTCTGCCTCCAAATGACTCCATGAAACAAAATAAACCTAACCATTGTCTCTGTGCTCCTTAAACAGATAACTCGATTTCCTAATGTCTTTCCTCCGAGACGGCCGAGCAGGATTGACACTTCAGCAAGTAAGCTGATTTATTTCAGGAACAGTTAAACCAGTGGTTCTCAATCTTTTTTATTCAAAGACCCCCACTGGCCAACAAAATTATTTATAGGCCCTGCCCATATTAGCTAAGATAATTCCTCTTATATTTCTGCTGTAATAATGATAATGCTGCTTGTTTTCAAACTCTTTTTTAACATTATTAAATTAACCAAAATGTATTTTATGATTGCAACAGCTACAAGATTCTGATTCTATATGTTCTTTAAAAAAATTGTTTTGGAAGGGGAGAAATAAATTTTGTGTGTGTGTGTTTAATATATATTATTTTATTAAGGTTTCAGTTTTTTTATTGATATGCTTTAAGTAATCTGGCCTTGAGAACCACTGGATTACAACACAGGTTTAGTTTTGTAGTTATGCAGACAGTAGCAGAAATGGCAGCAATTCATAAACAAGGTCATTTACATTTAGACTTAAAGGGACAGTAGTAAAAAAGAAAGGCCTGTTTAATTCTAGGATCTAGAGATGGTGAAATGGGATTTGTAATAAATTAAATAATATTTCTTAAACCCAGAGGAATACTATAAGTGAATTTAAAGTGATAAAAATTATTAATTAAAAACTAAAATAAATTTTGTTTCAGTTTCTAATAGGGTGAAATCTCTTTATGCCTTAATTTAGTTCCTTGTGAAGCTCTTTGTGGGTTTATTTTACTTCCCTGTTTGTAACCATTTTATACAGACAACCACCCACTTGTAATCTTTATTTTGAAGAGACAAATACAATTCAGTACTCAATGCAATTTTTTTTTTCAGCTGGCCCTGCCACAAATAAAATAAAATAATTAAATAAAAATTATAAATTGTAATCATTTATTGTAATTATTTACATAGTAAATAATGTTTTAAAATTTTTTAGATACCAGTGAAATTTCACAATTCCCTTTTCCAGTTTCGATATCACAAAAAAAAATTAATATCCTAACTATTATTAAGTTAAACATTAGTGAAGACAAGTAAACAGTCAGTAATAAAATAAGAAGAACAATAGAGCAAATAAAATGAGTTTTAAGTTTTTCAGGTAGGTCTAACACTAGTATGCAGAGGAAAGAAATATTAAAGAAATGAAGTAAGGTAATCAGTGTACAATAATCACTGCTCTGTCCTCCCTGAATTAAATCTTTTCTCCCAGTTTTATATGTGTGTGTTTATATATATATATATATATATATATATATATATATATATATATATATATATATATATATATATACATAATTTTTCCATCAACTGTCCCGAGGGTCTTTCACGCTGACCCGGGCAAACAGGCAGTCCTTACTTGCGATCCCTGACTCTTGTGTTGTTCTCTCTCTTGCCCTGCAGTCAGCAAGGCTCTGGAGCCGAGGCAGCGTCCGACAAAGCCTCCGCTGCCGCTGGGCACCGGAGAGCAGGCAGACGGCTCATCTCCTCCTGTACGGAGCAGTCAGTCGAGTGAAGTCTCAGATGGCACCACTGCCCAGTTCACATCACCCCCTTACAGCGCTCCAGCAGCACAGGGCACAGACGGCATCAGCCGAGAGCCTGAGGCTGGTGAGAGACGCTTCACAGATCATTGCTGTCAAGTGTCTGTGCTTTTAAAAGTGTTCTTTTTTGATATTTTTGGGGCTGTCAGGTGATTACCGATTTAGATCAAATGAATTACCTTGTGATAATTAATAATCAAACCGATCATTTAAATTGTCATTTTGGCTGAGAAAAGCCCCACAAAGATCAGCCGTGATTATTTTCTTGATTAAACACTTTACAATAAAGTTCCATTAGTTAAGTAGGTTAATTAAACGTGAACCAACAATAAAAAAGTTTTCATTTTAATAAAAAAGTTTTTCCATAAATAATTTATTAAGTGTAATGTAACTTTTTTACGTTTGCTAATACATTATTCAGATCAAAAGTTGGACCTGGTAATATTATTGAATAGAATAAACAACGAACAGTAAGTTGTATGTTTATTAACGTTACCAAAGATGAATAAAAACTATATTTAAATAAAAATAAATACTGCATTAACTAATGGAAACTTCTTGTAAATGTTTACCTCGCTCTTAAATGCCTTTAATCTTTCTCTCCTTTTTTCCCTGTCCACTGTCATTGTCCCCTCTCATAGTTATCTACCCTTAAAGATCACTCTTTCTGTCCTCTACTTTGCATCATATTTCTACTTATATTTTCAGCAGCAGTATTACAAAAATGTAGAATCTTATTTCTTGACTCAAGATTTGAAAAATGTCTAGTTCGAAGTGAAATTACTAAATAGAATAGAGGGAGTTTATTCATTGTGTGCATAATTGAATTGTTTTTTGTGCTCGTTCTTTAAACATTCAAAGCCCAGTAAAGGCCAGTTTCAAGATGCCTTTCCTTATGAAACTTCTTTTATTCAGCACTGATTTCAATTTTCTGAAACACTGTCTCTCTCTGGCTGTTGTCTTAGGTGGACTCCCCTCTTCTGCACTACCTAGACTGGGGGACGGTGGCGTCCCGGGAGATCTGCAGGACTCGTCCTCCTCAAACACTCACTTTGACTTCAGCCCCTGTACACTGGAGCATCTACAGGAGGAGGAAGCTGAGACAGACAAGTGAGTCAAGTGATCACCATCCAGGCTTATATTAATAAAATCACTTTTGCACACTACACACAATCATTAGCTGTTATGTCCCCAGCAGGTAGTAGAACAATATAATTAGCATCCTGAATGAGACATTTCATATTCATTTCTAAATACAACATTAAAAACAAACAAACAAACACATTTAGATATTGTTTTATGATATTTGTGCACTGTTCAGACTGCAGAACCTGAAACTGGATTGAGTCTGAACTACACTACCATTCAAAAGTTTGAAGTCAGATTTTTTTTCCCTAAAAGACAGTGATAGTAAAGACATTTATAATCTTACAAAATATTTTTATTTCAAATAAATGCTTTTCAACAGAAATGTCACAGTTTACACAAAAATATTAAGCAGCACAACAGTATTGTGTTTTGAATATTGATAATAATAGTAGTTTTTTCTTGAGCAGCAAATCATTACATTAGAATGATTTTTGAAGGATCATGTGACACTGAAGACTGAAGGAATGATGCTGAAAATTCAGCTTTTTTCATCACACAAATACAGCTTTGCCATATAAAATATATTAAAACAGCAATAATTTTTAATCGTAGTAGTAATTCACAATTTTTTAATAAATGGTAGTGTAAATAAGCCTAAAAATTGTCACTCCTTTTACATTGGATTTGGATTTAAGACGAGCAGTCGCAGTCTCATAATTAGGCTGTTTTGAGTAAGAGCAGTCTCATCTATTTCAGTGGCCACGATACAGGCCTCACAGCTATTTTTGTTCCATAAGTCTCTGTGATTATGCACATACAACATTTAAAACAAAGCTTTGCTCTGTGGTGCTCTGCTCTGTAAATGATCTTACTGGGACAGACAGAGAATGAAGCTTGTGCCTCATGACTTGGGGCTGTTTGGAAGAGAAAGAGAGCGCTGACAACATGCAGCGTTTGGGATGTTGGGATTCTTACTGCTGTTGGGTAATTGGACTGTGATTTACCCTTCAGGACGCAGGACACCGGCACCCCCAGGCCTGACAGGAGGTGAGTGCTCTCTCTTTGGTGCTTGACAGTGTCCGATGCTGAAATCACTTCTTGGCCATTTCAGACAAAAATATAAGCATTAATGTAACAAAACATTTGAATCCCATTGTATAATGATACAATTTTGGCTAATTCTTTTATGAAAGTGGGAACCATGGTACAGCTCTGATAGAATTTAGTTTGTCTGACCTACTGTTAGGGACATTCAGTATGTTTTCCTTGCTAGGCTTCTATGATTTCTCTATGTTATATATATATATATCAAATTAATAATAAAAAAATTTCAATTGTATAATCATATAAGGATACTATAGGCACACTCTACATAAACTTCGTCTCCAGAGCGGAGTTAATTTCTTGAGCATTTCACCGTGTCATTTAGTCATTTGTTAATAAAAAAAACTTGATGGAATTATGACGACATATATTACTATTTGTATAGTAAAATTTACCTCTCAACATAAATAATAATAATATTCATTGAAACTTGTTTTTATGTAATATTTTAATTAATAATATATTTACATTTTTAAAAATACCACTAGTTGATTGTATTTTAAGATTGATTAAACTATTCAAACTGTTTTTTTTTTACTATAAATTAGCATTAAATTATAAAAATGTTATAGAAATTGCAGGGCTTTATTATTGTTCAGAATGTAATAAATGAATAATTTGTTAACCTTTTATGAATTGAAATGGTTAGATGTGATTTGACGTGTTTGTACAGAAGGATGGAGCCGCTGTGCTCTGGAGAGGTGCAGAGTGAAGATGATCAGTGTGCTGAGGTAGAGCTGGAGCCTCTGAACTGGCAGACGCTGGTGAGCAGAGACGTCCTGTCCACACTAACCCCTCAGGAAATCAAGAGACAGGAAGTCATCAACGGTAAGTGACAAGTGTGGCTCACCGTATGAGCAGTGGTTTGAGAAGTGTATCCCTGAAGTGATCACAATTTATTTTCTTATTTTAATTTCTCATAAACTTCAAGTTGCATGATATGGATGAACAATAGGGCCATTCGCACTGCTGTAGTTCCAGTAAATGTACAGTACTAAAGTACTGGGACGATTTTGCGCTAACCATCTCCCAGTACCATTTAAAGGGTTGCATCTGCACCAACAGTGAGTACTAGGAGGTGATGTAAGCTGCTCGACAGCGATGTAATTTGTGCGCGGCTTTCAACAACGTTGACAAAGAACAACGTAAACAACAGGAGGATGGAGGACGCTTGTGATCGGAGCTGTGCTTTTTTGTTGTGTCTCGCGGGTTTCACAGTAATGGACGTGGAATGTCGACATATACGTAAAGCGACTGAAAGAAAGGGAAGAAGGAATCTCCAACGATAACTAGCAGCGATACATTTGCTACAGGTTCCTGCACTTCAGCGTCTGTACATTTATCGCTGTTCATCATACTTGCGGAATAAGTTGAGACAATGTTTTCGAACGTGTCTGGCCAATCAATGTCTACTCACTTCACGGATAGTACCAGTTGTGCTGGTTAGCCCCTGCTCCAGTTCTGGCGGTGCGAAAATGCATAAAATATCAGATAATTTGTTACACAATTCAAGAAATGGATCTCTTAGGCTACATGGATCTCTCTCCATTAGTTTTTATGCTAGTAGTAAAATTGATTTTTGATTTTGATTGAAACACTGTTACCCGACATCAGTGTTTTTACTATTATTAATTAAAAGTGAATAAGTAACACAAGTAACCTTACATATATATTTTACATGTTTTTAACCTTACATATATATTTAATTTTATTATAAAGTTGCATAATAGCTGTAAATTAATTCCCTCATTTTATCCCAGGAAAAAAAAAACATATTCTGATTAGTCCCAGCACAAACTTGAGAAGCAGTTAACAAGTCCAAACTATCCTGTGTAACCATCACTCTCCTTCCTGTCATTGCTTTCATAGAGTTGTTCTACACAGAGAGAGCACATTTTCGAATGATGAAGGTTCTGGAGAATTTGTTTTACCAGCCGCTGATCCGAGAGTCCATCCTCCCTCCTGCAGACATCAAAAACATCTTCAGCAACCTCGAGGAGATTGTTCAGCTGCACAGTAAGTCTCGTAACTTCTTAACACATCTAAAGGAAAGATTCCTCCTAAATACTCTCTTCCTTCTCGTTTCACTTCAGTGTCTTTAACAGAACAAATGACTGCGGTTCGGAAGAAAAATGAGACGGCGCTCATTGACTCAATAGGAGATGATTTGCTTTCCTGGGTAAGAAATACGCAAAAAAATGTCCTGCTTGAAAATCCAGATTGTTCTAGTCTAAGGTAGACCAGCTGACGAACATGGTGGCTGGTTTGTTGCTGTATCAAATTGATATGATCTTCCAACTAAACCAGCTTGGACCAACTAATGACCATAAATGACTAGTTTTAGCCAACTAGAAACCATCTAAATTCAGTTATTATTAGATTTTCTAGAAGGGATGTTTAACACCTAAATTGTGTCTTTACCCACAGTTCAGTGGAGAAGAAGAGGTAAAGATCAAGAGAGCTGCGGGCACGTACTGCAGTAATCAGCCTTTCGCCCTAGAGCTCATCAAGAGCAAACAGAAGAAAGACCAGCGCTTCAGCTCCTTCATACAGGTCAGTGGCCTTATAGAGCTTTATCTGGCCATTCCAGATGGAAAATATAGTAAATGTAACTACTATTATATATTTAATAGACTATAAATGTAAGTAAATTAATATAGAAGTGTTTGTATTGCAGGAGGCAGAGAGTAACCGACATTGTCGCAGGCTACAGTTAAAGGACATTATTCCTGTGGAGACACAAAGACTCACAAAGTATCCCCTCCTGCTGGAGAACATCGCCAAAAACACGGGTACAGCACTTTCTTCTTTATCCCAACACTCAAATTACACTTGTCACAATTGATCTCAAATATTCGGCTTGTT
Source organism: Carassius carassius (assembly GCF_963082965.1). Classification (NCBI taxonomy): domain Eukaryota; kingdom Metazoa; phylum Chordata; class Actinopteri; order Cypriniformes; family Cyprinidae; genus Carassius; species Carassius carassius. The sequence continues at coordinate 16,248,647 of NC_081759.1, read as the reverse complement.
GTTCAGTGTAACGTCAATACAGGGGTTGGGGGGGGGGGACGATCCTCCGATTTGATTATCTCTTTCTGAGTGTAGTTTTTCTGCATATGCACGAGGGTGCATTGTATGCGATAGAGAGTCATATTCTGCTTCCTTATACACAAGCATACGTAACATTGAATAAGTATAGAAATTTGACTTTCACTGCGCAGGATATTCGCTGTGAGAAATGTGTTTCACTCAGATGTATTTCAGTTTTCATCTTCGTACTGCTGTACAAATGCAGAATTTATGCCACTTCTGAATTTAACCCTTGTGGATTGTTCAAATTCACTACCCTTTCGAGTTGTTCGGGATGAAAACATCCACTCAATTAAACTGCTGTAAAAATGTATCAGATTTTTTTGCATAAATCTGTTAATCAACCTCAGTCCTGATCAAAACTACCAAATGTTTTTAAAAAATCCAAGATTTTAACTCTTTAATTGCCAAGTTCATAAATGATGTCACTGATTTTGGGGGGGGGGGGGGCACACAAAATGACTTATTTTCAATATAAAAGTAATTGTGGCTGGATTTTTTTTTTTACTTTTTATAACAGTCTTGGGCATGTCAAAGATTAGTAGCAATATTGGCTTTGATGCATTTTTAGTTTTTGTGCAACATTAGATTTAATTTTTTTCTCCCTAATTTGTTGTTGGTGGCTGTTTTTGTCCCATTGATTTCCATTATAACGACATTTTTTGATTGCAAAGCCATGACACCATGTAATCATGCATTCTTGATTGTTTGTGGTTTTCTCTTTTGGGAAGAGGTAAAATTTGTTAATTTTACAGTTGATCACTAGGTGGGACCATTAACCCTTTAAATAGGCCTGTGCAAAAAAAGGCTTAGTTTCTGGCTTGTATATGGAGTTATATGGAGTATAACAGCAAATTATAGTGTTTGTGTGTGTGTGTGAGATTCTTGATTGTTGGTGGTTTTCCCTGTTGGGAAGAGGTAACATTTGTTATTTTTACAGTTGATCACTAGGTGGGACCATTAACCATTTAGATAGGCCTGTGCAAAAAAAGCTTAGTTTCTGACTTGTATATGAAGCTATATGGAGTATAACAGCATATTATATTGAGTGTGTATGTGTGTGTGTGTGTGTGTGTGTGTGTGAGAAAGAGAGAGAGAGTGTGTGTGAGAGAGACCTTTGCGCACTTACCTTAATGTATTTTAGAAAATCACAATGTACACCTCAGCTCTTAGAACTACATGGAGTCAACAAAAGTGTATTTATGCACCTGCTGCCTTTTAATGGTGGTGAAAGTATTCGGTTGTTAAGTGATGACGTAAGAAGCTCTGTTTCCGGGTCCAGGCCTCAACACGCTTCACTTGAGAATATGACCTCAGCAGCCGTTTATGAACACTGTTTATTCATATTGATAATTTAAGTTAAACACTTTCAAACTTACGATATACACTACAGTCTCCGTGCTCACAGCGTCCCAAACACAAATAATTTTTATATATTTTTTTAATATTTATATTTTCATTGTCTGGCTATCTGGTACTTCGGTATGGAGTTAAAGGTTAATATTATAACTTTTTGGCTAGTATTCTATCACATTGTGAGTTTATATTAGCACCTTTTGTTGTTTTCTCTTGGTAACTGATAGAGCGTTTGGACACGGAAGCGCTGCTACGTGACATCAGACTTAACAAGCGAATAGACTAAACAAAAGCAAAGTACGTGGATTTAAAAACTTGCATGCCATCGTGCTGGATATTTAATGGTGAGAAGAGCAGCAAGCAACACGAGAAAGGGCTTAACTTGTACCAAAGTTTTAGAAATGATTATGTAGCGTGACCCCTCCAGCGAGCTGCAGCTTATTTGAAGTTGGTATTGCATTTTGGTTCATAATACATTATGTTCATAAATTTGATGCGAAGCAGATTTTTTTACAGGATTTTAAGGTTTTAAACTGGCTTTACCATCAAGAAAAGAGGAGCATTTCACTTATAGGCCATCTGTACTTTTCACCATCAAAAGGAAGCAGGTGCATAAACACACCTCTTCTTTTATTGTTTACTCCATGTAGTTCTGAGAGCATGATGTGCATATTTTGTTTTTTTCAGATACTGTACATCAAGGTAAGTGCACAAAGGTCTCTCTCACACCCTCTCTTTCTCTCTCTCTATCACACACACACACACTATAATTTGCTATTATACTCCATATAACTCCATACAAGCCAGAAACTATGCCTTTTTTTGCACAGGCCTATCTAAAGGGTTAATGGTCCCACCTAGTGATCAACTGTAAAAAATAACAAATGTTACCTCTTCCCAACAGGGAAAACCACCAACAATCAAGAATCTCACACACACACACACACACACACACTATAATTTGCTGTTATACTCCATATACAAGCAAGAAACCAAGCCTTTTTATGCACAGGCCTATTTAAAGGGTTAATGGTCCCACCTAGTGATCAACTGTAAAAAATATTTTTTTTTTACCTCTTCCCAAAAGTGAAAACCACAAACAATCAAGAATGCATGATTATATTGTGTCATGGCTTTGCAATCAAAAAAATTCATTATAATGGAAGTCAATGGGGCAAAAACAGCCACCAACAACAAATTAGGGAGAAAAAATTTAAATCTAATGCTGCACAAAAACTAACAAAGCATCAAAGCCAGTCTTGTTACTAATCTTTGACATGCCCAAGACTGTGATTAAAAGGTAAAAAAAAAATCCAGTGCACAATCACTTTTTATGTTGAAAATATGCAATTTTGTGTGTTTTTTTTCCAAATCAGTGACATCATTTATGAACTTGGTAATTAAAAAGTTAAAATCTTGGAATTTTTTTTAAAAAATTGGTAGTTTTGATCAGGACTGAGGTTGATTAATAGATTTATGCAAAAAAAATTGTAAAAAATATTTATCTGATACATTTTTACAGCAGTTTAATTTAGTGGATGTTTTCATCCAGGAACATCCCGAAAGGGTAGTGAATTTGCCCACAGTGTACCGTTGAGTTTTTGAAAAATTTCAAAGCATTTTCCCAAAATATGGGTCAAAATAAGACTTGTCACCAAAACCCATTCCATTAGCTCAAACACAGAGAAAGTTGTGGCCAAAATAAGACTCAACTTTACCCCCTAGTGGACGAAAACGTCCCCAACAACGCACAAGGGTTAATTATAAAAATGTTGCATATAGTCTTTTTATTATTATTATTTTTATTTTTATTTTTTTAATCGTGACCTAGTGGTTAGAACGTTTGACTCCTAACCCTAGGGTTGTGGGTTCGAGTCTTGGGCTGGGAATACCATGACTTAGGTGCCCTTGAGCAAGGCACCGAACCCCCAACTGCTCCCCGGGCACCACAACATAAATGGCTGCCCACTGCTCCGGGTGTGTGTTCACAGTGTGTGTGTGTGTGTGTTCACTGCTGTGTGTGTGCACTTTGGATGTGTTAAATGCAGTGCACGAATTCTGAGTATGGGTCACCGGTGTGCGGCAGTGGCTCAGTGGTTCATGTAGGTTGTCAATGTTACAATTGTAAAGCGCTTTGGATGGCCATGTGGTCTGTTGAAAGCACTATATAAATTCAGTCCATTTACCATTTACCATACTTGGCTGTATGTCACGTCACTTTCACGTTCATTTTTTTTTGGTGCACAAAAAAATTCTCATCGCTTCAGAAAATTACAGTTGAACCACTGGAGTAACATGGACTAATTCCATGTTTTCACTGCCTTTTTTGGGCTTTCAGTGTGAAAGTTGCTTAGGCTTTCAATGGAGAGACTTTCATGTTAAATATCTTCAGTTGTGTTATGACTTCCGAGAATGAATGGAAGTCTTAGGAGATTGGAACAACTTGAGGATGTTTAATTTATGACAAGAGTTTTTATTTTGTGACAACTATCCCTTTAAAGACAAGACGAAACATCTTATATGTTAAAATAGTTCTGTGCATTAATATGATTGTATAAAAGCTGTTTGGGTGCAGTTAATCTGTGATTTATATATAATGGACTTGTCTTTTGCCTGCAGAGGATCCTGAGGAGAGAAGTAAAGTGAAACAGGCTGGCGAATGCTGTCGAAAGATTCTCACTCACGTCAACCAGGAGGTGAAGGAAGCCGAGAACAAACAGGTGTGTAAATAATACCTGACCTCAAATCAGTGCTGAACTCAATCATTCTGAGCTGATCCCAATCCTCTGCTGCCCCCAGAGGTTGGAGGACTACCAGAGACGACTGGACCTGTCCTCACTGAAGCAGAGCGAGAACCCCATGATCTCTGAGTTTAAGGTGAGACTTCATATTTAAATATTTGAAATCCATTTAATAAACCTGTAACTGATGACCAGTGTTTTCCTGTGAAATTAGGCTACTTTAACACTATTGCTGCGGGTTGTTCTTCATGTCTGCCAGTTAAAGCAACCCCAATAACATGATATTTAGCCCCTGTCATAAAACATGCATTTTACCCTCCTCAAAAGTGATTGGTCTAGTTTTGAGTAGCATTTGGGTGGGTTTTATTGTGAAAACTTGGCAACTCATTATAAACTAAATTGATTTTATTCTCCATCTAGAACCTGGACTTGACTAAGAGGAAGATGGTGCATGAGGGACCGCTGTCCTGGAAGGTCAACAAAGATAAAACTATTGGTGGGTGTGGTTTGTCACGGAATTCACTGTAGACCAGGCTCAAATTAGAAATATCTTCTAGGGCTCACATCATGGAAAACATCAGGGAACAAATGTTATTGTGAAATGTTTTCATATGATGTGTGTGTGTGTGTATTCAGAGCTGTACACATTGCTGCTGGAGGATATATTGGTGCTACTTCAAAGGCAAGATGAGAAGCTGATCTTAAAATGCCACAGTAAGAATCTGGCGGGCACTGCTGAGACCAAACACATTTTCAGCCCCATCATCAAACTCAGCACTGTGATGGTGCGCTCGGTCGCCACCGGTAAGAAATGTTGCTTTTAAAAACAGACAAGAAAAGTGGGTGGAATGCATTACATCATACGTTTGTCAAAATGTGTAGAACAGGTTTTTAATGGCTTCTTGATAAAGCATATTCAAAAGTAAGTTGAACTAACATTGGTGTCTGAATGCATTTCAGACAACAGGTCATTCTTTGTGCTCTCTATGTCTGATAATGGAGCGCAGATCTATGAACTTATGGCTCAAACCGTTTCTGAGCAAAAGACGTGAGTGTTGCATTTTTTTATATGCATTTAATAGTATTCTTATCTGCTATTAAGAGCTCAAAATTTCCACAGTATGTTTAGCCTCTAAAAATATTATAGTATTTATTAATATTTAGAATTTTAAATATATATTGCATATTTTATATTATAATTTATTTAGGCTTAAATGTTCAACTTTTAATCACTAGGTGGCAGTGTCTGATCACACAACGAGCCGATTGTATGAAGACCAAACTACACAACATCATTCCATTACCTCAGACTGAGTGAGTTGAAGTTTTCTACATCATTTATAATATGAGAAGTGTTTTATAAGCAGGAATGGGATCTAAAACATGTGACATGTTTTGCAGCGGGGAACGAGAAGCGGTCGAGTTAATAAACTCTGGTGTTCAGAAACTAAACAAAGAGTCTGAGCCCATTTCTTTAGTGAGCATTCAGTCTCCAGGTAAACTGTTCCGTTCTTTTATGTTTTCAAGATGTTTGTGAGAGATAGTGACTAATTTGATACCGTAATAATAGTCTGGCTATAAGGTGGTTAATTCAAATAGAGTAGTTATAGCAGTATCCATCCTCAGAAATATCTTTCAAGAAATTGTACGCCTCCGTTTTGCTGTATATTTTCTGTAGAAAAAGATGGCACCGAGGTCATGCCAACTCCAGCATGTAGCACCAACCCATTCGAGACCAAATCTGATGAGGAGGAGGAAGAAGAAGAAGTAGAAAACTCACTACAGGATCAGGGTGAAGATGATGAAGCGTTCGTGGTGGCCGATATAACCGATCGACTTACATTCCTGAAGCAGCGCTCGAGGCTGGGCATCGCCATAGACGAGGACGAGGCCGAGGCCTTCGAGCTCCAGCCACTCAGAGCTGATGAAGCTCTCAGAACACGTGAGTAGAAGACACGACCCTAGTGCTGCTAGGAGCTGTTCCTCTCACTTGTGTATACCTACTAAAATCCAACAATAAAACAACTAAAGCCACTCTGGATTCATTCTAACCCTGCGAGTCTGTCAATTTCTCTTCTCATTTCTGTTTTTTTTTTTCAGTGGCAACACTAAGGCAGCTCCTGATCAACCACATGTCCAGTCAGGAGGACACAAACAGAGACATCGAGAGGCGAGATCAACAGGACGATGTGGCGAGGACAGGCTCTCAGAAGGGGGCGGAGGACAGCACTGCGATCAGGTCCGCTGTTGAGAACGGCTCAGAGAGGACCGAGAACAGAGGGGAGAACACACAGGATCTGCCCTCTGGAGACACCGGCTTCTTTGAGACGTCTGAGGATTGTGGTGTGTTGTCCTTTTTAAAGTCAGCAGGAAATGCAAGGGACTTGATAATGGCCAGCTGACGCACATTGTCCAACTTAATATAAGACTGTCACAAATTAATAAGCAAATAGACATGAAAGGTTGATTTGATTTGAATCTGAAAAGAAAGGCCACAGAGTAAAAGGAGAAACCTGAAACTAGCACAGCTGTGTAGGACATTGGTTGACTGGGACAGCCATTATTTATAAACGTTATAGAAAAGTTATTTATGTGAAACTGCCAGCATGTGGGAAATGTGCTTTACAAATAACCTAGTGCTTACCACAAATGTGTGCATTTGTCCACACGTTTTGCATTTCATTGCTTTCATCTACTTTATAGTAGGGTATACAATGTATGTATACATGCATACATTTTACACTACATTTACACTTTTTAATCTCAACCTGGCAGCATCCTGTAACCATTCCTCTTGTTTTCTATCAGTCTCTGCAGGCAGTTATATGGTGCTGGAGGTGTATGGCGAGAGCAGCACAGATGATGTGCAGGGCAGCAGCGGGGAGCCGGTGGCAGCGGGAGACTCGGGCATTGACTTGAAGAAGCTCCTCTCTTCCTCCTCTCAGAGCAGTGGAGGACCAAACCTCAACAGACAGATCATGACACACATACGGATACTACAGGCCAACCTGCAGCATCTGAAGGTGACGTGTTTCTTCCTTAAAAATAGGCAAATATAGTGACCAAAAAGTATTTGAATGCATACAAGGCATCAGGTTTGTTGAATCAAATGACGTCAAAACTTAAAACAATGGTTCACCCAAAAAGGTTAGGTTAGCACAAAAGATGATATTAGCACAAAAGATGATATTTTGAAGAACCTAACAGTTGTTGGTGCCCATTGGCCTCCATAGAGGGGAATTAAATAATATGGAAGTCGATGTGGACCATCAACTGTTTGATTACCAGCATTCTTCAGAATATCTTAATTCATGTTCAACATAAGAAAGATACTTAGAATTGGAACATCATCGGGGAGAGTAAATGATGACAAAATTATTTTTTTTGGGTGACCGATCCATTTAATGGCATCTGCTTACAAATGGTGCTAGATTGTTTCTCAGAAGTAACTCTTCTTGCTGGCTGGATGGCTATTTGGAATTTGTGCAAATTGCTAAAATATTTTTATATTCTTATAGCAGGAACAAAAAACTAATATTCTCTCTCTAAAAGTATATATATATATATATATGCTGTAATTAGTGTAAATTTTGTCCCATTGACTTCCATGGTAGGGCAAGAAATACCATGTTTATATTTTTTATATTAAATCATTGCATAGTTTCATTATATTCCCAATATAAATATATCACTTGCAAGGGTCCCTTTTCCTGAAATATAAAGGCAGCCTTAATATAATTGAAAGATAAAAAAACAACAAAAAAACACGGTTTTATTATGAGAAGATTCATACATTTAAAAGTGTGACCAAGTGTCCAACTATATCAAAAAACAAAAATCAAGTAAATGTCTTTTTGGTTTTAGTCTATCATATGCACAAATAAACAACAATACTCAAATCTCTTCTGCAGGATACAGAAATCAAGTATAACCAGCTACGCCAAAGGCTATCAGAGGAACCCGCTACTGACACAGAGGAAGACAAAGGTAGTGCAGCTGTTAGTGGTGTGATGTTGTGCTGCCATTTTAGATGCCCTATAAGAGCTTTCATTCATAGTTCTCTTTCTCTTTTATCCTTCTCTCAGATAAAAGTTAGTGGAGCAGAACTGTCTTTCTGTTTATTGAGACGGGAGGAGACACAGAGACACTGGGCTGCCCCTCCTTAAACATCGCTCATGCATGGACGGAGATGGACAGAATGGACAGGAGATCTGGAGTTTGTGTTCACACCACACTACAGGGCGACCCCGTCACAAATCTGTCCTTCTGAACACCAGTCTGGTCATGCTACTTTCTTTTACGAGATTGCCATGTAAGGACAGTTCATCACTCCACAATCTGCATTCAGAGGACAGAAGACTCATCATTCCTTCAGCAAACCTAAGATATTAGAGTCTATATTAGCCAATGAAAGTACAGCGTGAGTGGTCACATGATCTTTAACCTCGCTAGCATAAACCGAATGCATGACTTCTGTTTTGATACGGCGTGCGGTATATGTGACTTTACGATGTAGAAACCATGTTTGACATCAGCGGTTAGTAGTATGAAAAACTTACTTAAGTCCTAGAGTGTGTTATTAGATCTCCATTATCACGTGAGCCTAAAATGAGCTCTCAGAGAGGAACGGCCAATGTTTGCGGACTGATGATGAAGGGAAATGATACTAGTAATGAGTCAGAGGATGGGCTGATGATTGTGGTGGTGTCTCTCCTCGTTTCTCCTCTCTTAATAAAACACATGCTATTTAATGAAGCTACTGAAAGCGTTTTCTCTGGCTTGTGGCCACGGGAAAACCAGACCTTTTGTAATGTCGCCGGGTTGAGCTGATACGACACGCGTCAGATTTTCTTGGTTTTGAGAATGAAGTTAAATAGAAAGAAGCTTCAGTGCAGGAACTTGATGAAGACCCTCAACGGTCCATTTTAAATGTAATGTATTGTACAATTATGACCAACACTGCATCTCTTACAGAGACCTTTTTCTTCTTCTATTGCGTTAAGTCATGTATTATGTTAACAGAAACTACTAAAAACAGAAGAAAAATAAAAGACTACAAAGTATCCTTTAATATTAATGTAATCTGTATTTTTATTATTCTGTCTAGACGTTTGAGGTATTTTATTATATTATGGAACATTAATATGGTCTTGGCTTTACGTTGAGAACATGAAATAGCTCTAATGGATGAGATTCGATTAAATTTGACTGAACTGATGTATTGTTCAAAATGGAAAGAAGATATTGCACATTGTGTCTTCATTTTATCACATTTACCTTTTTTAGGAGAGTGGAAAGGATATTTTTTTTTGGATTTATGACCAAAAAATAAATTTACACATCTGTAGCAAAAAAAAAATTTATTCAATAAACTGGAAACACAAATGACGTTCATTTCTTGTAAAAAATTCTTTCAGAAATGCACAAGCTGAAACGAACGCATCATAAATGTTCAAAGCTTGTGTCAACTCCTTTAAATACTAATTCTCAATATGAGATAACCAATAGGCCACTTTTCTAACACTGCTAGTATATTTGGGGCATCCACTTCATAACTCTCCATTACTGAGGTCTTTTTGCTTCTTTGTTGCTTTCCCATCACCTTCCCACTTCCTCTTCCCCCTGGATTTTGTCTCCTCCTCTCTGAACTGATGCCTGAAGGGGGAAAAGAGTGTCAATAAAAACAAACTATACACTGTTAAAGTAATTCTTATTTGGATATAATGTCTACAAAAGCTACTTTGAACCTACTGACGTGCAGTAGTTAGGGCTCACCTAGACTGCCAGCGTCTGCCACTATTCCACACACGTCCAAAAGATGGCAGCCAGTTGGCGTCAGTATGTGAGCTGTGGTCAAAGTTTGCACCCACACGGTTGGCCGGAAGCTTCTTGAGCTTCTCCTGCTCCTCTGTAATTCAAGATTTAAGACCGTATACAACTTGCCATACAACAAAAACAATGAGTATGATAATGAGAGTGAAGTGCATACTGTGTTTGAGGAACTCCTGAAGTGAGGGGCCCATTTCCTGCCGTCCACTGCCTGGGGCTTCATCAGGCTCCTCCAGGAGCCAAGGTGGTACAGCTCCTACAATTCAACAAAACCTGCTCAGTGTCTCCTCAAAGAATAAACCCAAACCAAATGGGTTTTACTCACCAGTATGAACGTTTCCACTGCTGGACGAGTCCTGTGAATAGAGGAAACAAGCCAAAGTGATCTCTGACCTTCTTTATCAGTCTAATCAATCATTTTTGCATATGTATAGTGCAAGTAAGATTACCTGGTAACCGATGAAAGTTAAGTTGAATCCTGGTTCATTCCACTGACTGTGTGAGGCGAAATCCTCGTGGCTCGGCCCTGGTTGTGGCTCCATTTCATAAGAGTGACTGTGGGAACTTCATGTCAAACATCAAAACTCATGCTTTAGACATTACAAACTCTGTTAGTTCCAGATTACATGAAGAAAAACTCATTTTGATCATCTCGTGGCACAAAAGAAGCATTTAACTTCTGTATTCACACTAGTAAAACATTTGGACACCTCATATTTATAATAAAAAGGCTGGAAATTAAAAAGGATAAAAAGGAAATTAAATTCATATATAGATGCATTTTGTCTACAAAACCAGTTTTGAACTTTATATTTGCATAATGATTGAGGATGCACCAAACAGTAAAAAAACACACTAATACTTCCTTTTTTTTTTTTACTTGCACCAGTATATCTAATAACGCTTCATTTTAACAATGACATAATATTTTCATCATCTATACACAGTATTGACTATACACCTCATGCAATATATTTTTTTTGTATGACTGATGTACTGTTATTTCTGTTAAACTCCACATGGATTAGATTGTGTTTCCATTCATCTCACTCTGTCTTTGCTTGAACTGTGAAATATATCTCAAACCAAAAATATACAATAACTAAAACATTTGGGGTCGGTAAGACTGTTTTTAAAACTAGTTTCATATGCTCTACAAGGCTGCATTTATTTATCAAAATACAAAAATACATATATAAATAAGAAAGATTCCGTGATTAATAGAAAGTTCAAAAGAACAGCTTTTTTTATTATTAATGATTATAACACAAACAGATAATTTTATAACTGTGTTTTTGTTATTTTTGATCAATTTAATGCATACTTATGCAATGAAAGTATGCATTTCTTAAAAAAAAAAAAAAAAAAAAAAAATCATCTTACTGACTCCAAACTTTGCACACTTGTGTACTGGACTGGATATATATATATATATATATATATATATATATATATATATATATATATATATATGTATGTATGTATATATATATATATGTATGTATGTATGTATGTATATAGGTATTGGAGCATTTTAATATACGAGTATTGGAGCAACAGTTTTAAAATTACGTTATTTTACATTTCTTTTACCTGGCTGTATGTTGACTGCTGTGTTGGTCCACTTCAGCAGGATGCACCAGGTCTGGATCAGGCTAAGTTTGATTCAGGAAAGTCAACAGTAATGCTCCATGTTTTGTTTGTTTTTTAACAACATTTTCCAGCAAAGGAATTACTTGCTATTAAGCAATAGAGTTTGAAAAAGTCACAAATAATACTTCCAATTTCCAAAAACGAATACTGAGATATGGATACGCTTGGAGATTCCCAGGAAAACAAACCTCTGATAATGACTGAAGGACCTCCAGTCTGAGCTGCTCCTGAGATCGGATCACTGCAGCTTGCTGAGGATGAAAGAAGAGACGAAAAGTTTTTAAAGTTCAAATATAGTAAACCAACAACAATTAAAGTACCTGTAAAACGCCTTTACCTGTTTAATAAACACATCCTCTTTTTCCTCAAACTGTTCCAGAGCCTTGGAAACTTCAGACTTGAATCTAAAAAAAAGGTGTTCTTCATTTATTTCTCTTTAGAACATCTGCAAACTTTTACAGTGATGGCATCAATGAAGTAATGTACTGCAGAAATGCTGTAACGAACACATCCATGTGCCCAAACATAAATAAGCAAGCAATAACCTCTCGGTTTCCTCTTCTGTTATGATAAACTTGTCTCGCAGTTTAGGATCTGCTTTATTGTCCCACCAGAACTTGTGTGTGTTTGTCCGGTGCTCTGGGCTGAAATGAGAAGGGCTCAGTAAATTCACTGCAAGCTCTGCATGCGTTTCTCAAAGGTTTCGGTGTGTGATCTTACGTGCTCATGTGCTCCAGCAGTCCTCCGTACAGCACGCTGATGTTACTGTCAGTCACGTGTTTCTGCACCTCCAGCGCGCAGCAGTAACACCAGAACTTCTCGTCATGATCGGGACTGTATTTCTCTACCTGAGGATTTTTAATCGTCCGCTTCGCTTCTTTGACCTGTAATAACATGCAGAACAACAAATAAGTTTATTAGAGTTCATGGCACCAAATTGTATTTTGACATTCAAGTTAAACTTAATATCAATGAATATCTATGTATCTAACTATCTATCGATCTATGACATTTTGTGGTTGTCAACCGCCAACTGAACCTGTTCATTGATAAGTAAACCTGAACTGCCTTCACATAGGTCACTTAAATTTATTAAACCTATATTTAACCAGAAAAAAAATAAAAAACAAATTATATATATATATATATATTACATTACAAAATTGTCCTGGCCGATATAGACAGCCTAATGTAACTTCTATACACAAAGCCTACACAGACAAAAATCATACGACATGAAAAACATTTATAAAACATTGACTCGTCCTCCAATTATCAATTTGATACCGCTTGATTACAAGTAACTGCAAAAATGGCTTACTTTGATGCACGTTTTATTATTTTACGTGTAACGCAATAAAGTAGAAACATTATTCGTATCTGGAGCCACTGTGGCAGCATCTTCAGCTGTTAGCACGCTTACCTTCTCCATGAATTTGACAAGAATTACTTTAAGTTTGCTTTGGTGGCTTTTCCCATATATGTGCCCTTTTCCAGAAAAATCTGTTTTTCTGCAGATAAAGCAGTAAAACGCTCCCATTTGGCTGTTTTTGTATTTGTTTCTTTAGCGACTTCAAACGTGATGTCGTCAAAACATAGTAAAACTATGTGATGTCAAATATGCTGCAGCGCCCTCTTGTGATTGGGATGATACATTCCTGAATTATCGAGAGGGGTCTGTAAACGATCAAAGCAGCATAAAGAAAGACATACATATGTGAACATATATATATATATATATATATGGCAGGACTACATCTATTTGCTATTTGACACATGCATACAGTAAATAGTTGACTACTATCTAAAACACCACTAGGTCTCCAGAAAAACCTAGACATTTTAACTAAATACTGCCACGATTAGACCCAAGAAGTCAACACCAAAAATATAAATAAAAAGATTCATAGATATTTCAGGAAAAAAAACGGATCTAGACCATAACAATATATTTGATATAAACAACACCACACTTCAAGATGCTCTACAATATAATTATCTTGGTCTGGTTTTAACTTCCACTGGAATTTTCAATTTGGCAATTAAAACATTATTTATAAAAGCCTGCAGGTCACTGCACACAAATGAAATTATGCAAAACAAACTTTCCCATCAGAATTTGCAAAAAGATTTCTGATAGTGTCATACTGACTATTGCAAGTGAGATCTGGGGTATGAGTAACTACAGTCATCAAGATTGGCACAAACATCCTTTAAAAGGTCTACACTTCCACAGAAACGCCTAATAATCCGTGTATCCTCCACAGTGAAAAATACACATCCGAAAGAGATTGTGAAAATGACAAATTGGGAATAGTACTTGATGAAGGACCTTCTTTCTCCTTAGTAGCAAATCATATTTATAAATGCCACAAACTAACAGGCAAAGAGTGAGCACATTAGTAATACCATTAATGTTTATATAAGTATATTGATGTATTTTATATGTATTTTTCTGTTGTTTTTGTTCTGCTAATGTAACATGTTTGGCAATATGTTACTAGTTATGCCAGTAAAGCAATATGAATTGAAGAAATCTCAGACATCTGATTTGTTGCTCAATAATTTATCAATTTTGAACAAGTTTGGTGTTATATACACACACACACTTTTGTTCCACAAGGACAATTCAATTATGTTTGCTTGAACTTTTATTCATCCAATCTATGAATCTATTCATCCAACAATCCTGAAATATGAAGGTTTACACAAAGATATTGTGTAAGATATTGTGATTGCAAGAATCTTTATTAAAAGCACCAATAATGACATAATTAAGCACCATATCAGCACATTATAATGACTTCTGAAGGATAACGTGACACTGAAGTCTGGAGTAACTGTGCTAAAATTCAGCTTTGTTGACAAATAACATTAAAATAGAAAAATCATTTTGTTTTAAGAACCCTTTATTTTATATTGTAATGATTTCACAATATTACTGCTTGTAACCAAATATTTCTTGTAAAGCTCTTTGAACTGTACTGGTTTGTTTGGAAAAGTGTTAAACCATAAATCATTTGATTAATACCTTCTTTTTTTAATCAAATAAATAAAGACTTGGCAAGCAGAGACTTTTCCAAAGAGAAAAAAAAAAAGAAAAAAAAACAACCTAAACCTTTGAAATATGATTGATGTATAGTTGATTTAGATATAAGACTTTTAGGCATTACTTTATTTCCAGCGGCTTTAAAGGAAATAGCAGCTGCTTGAAAGAAACTACAAAAGTCCATAAATGCATTTGTTTATTTTATAAAAGGCACACAGTGTCATTAAAGAAAAAAAAAATACCCACACACCTTTACACTATATTAGTAATAACAAAAAGTGCGAACATTCCCAAGTTCATAAGGAAATCAAAATCACAGCAGGTCGAGTTGTCCAGCCTGATGACATCATAGGGGTCAAAGTTGGGGTCACAGCACTAACAGTGCTTGAATCATATCTGTAACAGACATAAGAGTGAATGAAATCAGTTCAAATGGATAGAGGTTTACCTCACCACTCACTCAGTTCTGTTCTGACCTGGATAGTTCATGCTCCTCTTCAGCATTCTGAAGGAATCTCCTGTAAGCGTGTTAATTTCATCTCTCAGTCGCTGTCGGCCATCCAGCGTGAGATGCCACAGACACGACTTCCTCTTGCCGTCTCCAGACACCTGCTGCGGGGTCTTTTTAAAACTGTTGCTGAAACACAGATTATGGCGGATTGTGTTTTTCCACCCATCTGGAGCTGTAATGAAAAAGGGGAAGTGCTCTCTAGAAAGACAGAAAGAAAATGGAATAATGAATAACAAATTTCATAATTTGGGATATTTGTGCATGTTAGAAAGACAGTGAGTGAAGCCGTGATAAATCATTCATTAGTAAAGGTTCTTTATGGCCATCTTTAGTCCATGAGGAACCTTTAACATCCATGGAATCTTTGCATTCTACAAAAGGTTCTTTGTGGAAAATGTTCTTAAAAGAACCCTTTTTTAAAACTAACTTTTCACTAAACGCTCTTAAAAATAAAAGTGCTTCACAATGCCATAGAAAGACCTTTTTTGTCTAAATGGTTCCATAAAGCAGAAGTAGCAGCAGAAGAAGGTTCTTCAGATTATAAAAAGGTAAGAGAAAGATGGTTCTTTAAAGAACCTTTGACTGAATGGTTCTTTGTGGAACCAAAAATGGTTCTATGGCATCACTGTGAAGAACCCATTAAGCACCTTAAGGTTGTGAAAGGTTCTTTGGGGAGCCAAAAATTATTGTTATTCTATGTCACTGTTGCAAAAGCAACTTTGTGGAAGCTTTATTTTTAGAATGAATTTAAGAATGTACGGTCAGTGTTTGTTCACTTCATTAAGTATATAAGAGAGACCTGGTGAAGTTATAGATCTGCTGTACGTTAAGACTGCCGTTACGGCTGCTGCTGAGCGCCATTGCGATGAGGATGCAGTAGTTAACAGGAGGCCGAGGCCACCCGCCGTTCTTCAGGTTGAGACTGTCCTGCAGGGCTCTCTGAAGCCTTCTGTTCTGTGTCAGACCCAGTTTGCGAGTGGACGCTTTGGGTGTCCTCCCCTTCCGCACACCCTTTACCTTACGACAAACAGGTACGTCTACAGAAGAAGCGTCATCTTCGTCTGTGAACTGGAACAAGGTGGAGATGCATCAGATATCTAGAATTTTTGCATGACATAATATCAAGGTATCAAACAAGCGGAGTACGCAATGCAGCTGTTCTCATACCTGATACTCGCTGGAGAGGGAGGTTTCGTGCATGGACTCATTCACACCAGTCTCATCAGGCAGTACCGCTGGGTGCAAACTGTGTTCCAGAACAGGTGTTGTGGTTCTTGGCAGCGCTGACTGCGGTGTTGGTTTTGGGGGTGTTGGGGCTTTGGGGTAATTACTAGGGTACTTTATGGGGCAGGCCAAACTGGGATTCACCATCAGCCACAGATTAGGTTCTATATCTGGCTCTTTAAAAAGACAGAAACAAATACATTTGAAGTGCAGCTGAAAGAAAAAAATATAAAGAAAATGGAAAAAAAAAAACAATCAGAAAGGACCCTCAAATAAACATTCTCCGATAATTAAGTATAGTTTTACAGGATCATATAGAATTCTTAGAGCATTGATCTATTGTGTAGACTACTAATGAGCAGTTATCTTTCTTTAATGGAATAAATCACAAGGAACTATTTGTCTTATTTTAAAATGTGAAATTAAGCAGATTTGCAAGACAAAACGCAATAAATATTTATTAAATATTTGTCCTATAAACCAGTCTGTTTATAATTATGATGATAGGCCTACACAATGTATAATATTATCATTATTATTATTATTATTATTATTATTATAAGTAGTAGGCTAATAGTACTGTATTGGGCAGACAACAAAAACTGCCAATGGTTATACGAAGCAATTTGTTTCATAATTTATTATTTGGAAATAGGTTTTAGAGTTGTTCCAAATACAAAATATTCTCTTTTTTTATCTTGTAAAATAGTCTTTGCAATATTTATGGTTTCAAATACAGTCATTCATAAACTACAGCAAATACATTTGTAAGTTACATAACATTTTCATAGGGTCTCTGGCATCGAAAACATTGAACAGTTTTGATAAGGTGTATGCCTGGTGTTTGCGGCGTTTTGTTGATTAGTGTGCGGTCACGAGCAGGCTATGGCTGATGAACACCTCTGCTGCTGAGGGGCAGCTGGTAGCTGCTGTGCGCTGCCTCTGCTGCTGCTACTGCTGCTGGTAATGATCTTCTGGAGATCCTCGCGTAGTGCCACTGGGCCAGATACTGGTCAGTCCTCTTATCATCTGCCAAACCACCACACATCATCCACACTGAAACACGCCTCATTCGCATACTTGAGGCAATTACACTGAAACAAAATACTTTTACCGTGGTAAAACTGATCAGTCGTCGTCGTTAACTTTATTTCCTCATTCATGTCCCAGTCATGTAACCCGCTGGTCAAGTGAAGGTCGAGAAATCTGCTTTTGGATTGAAGCTGTAAATACATGTCGTCCACTATGTAAGAACAGCTAGCAAACGTTTGTAAACAAATCCCAGTATCTCTTTTATTCGAAGAAATGTCGTGGTGTCAGTAAAGATAAACTGTGACGATATCGTTGATTAAAACAGGTGGAAATCATTAAGCGCCATTATTAGCAATCAAAGGTTTAACAAGTTTTCATTTAAGCTACTACTAGGGTTCATTGTCACGCTAATTGTGATTTATTACTGCGAATTGTTTTTTTTGTTTTTTTTGTATTATTATTTTTTATTTAGTCAGTTTGGCCATATGATAGCCTACATTTTGACTACAAAATGCCGTTTAACATTTCCGGGGGAAAACATAATTTTAAAAGATGATGTTGTAGACAGAGATATTTTTCTGCTGTGGCCAGTAACTCAGAAGTGTGTTCTATCAATACCAGGTGGTATTTTGTAGAAATGTAAGTTGCACATTGTTACTTCCCATCGGTTGGGACGAAAGTAACACAACGATATAAGTTAGATTTTTTTCTCTGTTATTCTTATTTTTATTTAAGTATACCGGACTATGACCTTGTTAATATGTAACTGCAAACATATTTTGTCCTTTATTTTTGCAAAAATTTTTTTTTTACATTTTCATATTTTCATTTAAAATTTAATTTTATTGGCAATTTCAATGTATTTTTATAAAACATTTTTTCAACAGAATGAACAATATACAAATTTAATTACACTAGCATAATATAAATTCTAAACATAATGTAACAGTAGGGCTATGCATGTTTCCATCCAGTTGTTTTTAAGCATGAATTCAAAATGTGCATTAAAACATCTGGAAACACTGCAAATTCATAGGTGGAGGTGTAAAAGCTAAGGTATGGCTAAAACCTAAATATAACTAAGGTAAATGCGAGGTAGCCACTGCTCAAAGAGTGATGTTCCTCTATGTCCAGAAACGCCCTCTCAAAAAACATCTGGATAAAACCAGACCTCTGTCTCTCTTTCTGACCCTCACTCTTGACATATTCTTTTGGTATAATATGACAAACATTTTTAATAAATGATGCAAGACACAGAAATTCACAGCATGCACCGGAACAAAATAAACACTTGTAACTGTAGCGTGACAAAAGTAACAATTGACAATTGACATTTAAACCCAATTTACTTTTATACTGAAAAACTCTGAAAATGCAAACTTTAGCATGTGTTAAAGCACTAAATAACCTGTAGATTGATCATTACTGTGACACATGAAACAAGAAAAACAACATAACTATTGTGAAAAAAATAGCGTTTCAATAATTTACTTTTTGTAGCCTACTCGAAAACAGCTTAACTATGGGGTTAGAATTGTTGCTTTATTCCAAATAAATAGATTATGATCCACAAATAAATGTAACAAGATTCACAAAAATATATCAAATTCACAAATAAATGTACAGAGTTTCACAAAAAAATATAAAACTCACAAATAAATAAAATGAGATTTGCAAATAAAAAAAAATATATTTACAAATGTGTTTAATGTCACAAACACAACTCTACCTGGTATTTATTTGTGAACCGCTGTCTGTGCATTTGTAAATCACTGCACGCATTTGTGGATCGGTTCCTGTGCATTTGTGGATTTGAAACACTTCTAGCGTCGACGTGCAGATAAATCCACAAATAAGTGGACTCCACCCACCGTTTACTCAAGCCAATCAAATAACGGCCACATTGAGCTGACCAATCGTAGCACGTTATCGCTTCAACCAATCACGTTTTGGCTTAAATCCGGGGGGGCGTCTTGCCTGATCGGCCATGTTGTGCGTACTTGTCTGTAACGTTACTTGTGGACTTGTGAAATGTCATCAGTCGCTGCCCAAGTACTGTTTCCCTTTTCAAAGTTCACATCTAGCCAAGTCCAGTTCAAATCCCCGGATGTGTTCTTGCTCCGCTCCTTTTACCGAGGATGCATGGAGAGGTGACTTGTGCGGACTTGATACGGGCCATAACCCAGAATTCAGCTCGAACCAGGTTAGCATCAATGGCGGAGGAGAAAACTCACAACTGTAAGTTATACATTTCGAAATACTATTGTTGTTTTATCACAAAATGTAACGTAGTTCTAAGAGCTTTGATGCCAGAATGTTGTTTAAACTTCAAAGCTACCGTCGAATTTTAAGGAACTATTTGAAAATTTGCTCAGACGATTTCGTTACGAGTTGAAAAGTAGCCTAACCCTCGGCAAGTCCTCCTAAAAAGTAGCTAGGCCCTGTAACATTTTGTAAAATATGGGGCTGCCTGTGTTGATTCTGTAGTGGATAAACATTTGATATATTTTGCTTTGGGTATATCTAATGGGCAATTGTTTTGCCTGAGGGAAAAGTTTCCTAACTAACGTTTGCCTAACGATACTTATATCAAATGCAAACCTTATTTTAGAGTGCTCTTGTCATTTTAACCAAATAGTTTGCTTGTCTTTATTTACATTTTTTTTACAAATTCTTTTATAATTGTATTATTTTTCATCAACTTAAATTAAGCATTATTTTTTATCAAGGGGCTGCTGAGGAAACTCGGGCCTTGATAGAGTGGCGGGCGGCCAATGAAAGGCTTTTCACCGGGAGGCGCAATTCCTCCAAAAGTTGATGGGAGTGAGTATTCATTTTGAGTGCTTGTATAATTCCCTGCATGTCTGAAGGTTTGGAGCTAGATTTGGACAGTCTTCATCCATAAGAATGAATACGTTATTGAAGTGGAATCATGTAAATCTTTATGGGTTTGTTTTGCCTATAGGCATTTTGTTCCACTTCTGGTTTGGCCATAACTGCCAAACAGGCAAAGAAAAAATTGAATAACCTAAAAGATAAATACAAGGTAATCTGCCTGTTTCTCTACTTTCTGTTACTGAAAGAGGCTTACCAAGATGTGTGTAAAGACTTTCCGGTCATATTTGAAACCTAACATAGATGCATTGGCCCTTACATTTTATTTTGTAAAATGTAGTTTACTCCGTTTACATTGTTTACTCTGAGACTGTAAAAAGAATAGTTCACCCCAAAATGAACATTCTGCCATTCACCTACAATTTTAAGTTGTTTCACACCTGTATACACTATTTATTTAATCTTTTTTTTTTTTTTTTTTTTTGCTTTACACAAAGGAAGAATATTTGTAACCTAAGAGTTCTGGGGCACCACTGACATGTGTAATTTTTTGGTGCCTCAAACTGTTAGGTTACAAAAATTCTTAAGAATATCTTTCTCTGTGTAGAGCAAAAATAAAAAATGTCTAAAAGTGTGGAACAACGTGAGGTGAGAACATGACAGCATTTTGCTTTATTTCAGGAGCTTAGGGACCCACCCACAGGAAAAGGGGTAGAGGCCGGTAGTGTGACTGCTGCCACCTGGCAGTGGTACACTGCAATGGATGCTGCACTCCAGGGGCAGCACTCGAGTTGTTGCATCAAACCCACTGCCACTACAGGTGGCTCAGTCAGCACACCAGGTTCAGCCCCTTCTGTGGAAGCCAGGAGTAGCCAGCAGTCAAGAAAGAGGCGACGGGACAGCCAGGCTCTTCTTTAGTTTCTAAAAGAACAGGCAGAGAGGGAAGAGGAGAGGGAGAGAGAAGCATTGGCGAGAGAAGAGGAGAGAGAGAGGGCAGCAACAGCCAGAGCAGAGACATATTTCTCTTTTAGAAAAACTTAATAAATTCTAAATTAATGTTGTATTTAATGATAAATGATTTTATATAGATTATTTGAATAAAAAAAAATAAAAATGAATGTTTCAATTTCAACCCTGGCAAATCATTGTTATAGCAACAGTGTATTCTTTATATTTACAACAAAAACACAAATAATATAAAATAATGTAATATCCAATGTCTATAGTGGTATACAATTATTTACAATCATGCAGTTGAATCTCAAGAAGAACATACCAACATTAAGAAAACGTATAAATGTATCTATACCCATCTACTTGCACATTTATTCATACCTATCTTTCTAATTAATGTCATAGCTATTTCAACTGTTTATGTTGCTCTTTTAATGAACATGACAACATCTGGAAAGGTTTACTGTCTAGATGTAGTACTGTTCAGTTAGACACCCAGGCAGTTCCACGGGAGAAGAAAGCTGAGCAGCCAGACGTCCTCGGAGATGGTTCCCTGATAGGTCCCTCTCACCCACTGCTGCATTCTCACCATCCTCGCTGTCTTCTTGTCCTTGGCTTTCCTCCTCCTCCTCCAAGAGATCACCTCCCATCACACAGATGTTGTGGAGGATACAACAGGCACCAATCACCTTTGGGGCGAACAGTGGCCTGATCTCTAGGGCCCGCAAGAAAATTGCACGCCAGTGAGTTTTTAACATCCCAAAAGTGCGCTCGATGATGTTCCGTGCTTGTGCATAATGCCTGTTGTATCGGGCTTCAACTTGGCCTGTTAATCAAAAATCGTGTAGAAAATGTGTAGTGTATTGCAAATTCATAACAGTAAAAATTTGGTTTATCGTGTGTGTGTGTCTGTCTGTCTGACATAAAAAAGTGTTCTTACTTGCGACAGGCTGGCGGTATGGGGTCATGATTGCAATAGGATGCTGCAAGCAAGGGTATCCCCCATCTCCCAAAAGATAGTATCCAGCTGGTGAATACAAAGCCTGCTGGTACATTGGTGATCTGCGCAGCACAAGGGCATCCTGTACAGAGCCTGGATTGCCAATATACACATCTATAAATATGCCTTTAGCATCACAGGTGCCCTGTAGAATGATGGAAGGGAAGATCTTTCTATTTATGTAGCATCTTTTTTGTGGCATTGCAGGAGGAACAATCCTGATGTGGCACCAGCAGCACAGCGGAATGCCTCATGGCCAGCAAGGCCCCCCACCTCATCCATTTCCTCTGCTTTTGGAAAATGAATAATTTTGTGGAGGATGGTCATCATCTCCTCCACAACATTGTGAACAGTCCTACAAACTGTTGAAAGTGGCATGCTGAAGTCATCTGATGTGACCCTGTAGGATGCTCAACAGGCAAGCCAATAAACCGTAACAAGTACTTCAATTTCACGGCTCCATCCATGGGCTTTTTGACGGGGCAGCATCTGTACCAGCATGTTGATGCTGTTCCTGGAGAGCCTGAAAGCTGGCTTTAAATCCTCTCCAGAAAAAAACTTGACCAGGATTGGTACCTGGTCATTGATCTGTGAATACCTGCGAGTGGGACTTTGTTCCTGTTAAAATATATAGATAATATATTAAGAATGTTTTTACTTTTGTTGTATTATGTATTTGTTATATGTATTGCTTTTAAAAAGTTGTTACTATATGTACTGTCGTTGCATTGTATTTATTATATTTTTGGATTTAATATAAGCTATATACTCAGTTGTTTTAAGGATTTTGTCTAAAATTTACTAAAATCTGCCATAATTAAATCTCCCTCTAACATTTGCTCTTTTCGTGAAGTATTTCTTTATACTCTATTTCGGTTTCATTCATTTATTGATAAGCTCTAGCACAACATTCATCCCAGAGTCTAAAAGTTGTAGCCTATATGATTATTATAGATATTAAATTGTCCTGTTTGTGTTAATGCAGTAATATGATGTGCACCTAGCTATATAAAGATGATAAACTATAAACTTATTTGAGCACCACAAAGACAAATAAAAGGTGTGTGAAGTGTAAGCTAGTTAATTTAAATGTTATCAACTGTCAAACCTATTGTACTTGTCAGTTTATTTGGTATACTGAAAAATCTAATGTTGTCTCATTACATCCCTGCAATAGTTTACATAACTTTTTGTGAGATCGTACTTTGTAGTCTGTTGATAGGGTGCATATATGATACATTATAATAAATTTTTATTATGACTTTTCATTTGGATATACCTAACTAAGTCCACATAAGTATATGGGCAGTTTATGAAGAAAGAATAATTAGAAAAACGTACAATGCTAGAGAGACATGCTAATATGGCACGTCTCTTCGCCATCCTCCGCTGCATCCTGGCTTTTCTTTGAAGGATTCGTCTCCTCCGTTCGGCAGCCTCCTCTTCAGCATCTTGATAAATAGCAATTGCAATGGCAATCCTAAGCTGTTCCATTTTGATTTACACTTATTTACAATTGATTTACACCTTTCAACCGTTTTTCCCGCTTTTTTATTTAAATTGTAGCTGAGTGGGTTTATTGATAGATTGTTCTTAATGAAAAGAGGCAGTTGTTTCCACATATTTTATTTATTTTGAACGACGTAAATATAATCACAGTATTAATGTTACCTGAACCACATATTAATGTTTAATAGTTTTTAAAATAAAAAAGAGACAGTCGTTTAATATTATATTCAATTTCATTATAAATATAAAGTGAAAATAATCAGAGTAGGTAAATATTAGTTTTTTAATACTAATATATTTAATATATTGAAAATAAAAAAGAAGTTAATTCAAGTAAAACATGCATGCTGAGTGAAGCTATCAAGTACGCTGCCGTTCCATTTGTAGAATGACTGGACTCGCGTCCTCCCGTCCTCGAGAGTTCGTTCTTCTGAGTCCAACTTGGCATGTCCAAACTCGGAAGGACGGAAGTCCAGACTCTGCGAACTTGGTATTGAGAAATGCCCTGACTGTCTGTTGTTGGTCTCAAGTTCGGTGTCTATTCCCGCAGTTCCCCTGGCTGTAAGCCAAAACGTGATTGGTTGAAGCGATAACGTGCTACGATTGGTCAGCTCAATGTGGCCGTTATTTGATTGGCTTGAGTAAACGGTGGGTGGAGTCCACTTATTTGTGGATTTATCTGCACGTCGACGCTAGAAGTGTTTCAAATCCACAAATGCACAGGAACCGATCCACAAATGCGTGCAGTGATTTACAAATGCACAGACAGCGGTTCACAAATAAATACCAGGTAGAGTTGTGTTTGTGACATTAAACACATTTGTAAATATATTTTTTTTTATTTGCAAATCTCATTTTATTTATTTGTGAGTTTTAATTTTTTTTGTGAAACTCTTTATATTCATTTGTGAATTTGATATATTTTTGTGAATCTCGTTACATTTATTTGTGGATCATAATCTATTTATTTGGAATAATGCAACAATTCTAACCCCATACTTAACGGACCTAATTGCGGGAAAAGATGACGAAATCACGTGATATTTCTCAGCTCCGTCAAGGGTTAAATATAGCAATACAGGTAAAACAGAAGCAAAACTCGAGAGGTTGAAAATCTGAATGTGAGAACTTGTCATATTAATATTGGTATTTGTTGAAATTTACACTCACAGCTCTGATGTGAAAAGCTGAATCTTTCAATTTGCACACACGGAAAATGATCAAAATCTGTTTTGAATTGGAAGTTGTAGATTAGGCCTAATAGTTACAAATGTGTAGAATGACATTCACACAAAGACTGAATGAATACACAAATGTTAACGACATATTTACTTTTGCACTTTACTTCAGTTTTGCTGCACAACGTCAAGTCGGCACTTACAACCGCTCAGATCTGGCAGTAGGCTACAGTTCAAATCCTAGCGCTCGGACTTTTGCTACTCTTTTTGCAGTATTCCTGTTGCAAAACTCACTTATGTACTTGTATATGCAGATGTGAGAGAGCAGAGCCGGGGGCGGATATTTTATTGGTTGATGCCCGACGAATGAATGAACAACGCCAGCCATCGCGACTTGCCACGAAAGACATTTGTGTTTTATGCATATGTAACAGTTATTTGTTAAACACTGTCATTCAGGTATTATCTGGTAGACAAATAATGCAAAATATTTCATATGTATATCCCACTGCATGTAAAAAAAGAAAACAGATTTTAAGTGCAAATTTTAATAAGTCAAACAGAGAAACAGAAATATACAACAGTGTTATTCAAATAAAAAAAGCAAAGAACAACCAACCAAACAAACAATATCTAGATAATATTATTAATCATACATAAAAGCTCAAATGTGAAACTCAAGGAACTTCAAATGCTTTGGACAATTTTGCATAAAATTAGTGTGAACTGCATATAAAATTTTCCCTGCCAGAAATCCTCAGAAACGTCCAGAAACACAAAACTAGGTGTATGCCGAAAATATATTGAGAACTGTAAACTGTTGAACGATCCACTAAATGTTGTCTCAACTTTACTACAAATATCAGAGCCAGCTGTTCCAGTCTTGACCTTGAGCAGGGCCAATAACGCTCAAGAACACTAGCGTATGAAACTTCTTCATAAAAGTACCCTTTTACGTCATTTAAAACAAGTCTCTAATAAAGCAATATGTAAACAAGATATTTTAAAATCAGTGGTTTGTTTTTGGTTATGTGCAGTTTTTCACATCAATGTTATCAATCCACAAATAGCCAGATTCGAACCTTCATCTGCAACAAAATTGGCACAGAGATTTGACACAGAAATTGAAAAAAGGTTTCATGCACATTAAAAGCTCTGCTGAAAATGCCAAACATGTCTGTCATGTTGTTTATCACAATTGCATATCTAAACAATGTGCCGTTGCTTATTAGTGCTTTTTCCCTTCGGTAATTAGCAGTGAAGCTCTATTCACAAGCCCTTTGAACATAAGACCACGAGAGGCAGAATAGTGGTTCCCTGTGTTCTGCCTCCTTATTTAGTGCTGCTTGTAAACATTACAGAATGAGTATTTCTCTCTCGTTTGGTACGTTATGAAGTGAAGCTGTTGCCTTCAGAGGGGCTCAGTGGTGGTATGACGTAGGGTTCCAGCGATACCAGGATCTAAGAAAGAGTTGAATTCATCATTTGTACATTTTACTGGTTTCTAGTTAGCTCAAGTTAAGATGGCTGTATGTGTGTAGCAACTTGCTGTGGTTTTACCCTGGGGAGTTGAACGTCTGATTGACCCCCTGTGTGGTCAGGGGGCTGGATGTAGTGGACAGCGTGCTGGGGGAGGAGCCTCGACTGGGGCTGCTGGGGGAGGAGCTTGATGACACTGCAGGAACAACAATCAGGTCAAATTTATTTGTATAGAGCTATACACAATACATAGAATTACAATGCAGCTTTACAGGAAGTCATGCTGTTATTTTGTAATGCCTTAGTGCTCAAGTATTCATGAAAAGATGATTGGATAAAGCAGGCGAAAAGTCTGGAAAAAGAAAAAGATGTTTACAAATCTTTGTTGAGGGACCAGCTCAATACTTACCACCTCCAGTGAGCGGACTGAATGAGCGGGAAGTTGAAGGCTGAAACAGGAAATGAACAAAATTAGTGGGAAATCGGCTGGAGAACATTTTTAAGGAAAACAAACATTGCTTCAACCACAAAAGCATTCTGAAACACCAGTTTGGAGAGGATGATAATCTTATAAACATTCTAAATGGATAAATTATATATATAAAATAATAAGTTTCATCATAACATATCGTGACTATTCATCTCATTAATCAAAAACGGCATGATGTACACTACACAAAAATACAGAAAAACAGAAATATTGTGAAATATCATTATAATTAAAAGTACCTTTTCTTTCTATTTAAATACATATTTTAAAATCACATTTATTGTTTTGATGGCAAAGCTGAATTTTCAGCAGTCATTACTCCAGTCAGTCTTGAGTGCATTTGCTGTTACTTTTGAGCAATTTATTTCATCCCTAATGAATAAAAGTATTAATAATAAAAAAAGAATAATGTTCTACTGAACCCAAAGCTTTGAAATGTGTAATATAATATAATACAATGTAATATAATGTTTAGGACAGTTTTCTAGTGGAAAATATGGTCAAATCTCAATGTTTTATTAAATAAATTTCTACTTTCCTTAAAAACTTCCTGTTTGAAACAAGTAAGATCTGTCTTTATCCATGTTGAACCAGAGATTATTAGTAACAAGACTTGATAGTCACCATTTAGGTTGTGTTGTTATGAGTGTGTAGCGTGTGCATTATGGATCATGTTCTAAAGTTTTGCAAAATTTCAGTAATGATTGCTCAGCCTCACCAGACGAGGGTTGTAGTTGTGGGACTTCATAGGTGAAGAGGAAATAGGGCAGTATATCCTCTTCTCTTTCTGCCGTCGGTTGCAGAACCAAACTCGCACTACTTCTTTCTCCATGGATAGCTGCTCTGATATGAGTGTGATCTCTTCAGAGTTGGGTTTTGGGTTCTGTTTGGGGGAGAAAGTGTGTTTATGTATCACAGGCAGCAGGGGGCACTGCAAGCAAACTGCTGCACTTTGTCATTGCCGAATGAAAAAGACCATGTTACCTGTCTAAAGCAAAAGTTTCAGAATCTTAAAACAGTTTAAGATAAAATAAAATGAAATAATTTTTTTCAGTAACAGATTATAAATGCTACAAAATTATTCTATATTACTATAAATTATACAATTACATTTTTGTATCTCTGTCCAAATTAAAAATCATTATTCTTGCTAACTGTATTAATCAAATGCTCTCTAGAATGTGAATGTCCCTCTCCCTAATTAATTGGCCTGATATGACTAGCAATAAAAACAGGTAAATATGCGGTCATATGCGGTAAATGAGGGTTGAAGCACCTGAAAATAAGTGCAAATTCATACAGGGTTATCATATAGCTAAAACCATAAAATGCTACTTGAAATAAGATAACTAACTAACTAACTAACTCAATAATAATAAAATAAAATAAATAACCTTAAACTTTTTTTTTTTTAATTTCAGCAATTTGGCAAGGAAACATTTATCTTTTTTTTTGTTTAGTTTAAATACATGTATTAAAATAAATAATAAGTAACTATAAGTAAACATGAGTAGTCATGTAGTCACTCAAGAACCTCAGTGCTCTCCACGTACGTCTATGTCTATGTCTTATGTCTTGTTATTGTCACTGTATGTCTGAGCCTCTTCACAAGCAATTCAATGCCCAGTTCTCCCCAGTGTTAACTAAATGACAAATAAATGCCTCTTGACTTGACTCTTGATATATATATATATATATATATATATATATATATATATATATATATATAGTATGCATATAGACACAAATAGTATATAAAGAATTTATTTGCAAAAATAGATAACTCAGTTTTTATTAATTTTCATAAATCACGTTTTCTTTTGTTATGTTTTTATTGTGTTAGTTGTATTTTTTGTTGTTATTATTTAATCAAAACCTCTCAACTTCAGTTTGATTGATAGTAATATATATATTTGAAAAAAAAAAATCAGATTTTGCAAATGAAGTCTTCACACACACAAACATATGCAAAAAATAAAATGAAAATGAAAGCAGAA